>NC_072380.2:147132500-147500000 GCF_028885625.2 Pongo pygmaeus
CACAATTTTGTGGACTGGAATTTGGACAGACATAGTAGAGATGGTTTATCTCTATTTCACAATGACTGGGCCTCATCTGGGGTGATGCAAATAACTGTAGATGGCTGCAATGGCTCAGTCAGGTCTTATGTCTGTAGCCTCAATTCTTGCTTCCAGCTAGGTTCCTTGGTCCTACCCATTGTGACTGGAAGGACTGGAGTGACTCCTTCTTCACCTTTATGTCTGGGCTTATGACTGGGTTATCTAGAATATCTGGAATATCCGGAAGCTACCTAGGCATCTATCTCTTTCCACATGGCCTCTCCACGTGGCTAGCTTGGGCTTCCTCACAGCATGGTGGTGTGTGCATAGTCAGCTATTTTACACTATGGCTCTCTTTTCCCAGAGTGAGCATTACAAAAAGCCTGGATGCAAGTTGCCACATCCTACTGTCATCTAGCCTCAGAATACCAGAAGCTTCTATTGGTCAAGCAAGTCACTACAGCCAACCTTAATTCAAGCAGAGAGGAATTAGATGCCAGCCCTCAATTCGTGGAATACAAAGAATTTGCAGTCCTCTGTTTAGATGCTGAAGTTTAGAGCTATCCTTCTAGTCTCTATGGTACCCATCAAAAAATACTTAAGACGTCCTTCAGTCTTACTGTTGGAATTTCTCTGGTCAGATTTATTCCTTGTCCTCTCTTCTCACTTCTTAAATGTATTATAAATCTTATGTTGCACCCATTTCTTTCTACTATTGACATATTAGAGGCAAGTCAATATACATTATGCATTTATGGCCCTATAAAGGAAATAGAAATGTCAATTCATCAAATACATTTTGCTTCTCAGAGAAACAGGGCCTTCACATAAAAGGATGGTGGGGCATGTGGGGCATGGAGGTGGGAGAGATTGTGGCAAAGAAGTTAAATCACCCAGCTCAGATCATAGAGCATGTTAGCAGCCCAGCTTAGATAAGGATAGTAATAGCCTAAACTTTTTATCTGCCTAATTTTCTGCCATCTGTGCCTTCTCCCTCATTCTCAGATATTTGAATCCCACTGGAAAAGTTGATCTCATTTATGAAAAGGTCCCAAGTTGTCTCCAATAAGTATTTGACTAGATTTAATTATGCCCCCTCCCTCCTTGTTTTTTGTTTTTCAACCATGTATTAATTAAACCATAATTACCAAGTCCCAACCATATATCAACCTCAGTTCTAGGCACTAGGGTACACCAGGAAGTAAGAGACAAGATCCCTGCTTTCATGGATTATTTATAATGAAATAATAATAATAATAGAGTGCTTGGAAAAGTGATGGCAGGTCACACACACACAAAAATCAATTTAATGTGGATGTAATAACATAAAAGCTTAGAAGAAGATTTGCAAACTATAAGAAATTTACATTCCCATTGTTTTCTAGGTCTTGCTCCATATTAAAGGAGGAGTAGGAGGAGGAGGAGGAGGAGAAGGAGGAGGAGGAGGAGGAGAAGGAGGAGGAGGAGGAGGAGAAGGAGGAGGAGGAGGAGGAGAAGGAGGGAAGGAGGAGAAGAAGGAGGAGGAGGAGGAGGAGGAGGAGGAGGAGGAGGAGGAGGAGGAGGAGGAGGAGGAGAAGGAGAAGGAGGAGGAGGAGAAGGAGGAGGAGGAGGAGAAGGAGGAGGAGGAGGAGGAGGAGGAGGAGAAGGAGAAGGAGGAGAAGGAGAAGGAGGAGGAGGAGGAGGAGGAGGAGGAGGAGGAGGAGGAGGAGGAAGAGGAGGAGGAGAAGGAGGAGGAGGAGAAGGAGGAGGAGGAGGAGGAGAAGGAGGAGGAGGAGGAGAAGGAGGAGGAGGAGGAGGGGGGAAGGAGGAGGAGGAGGAGAAGAAAGAGGAAGAGAAGGAGGAGGAGGAGGAGGAGGAGGAGAAGGAGGAGGAGGAGGAGGAGAAGGAGGAGGAGGAGAAGGAGAAGGAGGAGGAGGAGAAGGAGGAGGAGGAGAAGGAGGAGGAGGAGAAGGAGGAGGAGGAGAAGGAGGAGGAGGAGGGGGGAAGGAGGAGGAGGAGGAGGGGGGAAGGAGGAGGAGGAGGAGAAGAAAGAGGAGGAGAAGGAGGAGGAGGAGGAGAAGGAGGAGGAGGAGAAGGAGGAGGAGGAGAAGGAGGAGGAGGAGAAGGAGGAGGAGGAGGAGAAGGAGGAGGAGGAGGAGGAGGAGGAGGAGAAGGAGGAGGAGGAGGAGGAGAAGGAGGAGAAGGAGAAGGAGGGGAGGAGGAGGAGGAGGAGGAGAAGGAGGGAAGGAGGAGGAGGAGAAGGAGGGAAGGAGGAGGAGGAGGAGGAGGAGGAGAAGGAGGAGGAGGAGGAGGAGGAGGAGGAGAAGGAGGAGGAGGAGGAGAAGGAGGAGGAGGAGGAGAAGGAGGAGAAGAAGAGGAGGAGGAGGAAGAAAAGAGAGAAGAGAAGAGAAAAGAGAAGAGAAGAGAAAAGAGAAAAGAAAAGAAGAGAGAAGAGAAAAGAGAAAAGAAAGAGAGGAAGGGAAAGGGAAGAGAAGGGAAAGGGAAGAGAAGGGGAAGGGGAGGGAACGGGAACAGAAGGAGGAGGGGAGGAAGGGGAAGGGGAGGAGAGGGAAGGGGGGAAGGGGAGGAGAGGGAAGGGAAGAAGGGAGGTGGGAGGGAGAAGGGAGGTGGGAGGGAGAAGGGAGGTGGGAGGGAGAAGGGAGGTGGGAGGGAGAAGGGAGAGGGAGAAGGGAGAGGGAGAAGGGAGGGGGAGAAGGGAGGGGGAGAAGGGAGGGGGAGAGGGAAGGAAGCCAGGAAGGAAGAAAGACAAAAACTGAATATCCAAGCCAACATAGCCTAGGTATAGTTGTCTACAAATCTGTAGAGCTGTGTCATAGTTAAAAAGGCCTCCTCAACTCCATATAAAATTATTATACTATAGTTTCTTATTCAACTTTAATGGATTTATTTTAAACCTTTAATCTTTTTAAAATTCATTCTTTATAAAGTAGAAGGTAAGGATCCCACTTTAATTGAGATCGTTATCCAGTTGTCCTAACAACATTAAATGAATAATTCATTTTTTTCCTACTTATTCATTCATTCAACAAATATTTGGACATTGCTATGCACCAGGCATGGATCTAGCGGGGAGAAACACAGCAGTAGAACAAAACAGAAAAAACTCCTGCCCACATGAAGCTTAACTGATATTGTCAAATTTCTGTGTGCCTTCAGGTCTATTCCTATACTTTTTATTTTATTCTCTTGAACTATATGTTAATTTATGTGACAGTACCATACCATTTTCATTACTGGGGCTTTTAATTATTGTGTTTAATACCTGATAAGGGTAGTTGATCCTTAGTATTCTTTTTCATAATTTTCCTGGGTATTCTTACCTGTGTATTTTTTCTGCATGATGCTCACAATCAGCCTGTCTAAAACCATAAGAAAATGACTCTTTGTAATGTCATTGGAATAACATTTTAGATTCAGAGGGAACATGTGCAGGTTACATGAGTATATTGCATTAATGCTGGGGTCTGGGCTTCTATTGAACCCACCACCCAAACAGTGAACATGGTACCCAATCGGTAGTTTTTCATACCTTCCCTCTTCCCTCCCTCCTCTCTTTTAGAGTCTCTAGTTTTTGTTGTTTCTGTCTTTATGCCCATGTGTAGCTCCCACTTATAAGTGAGAACATGTGGTATTTGATTTTCTCTTTCTGTGTTAATTCACTTAGGATGGCCTTCAACTAAATCTATGTTGCTGCAAAGGACATGATTTCATTCTTTTTGTGGCTGTGTAGTATTCCATGGTGTATACGTACATTTTCTTTATCCAGTCCATTCTTGATGGACACTGAGGTTGATGAAATAATATTAAATGCATAATTTTTACAAGAGAGAATAGATGTATTTATAATATTGAGTCTTCCTATTCAAGAACATATCAGATATTTCTAGTTCTGGAGTAGTTTTTTATATCCCTATGGAAGTATTTTTCGCTTTCTTCACAGATCTCTTCCAAATTACTTGAATGTTTCTAGGCATTTTATCTTTCATGTTCCTATTGAAAATGATATTGTTTCCTCTATTCAATGAGCTAACTGGTCATTTTGTATATGTGAAAAAATATGATGTCTCTGTATTAATTTCATCCTTAATTGAATTTTCTGTTTGTATTGTCTTTTCCATTGATTCTCATGTTTTCTAGGTATATAATTATACTATCTACAAATAGTAGTAATTTTACAAAGACTACTTGTAAAGCAGCCCAAATGTTCTAGTTGCAACCTTGCTGGTACCACCTTCCAACCCAGTTTTCACCTGGCAGGTAGCATGAACTTAATAAACCACAAATGTTATTATGACACATACACTACTCCCTCCATTGTAAATGCTTCCCATTTTTCTTCAAATGAAGACCACAGTCCTTAACACCATGGCCCTACCTAAATCACCCCTTATCTAAGTTCCCGGCCTCATTCCACCCAGAACTTGTCTTCAGTCTCTTTTCTCTACTTCCTGGGCTGTGCCAGGCTCTCTGCCCCAACGTAAAGAATTTACCAATAATTTTACTTTTGTCTCAAATACTTTGATACCTAATCACCACCTACTCATCCTCTTGATCTCAATTTAATCATGATTTCTTCAGAGACTGTTTCCATTGACTCCCTAATTCTGGATCAAGTCCCATTACTCACTTCCATATACCACATGTCTTCCCCTCCAGGTGCCTACCAGGGTTGTAATTTTCCAACTGGCCATCTTCTCCCTATTCTAATGTTCCATTAAAGAAAGGACCATATCTAATTTTTCTTTTCATTATTTCCCAGATCTCTAGCATTGTGCCTGCCTGGCACAGAGGTACCTACCTGTGCACTCTCTAGCAACATTATGAATATTCAGAAGGAAGGACCCACATCTTACTCATTTTTGTGTTTTTCACTGCAATACCTAGTACAATCTGATACAAACAATTATTTGAAATTAACTTCTAAATTTATAAGATTAGCTCTTACACATAGAAGCTGCATAAGGCACTAAAGTTTCATTTCCATGCAGAGGCAGGGAATGAAATAAAGATGGACAAAAGAAAAAAATAGAAAAAAAGGAAGTGCCCAGAGTCACAGATCATACAGAATGTTTGGGGAATACCAAGGAGAAGCATGAAGCTGACTAATATAATAGGGTTTCTGTGTCAATGATCAATATATGGCTTTTCATTAGTCTTACCTCTGCCAACCAGACCCCCTCTATGCCTTCATTTTTCCTCAGTATTTGGAAAACATTTATGTCTTTAATAAGTATATATTGCAGATATGTTCTGGCTCCAGGGACCCAAATTTGAACAAATGACATACTGAAATTCTGAACAGGGCATTGAAGAGCAAATTCGAACCATTTAAGAGGCTTTGATTAAAATTATCATTTCCCCATGAGACTCATCCCAGGGATGCAAGCATGGTTCAACATATGCAAATCAATCAATGTGATATATCAATAGAATAAAAGGACAAAAAACATGATGATTTTAATTAATAATGAAAGGCATTTTATAAAGTTCAACATCTTTCATGATAAATCTCTCAGGAAACTGGGTAGAGAAGGAAAATACCTCGACACAAGAAAAACCATATACAGCAGAACCCAGCTAGTGTCACACTGAATAGGGAAAAACTGAAAGCCTTTCCTCTAAGATCTGGAGCAAGACAAGGATGCCCACTTTCACCACTGTTATTCAACATAGTACTGGAAGTTCTAGCTAGAGCAATCAGACAAGAGAAAGAAATTTAAAAAAATTGGAAAGGAAGAAGTCAAATTATCCTTGTTGCAGATGATATGATCTTATATTTGAAAAAAAACATAAAGGCTACACCTAAAGTATTAAATACTAAAATATTATTAGAACTTATAAAACTTATAAACTTATAAAACTTGTAAAATATTATTAGAACTTATAAACAAATTCAGGAAAGTTGCAGGATACAAAATCAACATACAAAAATCAGTAGCATTTTTATATGTCAACAGCAAAAAATTGAAAAATCAGGAAAGTAACCCCATTACAATAGCTACAAATAAAATTAAACACCTAAGAATAAACTTAACCAAAGAAATGAAAGACCTCTAAAATGAAAACTGTAAAACAATGATTCAAGCAATTGGAGAGGACACCAAAAAAAGGGAAATATATTCCATGTTCATGTATTGTAAGAATCAATATTATTAAAATGTCCATACTACTGAAAGCGATCTATAGATCCAATGCAATCTCTATCAAAATAATAATGGGTGCAGCACACCAACATGGCACATGTATACATATGTAACAAACCTGCACATTGTGCACATGTACCCTAAAACTTAAAGTATAATAATTTAAAAAAAAGTAAACTCTAAAAAAAAATAATAATAATAATGACATTCTTTACAGAATAGAAAAAAAAAATCCTAAAACTTACATGGAACCAGAAAAGAGCCAGAATAGCTAAAGTCATGCTGAACAAAAAGAACAGAACTGGAAGAATCACATTACCTGATTTCAAATTAAACTAGAACTATAGTAATCAAAAAGGCATGGTACTGGCATAAAAACAGCCACATAGACCAATGGAACAGAATAGACAATCCACAAATAAATTCATACATCTACAGTGAACTCATTTTTGACAAAAGTACCAAGAATATCCACTGAGAAAAAGACAGTCTCTTCAATAAATGGTGTGTGAAAACTGGTTCTCCATATGTAGAATAATGAAACTAGACCCCATCCCTGTATCTCTCTCCATATACAAAAATAAAATCAAAATGGATTGAAGACTTAAATGTAAAACCTCAAACTATGGAACTACTAAAAGAAAATATTGGGGAAACTCTCCAGAACATTGGTATGGGCAAAGATTTCTTTTTATTTTTTATTTATTTATTTATTTATTTATTATTATTATTATTATACTTTAGGTTTTATGGTACATGTGCGCAATGTGCAGGTAAGTTACATATGTATACATGTGCCATGCTGGTGCACTGCACCTACTAACCCGTCATCTAGCATTAGGTATATCTCCCAATGCTATCCCTCCCCCCTCCCCCCACCCCACAACTGTCCCCGAAGTGTGATGCTCCCCTTCCTGTGTCCATGTGTTCTCATTGTTCAATTCCCACCTATGAGTGAGAATATGCGGTGTTTGGTTTTTTGTTCTTGCGATAGTTTACTGAGAATGATGATTTCCAATTTCATCCATGTCCCTACAAAGGACACGAACTCATCATTTTTTATGGCTGCATAGTATTCCATGGTGTATATGTGCCACATTTTCTTAATCCAGTCTATCATTGTTGGACATTTGGGTTGGTTCCAAGTCTTTGCTATTGTGAATAATGCCGCAATAAACATATATACCCAAAGGACTATAAATCATGCTGCTATAAAGATTTCTTGAATAATACCCTAAAAGTACAAGCAACCAAAGCAAAGATGGACAAATGGGATCATACCAAGTTAAAAAGCTTCTACACAGCAAACAAAATGCTCAATAAAGGCGAAAGACAACCTACGGATTGGGGGAAAATATTTGTAAATTATCCATTCCAACAAAAGATTAATAACCAGAATATGTAAGGAGCTAAAAATAATCAGAATATATATATATGTATATATATTATATACAATCTTATTACAAAATGGGCAAATATCTAAATAGACATTTCTCAAAAGGACACATACAATGGCAAACAGGATTATGAAAAGATGCTCAACATTATTGATCATCAGAAAAATGCAGATCAGAACTACAATAAGATATCATTTCATCCCATCAGTTAAAATGGCTTTTGTCCTAAAGACAAGCAATAATGAATGCTGGCAAAGATGTGGAAAAAAGGCAACACTCATATACTGTTGATGGGAATGTAAATTAGTATTAAATACAAACATTATGGAGAACAGTATGGAGGGTCCTTTAAAAACTGGAAGTAGAACTACCACAGGATTCAGCAATCCCACTGCTAGGTATATACCCAAAAGAAAGTAAATCCATTTATTGAAGATAAATCTGCACTCCCATTTTTATTGCGGCACTATTCACAATAGCCAAGATTTGGAAGCAACCTAAGTGTTCGTTAACAGACGAATGGATAAAGAAAACATGGCACATATTCACAATGGCGTACTATTCAGCCATAAAAAAGAATGAGATCCTGTCATTTGCAGCAACCTGGATGAGACTGGAGGACATTAAATTAAGTGAAATAAGCAAGACACTGAAAGAAAACCTTTGTATGCTTTCACTCGTTTGTGGGAGCTAAAAAGATAAATAATTGAACTCATGGAGGTAAAGAGTAGAAGGATGGTTACCAGAGGCTGGGAAGGGTAGTGAGGAAGAAGTGGGGGAAGTGGACATGGTTAATGGGTACAGGGATACAGTTAGATAAAATGAATAAGATCTAGTATTTCATAGCACAAGAGGGTGACTACAGTTGGCAATAATTTATCATACATTTAAAATAACTAAAAGTATAATTGGAATGTTTACACAGGGAAATGATAAATGCTTGGGGTGACGAATACACCATATGATTATTATACATTGTATACCTGTATCAAAATATCTCTCATACCTCATAAATATACACATCTACTATGTACACATAAAAATTAATTTTTTTTTAAAATTACTACAACCACCCTCTTTCTCCCACTCCTCAGCCACAGGTTTTTACATACTTTCCATTAGGAAAGTACCACTCCCATAATAATCACCAGGAATGGATCGAGATTTATCCTATCTCTCAGGTATGTTGGGACAGGGAAGCAAAAACTGAGGACCTCTGAATTACTGAGACACTTACTGAGAGCCAATCATGCCCTAAGTGCTACTTTCTAGCACCCAGAGTTCAAAGTCTACAAGATAAATTTGGTCCTAATTGAGATCAGAGTTGACTAGAGCAGAGGAACCTGTAAGTGGAAAGGACAGAAAGTGAGGGAGCAAAACAAAAAACAAAAAAGTGGGCATGTGGGAACTATCTGTGTGAGTATACTTGTTTTATCTAATTGGGCTGGGTGGGGTATAGTTGGAAAATTGCCCAGACCAAATGCATCTTAAAATATTGGAAATCCTTTCCCAGCCCTCTCCTCTTTCTGACCCTGTTGCTGCTGCCCATGCTGAATTTGTAATTCCTGGTACTTGCAGATAACACAGGCACTGGTCATTCCATGGGCTATGGTCTGAATAGCTCCCACAGTTTAAGTGTTGGTGGTACTAAGTTTAACTGTGGTGGTACTAAAAGGTGGGACCTTTTGGGAAGTGATAAAAGTGATGAAGACTCTGCTTCAATGAATGGACTCATGTCTTTTAAAAGGGTAGACAGGAACTAGCCCAGGCCCTTTTTGTTCTTGTGCTCTTCTACCATGTAAGGACATATTATTTGTCCCACTTTGTCCTTTCCATCTCTTTGGCCACATCAGGACACCTAGACAGTGCCACCTATGAGGAAAGAGACCGAACCTGATGCCAAACCTGCCTTGATTTTGGACTTCCCGGCCTCCAGATCTGTGAGAAATAAATATCTATTGTTCATAAATTACCTAGGCTGTGGTATTTTGTTGTAGGAGTACAAACAAAACTAAGACAATATGTCACCATAAATAACCAAAAGATAAGGTAAAAGTTGATTATTTCCCAATACAACACACACGATACAAGATTACCCTGAAAAAAAATGTGTCATAACAATAAATAATATAATTTATTGAGTCCTTACTATGTTCTAGGTATTATACAGAGGATTTTTTTTTTTTTGAAATGGAGTCTCATTCTGTTGCCCAGTCTAGAGTGCAGTGGTACAATCTCAGCTCACTGCAACCTCCACCTCCTGGGTTTGAGCGATTCTCCTGCCTCAGCCTCCCAAGTAGCTGGGACTACAGGTGACCGCCACCACTCCAGTGTAATTTTTTGTATTTTTAGTAGAGACGGGGTTTCACCGCGTTATCCAGGATGGTCTCCATCTCCTGACCTCATGATCTGCCCACCTCACCTCCCAAAGTGCTGGGCTTACAGGCATGAGCCACCACGCCCAGCTTATACAAAGCATTTTACGGCCATTAATACATCTAATTCTCACAACAATACTGTAAAGAGGTATTACCCCTACCGAATGAGCAGGAAACTAAAGCTCAAAAAGACTAAGCAAAATTCTCAGTACTATATAGATAGTAAATAGGAGAGCCAGGAATCCAACTCAGTCTGTAATTGTGGTTTGATGGCTCCAAATAGAACACCCACCGAGTTCAAATCAACCGACATATGGTGATATGAAATCAGACAGACGGAAATCCTAATGCCAGCTTCATGACCAGTGAAAATAAATTAGGAAACAGGACATGGCTAAGCTGGGCAACCAAACAAGCTTTTAGCGTTCCCCTGAATTAAGGTGGCCCTTCCTCCAAAATTCAGGTCTCTGTGGCCCAGTGTACTTCATAAAGAGCCCAGATTAGAATGCTTTCTATTTGCAGGTTCACCCCAAAAAGAAAGGAGGCCACAAGTCAGGGCCCCTCAAACCCAGTGTTTCCACTGGGCACAAGGGGCCAGGAGTATTGTGTTAGAAAGTCTTTGAAAGCAAAACAAAGGAGCAAGAAACAAACAATGCACCCTAACATTTCCTTGACCTTGGCCCTCTTAGTTCATTGGGGTTTGATTTTTAATCTAACCCAAAACAGGAGTGAGGCTATGCTTTTCAGGGGAGGACCTCACATTCAATACCAGCTGCTCCTCCAGTGTCACCCTGAAACTGTGGATGGGTAATTTAGTTTTTGCCTGTAAAAGTTTCTAAAATTATCTGAATAATCAATTCATTACATGAACTTCAGAAACCTCTACATACAAGCTGAAAATGTACTACTAGTTCTTTTTCCCACCTCCAGTTATGTTGAGACAAATTGTCTAATACTACTCATGGGAGATTCTGTGATAAGTTTTAAGAATGACAGAAAGATACCTTGATAACTTGAAATCAATTACATGGAAATGCCCTGAAGTTGACTAAAAACCAGCCCCATTATTGTATTTGCAGAAATAAATTAAACTCCAGAGATTCAAGTCCTTTTGCAAGATAAAACATGAAGAACTTGTTGTGTAAAGGAAGTAAAGGCCCAAATAAATTATCTTGCCTTTGTCAGCTAAAAGTCTGTGGCCTATGGCAGAGCTTTTCACTAAGATTCAAGGTCCTGGCTAGGCACGGTGACTCATGCCTATAATCCCAGCACTTTAGGAGGCCAAGGCAGTGGATCATTTGAGGTCAGGAGTTCAAGACCAGCCTGGTCAACATGATGGAACTCCGTAGCTACTAAAAATACAAAAATTAGCCAGGCATGGTAGCACATGCCTGTAATCCCAGCTGCTGGGGAGGCTGAGGCAGGAGAATTGCTTGAATCCGGGAGGTGGAGGTTGCAGTGAGCTGAGATTGCGCCATTGCACTCCAGCCTGGGTGAAGAAGCGAGACTCCATCACAAAACAAACAAAAATAAAGATTCAAGGTCCTCTTTCATGATATAGAATTGTTATTTGGAATTGGCTGCCAATCCCACATTGCAGACTCCCTTTCATCTAAGTGTGGCCAAATAGTTGAGTTCTGCCAATGAGATGGGGGCAGAAGTGGTATGTTCCCCCAGGTCCAGACCAGGTTCATAAAAGCCTGGATATGTTCCTCCATTCTCTTTCATTTGTCCCCTCCACTTGATGAATATCTACATCAAGAATAACCGTACAGATCACGCAACCATGTTACCAAAGTCTTCATCAGAATGAGTTTTCATAGGACTGCATAGGGCAAACACTCTATATTACCACAAAAGACAGAATTTCATGTCAAAAGTCCAGGGTTTGCTTGTTATGGCAACTAGCATTAACGTAATCAAGAGAAAGTCTTAAAAAGTCAAAAATTGAACATCCCTAATTTTTGTTTTATTATGCTCAACCTCAGCCTAGACTTTCATTCAGAGGTATAGCTGAGGTAGAGATAATACTGAGGTTCCTTCAGGAGTCCAGTCTGGGCTGTTCGTTTAGACATCCATTTATTTAGGACCACAACAAAAAATGTTCTTTTGAGCTTCATGATTTTAAGAGTCTAAACTGTTAACAGAATGCATAAGATTATCACAGCCCTGGGCCCACACTCATGACATTGGAAAAGTAAATCTTCAGTTCCTAGGGCAATTTTACCAAGCAAAATGATGTTCCCAGAACGTAAGAATGGATAGCCACCAAAAACGAAACTGAGAGAAGGGGAGGGTAGGGGAAAGTGATCTTTCTCAACATCATCATGACCAAGTCACTGCTCATTCTAACGATGATTGTCCAGGGCTCGTGACTTGTGAGACTAAACACGGCACTCTCTACCAGATGGAGTGTCATAAAACCATGTTATGACACCGGTTTGCCATGTTGAGTAGGGAAATCCACCCATGCATGCTTTTTCATTTTCCAGAGAGTAGCATTTGAGAGTTGCCAAATTAGCACAGTTTCAAATGTTGCGATGGTGACACTCTCAGTCATCAGATCTTACTCAAGATGTTTTTAATTTCCATCCTGCATCTTCCAACATCTCAATTTCCATTTCTCTCTGAGTCTTAAGGGTCTGGCACCCCTACTTTTAAATTTAACAAGCATTCCAACTTATTGGAATAAGCTCCACAGTCTCCTGGGAGCATGTCTCTGCCCCTGTGTCCCAGTGGTTGTCTACTCTGCTTCCTAGTTGGAATTGCTTACATTCAAGATATCAATTTCATAGGGTATTTTGTTCCTCTAGTTTCCACGTTTTTTCTCATTGGGGAATCATCTTTAATGGGTTACTGAACAGCAACCATTATTGATGTTTCTGAGGCACATGTCCTAGGGAAAGAGGGAGGACAAATACCTCTGCAATGTGCCCTTAAGATGCTGCCTCAGGTTTTTAAAGTTCCTTTCTTGGACAACCTTCTTTCTTCCATCTCTCCTTTTATTTCTTGTCTATTTGGACATACTACCACTCATTCATTTCCATCTGTTGTTCACCTACTTAGACTCAGCTGAGTTTCTAAGAGTTTAACCTGCCTCATATGTGGGCCCCTTTCTCTCTCTAACACACCTAAGCTAGCTCATTTACCAGAATGAAATGCCTTTCTTTGTTTTGCTTCCCCTTCGCTTTTGGATAGTGTAATATACAGACTTCTAGAGCTTTTCTCAACAAAAACGACACTAATCTTCATCCTCTCCTCATTTTGCTTTGAACCCATCTTTCCAGAGGGCACAGGCAGCAACAAGGGAGAGACATTGCCTCACCATTCACTGATGAACCTGCGGTGGTTCCCACACTGGCAAAGTTTCATTAAGCACTTCAGCACACTGGCACAACTGCTGCCAACAGTTAGGCTTCAGTACACGTCTCAGCAGCATCCGGGAGCTGACACCAGCCAGCCTGAAGCTCTCACCACCACTGAAATCCTCCAAGGAAGTGCCATGCATTGCCAGCAGCTGCTTTCATGACTTGCAGACATGTAGGCTGGATTTGTTAGCTCCTTATCAACTTGCAAATGACTTTGACAAATTTTCTTATTTGTTTTTTTTTTTCTTTTGAGGTAATGTTTGGATTGCTATTGCAGAGTCTTGTTTATATGGCAATTAAAGCAGGAAGCAATTATCATCAATTATCATGTAAGACTAGCTACTGTCTTGTAATTACTGTGTTAATTGGCATTAAGTTTAGGTAGAAATTATTGCTGCCCACTTCCAACTAAAAACTAAAGAATGTCATGTCAGGAGTGAAGAAAGCACATCTAAAATATAGTTTTCCCTTTAAAGAAATTTAATCTAGAGAGCACTTTTCTTAATGTTTGTATATTTCTCATTGCTTAAGTCATTTGTTCATTCAAAAGTTGATGATGATGATGATGATGATGTGATAGACAGCTTCTAAGATAGCTTCCAATAATCCATGCTTCCTAGCTTTCATGCCCTTGTATAGAAGTGACTCATATAGCCAACAGGATATAAACAAAATGATGGCATGTGACTTCCAAAGTTAGGGCATGAAAGTTATTTTAGGGACCACCATGCTCTCCTGGATTGCTCAGTCTATAAAAAGCTGTCAAGAGGACCAATATGTCAAGAGACCCTCAACTCTGTGGAGAGATCAACATGGCATTGAACTGAGGCCACACACCAACCAGCCCATACCAACTTTCTGCCGTGCCAGTGAGCCACTGTAGAAACGGATCCTGCAGCCCTAGTCAAGTCTCTGAAAGACAGTAACCCCAGCTCATGATGTAGCTCAACCTCTTGAAAGACTCTAAGCCACATCTACCTAAGTAATTTCCAAATGACTCTCATAGAAATTGTAAGCAATAATGAACACTTGTTGTTTTAAACCACTAAATTCTGAGGTAGATTATTATCCAACAGTAGATAATTGATACAGATGGTGATTATTATTGTTAATGACTATGGTGATTCCACCTCTCATCCCCTAGGAAGAGAAAATGTACAATCAGACATAGGATTTGCCCTTTAAGAAAATGACAGCCTTAATAAAAGATAAACCACAAGGTAACTCACTTAGCACTAAAATAAGATTACTTATTTAGATTCTGGTTTTGTAGTTGCATTGTGGTTTTTTTTTTTTTTTTTTTTTTTGAGACAGGTTCTCACTCTCTTCCCCAGACTGAAGGGCAGTGGTGCAACTGCGGCTCACTGTAGCCTCAATCTTCCAGGCCGAAGCCATCCTCCTACCTCAGCCTCCTGAGTAGCTAGGCCAAAGGTGCATGCCACCATGCCTGGCTAATTTTTTTATTTTATTTTTTATTTATTTATTTATTTATTTTTAGATTCAGTGTCTCACTATGGTGCCCAGGCTGGTCTCGAACTCCTGGGCTCAATCTTCCCGCCTCAGACTCCCAAAGTGTTGGTATTACAGGCATGAGCCACCATGCCTGGCCTATAGTTGCATTCTCTTAATAATGAAGTAGAGTAAGGACCTAGATATTTTGACAGCAGGACCTAAAAAATATAACTTATTTTCTAACTAAAGAGGAAGAAGCAAAGTTCTTGGAAAGAAGAATTATGACAGGGCTCTTCTATCACTCATATAGATTTTCTGTGCTGTATTTTCTACCATTCAGTGTAGAAAGGATAAGATCTCCCTTACTGTCAAATTGTTTTATTACAGAGCTGTCTTTGCCCATCTGAAATATAAACCTGTATGCTTATACAAATCTTAAAGTTGGTGAAACATGTTTTAGATAATTATATACAATTATAAAACATAATTCTCAGAGAAGATATAATTTTTTATAAATCACTCCTTTTGTTAACTTAAATATAATTGAACTTAAAATAAATGTATTTTGTTTTGCTTTTCCATCTTATACTGACACTGGTGATTAACACACTAGTATTTAAAGTACAGTTCAGTATACATCTGGCCTTTTAAACTGTTGTAATTTTCTGCATTATTTATTCAGTAGTTCACAAAAAAGATTTGATTTAAATAATCATATACCTCTAATTGTTTCCAACTCTAAAACATAGTGTGAAGTTTTGTTGTTCTACACATGAGTGTAGTATTTTGGGGTTTAGAGAGCATTTGCTCGTACGTTTTCTCATGTGCAGAATATAACAATAACAAAAAACATCACCTGATTAGGCATCTTGATGCTCATTTTACACATAAGTAAACTGAAACCCTGAAAAGTATAGTAACCTAGAAAAGGCACAGTTAAAACTGGATGCCAAGCTTAGTAAGTGCCAGAGCCTGGAGTTGAAGCTGTGGTTGCCTGACTTTAGGCTGCTGTTACAAGTTGAGGTAAACAGAAGTACTATTAAATGATATTTTATTCAGAGTGCCCAGGAATTTGCTAATTCTGCCAGGACATATCACCATACCCTGCAAGGCTCCCAAGGAAGATAGGTGCACAGAGCCTACCTGGCAGAGCAAAGCACATTTCATCAGTTGTGATTTTGTCCCCAGCCTCTAAGACAAAGCACTAATAAACCAGGTGGGATCATGTGACGTAATTTCCCAAAAGCCAAGGCTTATTCCTTATCTTACCATTGCATTGCAAAGCAAAGTCAAAAATGTATACTCAGCTACACTGAAGAGAAGACACAAAGCTCTTTAGAGAGTGCAAATGTATCTTGCATGGAAAGTCCCCAGGCATTAGCTCCTGGCCTATCATCTAGAGCTGCAGGATTGTACAATTGGGTGCCACATTGGAAGAAGAGCAAGCTTCCTGATACAGCATGAAACAGACAGGCACACCATATGAGACCAAGCTGACCTTGCTCTCCTGCCCTCCAGCACTTGATCTGCATGGAAGGAGTTGATGGAGCAGAGTGTCTGTTAGAACTTGGTCTCTATTTGCTTTTGAAGCTTTACCATGAAAATGTAGCCACATCAGTTCCATAGGCACTGATCTAACCTAATCAGACTCCTGCCTCTGGTTTCTGGGGAGTTTGGCCCTGACCCTGCCTCCTCCTTATAAAAGCTAGAGAAGGAGCTACACACTCTCTAGGAGCCAACATCTATGTGTTTTCCATCATGCTGCTCTCTTCTGAGGAACAGGATTTCTGCTATGATTTCCATTTTCTTGGCTGTGTCCTTGCTACCTGCTGAGAGATATCCCAGATGCTGACTGGCCACTAATAATAATCTGGCTGCCTGTTTGCCATCTATTCCTGAATTAGCAGCTGCCATTCTCTACCCACTTCCACCACATCCTGGGTTGGATCTTACTGAAATACCAATGATTGTACCAGACTATCCACAGCCAAAAACTACCTATTGTGTGACCCTAAGGAGACTTTACCCAGCCTACTAGGCTGTCCTTCTCTCAGAATCCATAGAAAAGTCTCTGCCTCTGTCCTCCTCTTTCCATCTCAACACTGGTCAGGCACCACCTCTCTCCTGGATGACTATAATAACTGGTCTCCCTGCATTCTGTGATACCTCTTTACAATCTATTTTCTAAACAGAAGCTGAATAAGTCACATCACCAGTTCTCTCCTGAAAGCTCTGAAGCATCTAAAATGAAATCTAAACTCCTTACTGTGGCTGAGGCTCCAAGAGCTGAGCCTCCATCTCCATATCTTTCATGTCAGTTTCTACCTGGTTCCTACATTTTAAGCCAGTGGCTCTCAAACGTTTTGACCAAGACCCACAGTGAGAAAGAAATTTTGCATCATGAATTAGTCCATACGTGTGTACTGGATATAGTGTTGTACACACACACAAACACACACACACCACAAAGAAAAGTTCAATGAACTAATACCTTTCTAAGTATTTAATCTTACTAAGTATGAAGCACTCTGATATATTTAATTTGGTTCTATTTAAATCTATTCTTTCTATTCATCAATTTGTTTCTATTCTTTTATGTTTTTATTGTTAATGCAGGTGTTGACTCACTTGACGCACTAGTGTATTACAGCTTCTGCAATTTGTCCCATACCATCCACAACACATTTCTTCAAAAATACCAAACTTGGGGCAGCAATGGCATCTTTCCAATGATAGTTTCCACTGTGGTTTTCAATGGGGCTTAACTGGCATTTGGGGTTTGATATGGTTTGGCTCTGTCCTCACCCAAATCTCTTCTTGAATTGTAGCTCCTATAATTCACACATGTCATGGGAGGGACCGAGTGGGAGGTAATTGAATCATGGGGGTGGGTCTTTCCCATACTGTTCTCATTATAGTGAATAAGTCTCATGAGATCTGATGGTTTTATAAAAGCAAGGTCCCCTGCACATGCTCTCTTTTGCCTACCATCATGTGAAATGTGGCTTTGCTCTGCCTTGCCTTCTGCCATGATTGTGAAGCCTCCCCAGCCAGGTGGAACTGTGAGTCAATTAAACCTCTTTCCTTTATAAATTACCCAATCTCAGGCATGTCTTTATGAGCAGCATGAGAACAGACTAATACAGGGTGGAACAATTTTTTATTGTAAGTAACTGCCTAATTCATTTTGGGATACATGGTATATTTAGCCCCAAATCCACCCAATGCCAGTAACGTCACTAATCATTGTGACTATGAAAAAATGCTTCCATACATTTCTCAATGTCCCTGCTCCAATTGAGAACCATTAGAACTAATGCTTCACCTTAAGATTTTTGCGTAGATTGCTGTTCTTTTTACTCCACTCTCACCTTTCAAATTCAAAACCGCAGAGAAACCTTCTCTGACCACCTAATCTAAATTTGCCAGTGCCCATAAACTCTGTAATAATACCATGTTTTAATTATGTCATAAAAGTTTTGATTACCTGAAATTATTTCATCCATTAATTGACTTATTAGCTCTCCATGCCCTCTCTCCTTTGGAGAGTTTAGGAAAACTCTCCAAGTGTGGGACATTTGCTTGCCTTGCTTTCTGGTCTGCCCCCAATATCTAAAAGATCCTGACCCATAGTGGGTGCTTTATGAATAAGTGAATAAAACTCCTTGAATCCTGGTATGACTCAAGGCCCCATTTACTTGTTTCACTTTGTCAATCTTCTTCACTCCATTTATATTTTATATATGTGAGCCATACCAACCATGAACCTTGTTTTCTTCAGACAGAAGTAGTTCCATACTTTTGCTCTGACATCTCTAAGAGCAATCCCTTCCCCCCCATTCCTAAAAACCTCGATTGTTTGGGGATGCTGTCCCTGAATTTCTCCAGCACTATGATGTAAGGGAATGAACATAAACAGAGGAGGCAGACAGACAAGGACATAGCTTCAGTCTTGAGTTGGGGCTCACCAACTGAGCAATATTGCATAGATTTCTAAGTTTCTGGTTTATCCTCTGAAACAATGAACTTAACAGCTATGTCTCAAGATGATTATAAAGGTTAATCAAGACAATATATACAGAATATAGTAGTACTTAATAAATGATCATTCTTTCCCCAATCCCCTCCCAAGGGTTTACCTACACACTGAATGTCCACATTCCTGTCCAAGAGAAAATGTTTATTTTTAGAACTCTTTTTCAACACTTTCTGTAAATAACCCATTCAATAGTTAAATTAGGAACTCATATGAAGTAAGCCATGTGCGGAAGCCAAAGGACAGGGCAGTTTTAGCTTGTTTACCTTTAGAACCTGCAAAGCTAAGAGCTTCCATAATGATGACAATCAATGTAGCAATATACAGTTGCAGTTGGGGTCCTACAGTTTTGCTTAATAATTTATCTTTACTAAATGATTTCATGAATTCTCCTAGTTATACATTTGTAGCTTTCTTTTCTCTTCATTGCCGTGTAAAGGTCAGAACCTTGTTTCTGCTTTAATTCTGCTCATTCTAACAGTTTTATGTAGCAAAAATCCTCAATTCTGCACACAAATAGAGACATCGTGATGCAATAGATTTCAACAAGGGATCTGAATTTTGGGAAAATCTTTGTGACTAACTAACAGTATGATATTGAACAAGTCTGAATTTTTCTGAATCCCAGTCAGCTCACCTGTCAAATGAAACTTACAGAACCTAACTAACCAGCTCATGAGATTGTTGGGAGGAAAAATGAAATAATATGTGTTAGCTCTGTGTGAATTATTAAGTACAGTACTCAATAAGTATTTGTAGAATAGATAAAATTTTTTAAATGAGTAAGTAAATTACCATGTAACCATGTGCCTTCCCTGATAAAGTATTTTAAGGGGTCAGCTTGGCCTTTGGGAGAAAATCTAAACCAAGTAGAACCATGCCAGTTGGTGCCTCTCTGTTCATCCTTGATCCCTGAAATTCTGTGACTGTACCCTGCAGCCATGCTGCACCTTCTCACTCTGATGCATCCTGTTTCCATACCTTAGCATATGTTTTTCCTTTGGAAAGCTCCTCCTCTCCCAGGGCCTCCCTGGATTTCCCCCATCTGAAGGCTTCTCCAAGTGATATGGTTTGGCTGCATCCCTACCCAAATCTCATCTTGAATTGTAACTCCCACAATTCTCACATGTCATGGGAGGAAGCTGATGGGGGGGGTGATTGAATCATGGGGGCAGGCCTTTCCTGTGCTGTTCTCATGATAGTGAATGAGTCTCATGAGATCTGATGGTTTTAAAAATGAGAGTTCCCTGCACAAGCTCTTTTTGCCTGCCCGCCATCCACATAAGACGTGACTTGCTCCTTCTTGCCTTCTGCCATGATTGTGAGGCCTTCTCAGCCACGAGGAACTGTGAGTCCAATTAAATATCTTTCTTTTGTAAATGGCCTAGTCTTAGGTATGTCTTTATCAGAAGCATGAAAACTGACTAATACTGTAAATTGGTACCAGTAGAGTGGGGTGTTGCTGAAAAGATACCCAAAAATGTGGAAGTGACTTTGAACAGGGTAACAGGCAGAGGTTGGAACAGTTTGGAGGGCTCAGAAGAAGACAGGAAAATGTGGGAATGTTTGGAACTTCCTAGAAACTTGCTGAATGGCTTTGCCCAAAATGCTAATAGCAATATGAACAATAAAGTGCAGGCTGAGGTGGTCTCAGATGGAGATGAGGAACTTGTTGGGAACTGGAGCAAAGTGACTCCTGTTATGTTTTAGCAAAGAGACTGGTGGCATTTTGCCCCTGCCCTAGGGATTTGTGGAACTTTGAACTTGAGAGAGATGATTTAGGGTATTTGGCAGAAGAAATTTCTAAGCAGCAAAGCATTCAAGAAGTGACCTGGGTGCTGTTAAAGACAGTCAGTTTTGTAAGGGAAGCAGAGCATAAAAGATCAGAAAATTTGCAGCCTGACAATGCCGTAGAAAAGAAAATCCCATTTTCTGAGGAGAAATTCAAGCTGGTTGCAGAAATTTTCATAAGTAACAACTGAATGTTAATGCCTAAGACAATGGGGAAAATATCTCCAGGGCATGTTAGAGGTCAAGGCAGCCCCTCCCATCATAGGCCCAGAGGCCTAGGAGGAAAACATGGTTTCGTGGGTCAGGCTCAGGGTCCCTGTGCTGTGTGCAGCCGAGGGACTTGGTGCCCTGTGTCCCAGCCACTCCAGCCGTGGCTGAAAGGGGTCAATGTACAGCTCCAGCTGGGGCCTCAGAGAGTAAAGCCCCAAGCCTCGGCAGCTTCCACATGGTGTTGAGCCCGTGAGTGCACAGAAGTCAAGAATTGAGGTTTGGGAACTTCCACCTAGATTTCAGAAAATTAATGGAAACGCCTGGATGCCCAGGCAGAAGTTTGCTGCAGGGGTGGGACCTTCATGGAGAACCTCTCCTAGGACAGTGCAGAAAGGAAGTGTGGGGTCAGAGCCCCCACGCAGAGTCCCTACTAGGGCACCACCTAGTGGAGCTGTGAGAAAAGGGCCACTGTCCTCCAGACTCCAGAATGGTAGATCCACTGACAGCTTGCAACATGTGCCTGGAAAAGCCACAGACAATCAACACCAGCCTGTGAAAGCTACCAGGAGGGAGGCTGTACCCTGCAGAGCCACTGGGGTGGAGCTGCCCAAGACCATGGGAACCCACCTTTTGCAGCAGCGTGACCCGGATGTGAGACATGGAGTCAAAGGAGGTTATTTTGGAGCTTTAAGATTTGACTGCCCTGCTGGATATTGGACTTGCATGGGGCCTGTAGTCCCTTTGTTTTAGCCAATTTCTCCCACTTGGAATGGCTGTATTTACCCAGTGCCTATACCGCCATTGTATCTGAGAAGTAACTAACTTGTTTTTTATTTTACAGGCTCATAGGCAGAAGGGACTTGCCTTGTCACCGATGAAATTTTGGACTGTGGACTTTAGGGTTAATGCCGAAATTATTTAAGATTTTGGGGGACTGTTGGAAAGGCATGATTGCTTCTGAAATGTGAGGACATGAGACTTAGGAGGGGCCAGCGATGGAATGATATGGTTTGGCTGTGTCCCCACCCAAATCTCATCTTAAGTGGTAACTCTAACAATTCCCACATGTTATGGGAGGAACCTGGTGGGAGGTGATTGAATTATGGGGTCAGGTCTTTCCTGAGCTGTTCTCATGATAGTGAATGAGTCTCATGAGGTCTGATGGTTGTAAAAACAGGAGTTGCCTGCACAAGCTCTTTTTGCCTGCTGCCATCCACTTAAGATGTGACTTGCTCCTCCTTGCCTTCCTCCATGATTGTGAGGCATCCCCAGCCACATAGAATTGTGAGTCCAATTAAACCTCTTTCTTTTGTAAATTGCCCAGTCTCAGGTATGTCTTTATCAGCACTATGAAAACGGACTCATACACCAAACGAGAGCCTCTTCTCCCATGCACTCATATTACCTTAATGACAGTACTCACCACACCACAATTTTTGACTAAAAATTGATCTTCTTGGCATTATATTTTTGACTTCTAAGTGACACAGCGTAGCTATGGATTGGTTGGCTTCTAGAATATTGTATCTAATGCCAGTGAATGGTGATACAATTTTTATTTCTGCATATAAATGGGACAGGTCAGTGCACATGGAGCTGGTATGTATCCCTGTTTTCTTGATTTATTCCACACAAATAAAGAGATAAGTATAGTCCAAAAATTGCTGCCCTAACCTTGAGAAGACCTGGAACTAGGTGGAACTAAAACATGAGGCAAACTCTTAGAAAAAGTGAAGTGGTCTCCAAACTACTCTGCTCATGCCTCTTATCAGTAAAAAATTATTTAGCAGGTACCCCAATATACACTTGTCTATTAACTAAATACTTATATTTATAGACTAATGTTTATACATGCATATTCTAAGCTATATATCTATATAAATTAAATGCCAATGTGTTATATGTTTTGTGAAACATGTATGAAAATAGAATTGAAGATAACAGTATCAACCCATATCTTAAATATCAAAAAAAACTTGATTCTGTTTTTCTTTTAGATAAAAAATAGCCAACTTCTGGCAAAACTATGCAGATCAAACATGTGCTTTTATTCCATTTCCTCATAAAGCCCCTGCTAAGTTACTAATTATCAGCAAAGAAATACAAATATATAAACCCACCCAGATATAGAGAATGAAAAGGAGATAGCACACATTTTTAAAAAGCAAGCACAGTTTCAAATATGTAAATCCAAACTGTGGTTCACTACTAAACTAGCAGATTACAGAAAAAAAAAATCTAAATTTTTGGAGGTTGGAACACAACAAGAATTAAGCATTTTTGAGCTGCAGAATCCTGGAAAGGCTCAGGAATTAGAAATGCCAAATAGTTCTGAAGGCAGCCTCTAAGCAGTGGAGCTAAAAGCAGGGAGATTGGGTGAAAGTCAAACAAGAAGCAATAAATCACCCATACCTATGATTCTATACCTCCCTCCCTGCTCCTTTGCCGTGTATATAATCAATAAAATATTAGTATCCATAATTTGGAGAGAATCCCTACAAATTCTTAAGAAACTCAATAGAAAAAAAAGACAAGAAGCAAGAATGGGCCTTTCACATAAGAGGAAACATAAATGATGAATATACTCACTTCACTGGCAATCAAGAAAGTGCAAATCAAGACCAGAATGCAATAATATTTTATACTATTCACTGAGCAAAAACTAAGAAGCCTTAATATAACAAGTGTTATTGAGGATATAATTTGGCAAAATTCAAACAGCAAAGTGAGAGCATAATTTAGAAAACAATTGGCATTATTGTGTGCATTAGATTGGCTATGCTAATAACTATAAAAACCAGCTCCTAAATCTAAGTGACTTAACACAATAAAAGTCTAACATAAGAAGTTTCTAGTCTTTCATGTGAGTGCTCCTAATTAAATGGCTCTCCTCCAACTGGTGGACCTAGAGTTCCAGGCTCTGTCCGTCAAATGGTTCTGCTATCTCAGAGAATTGTGCTTCTAGTTTGAAAGATCACGTGAAATGTTACAGGGCCAGATATGCCTTGAGTTAAATTACTTCCACTCACATTACACTAACCAAAAGCTCAGTCACATGATCCTATGCTATTTGCAGACAAGGCTGGAAAATGTAGTCTTCTTGTGTAACCAAAAAAATTGAGATTTGTGAGCACCTGGAAGATCACTGGCATAGCTTGTAAAGTTGAGCACAAATACACCGTACATACTGGGAAATGCTCTTTTGGATACGTTGGAGTTACTACTCGGAGACCCCAGAGGGATTCTTGCACATACAAACATACAAGTATGTTGACGAAAGCACTGTTCCTAATAGCAAAACCTGGAAACAACCCAAAGGACCCTGAAAAGTCCAAATACCCACCCATAAAAACCTAGCAACAATCCAAATCAACAAGTAAAGAAATAGCTGGGCACAGTGGCTCACGCCTATAATCCCAGCACTTTGAGAGGCTGAGACGGGTGATCACCTGAGGTCAGGAGTTTGAGACCAGCCTGGACAACATGGTGAAACCCCATCTCTACTAAAAATACAAAAAATTAGCCAGGAGTGGTGGCATGCACCTATAATCCCAGCTACTCGGGAGGCTGAGGCAGGAGAATTGCTGGAACCTGGGAGGTGGAGGTTGCAGTGAGTCGAGATGGCGCCATTGCACTCCAGCCTGGGCAATAGAGCAAGACTCTGTCTCAAAAAATAAATAAATAAAATAAAAATAAAATAAAATAAAAGAAAGAAAGAAAGAAAGAAAGAAAGAAAGAAAGAAAGAAAGAAAGAAAGAAAGAAAGAAAGAAAGAAAAAGAAAGAAAGAAAAGAAAGAAAAGAAAGAAAAGAAAGAAAGAAAGAAAGAAAGAAAGGCTTATTCACCAAGTGGAATGTTTTATTACAGCAACATGAATGAACTGTAATCACAGACAGTGAAAAAGGTGAGTCTTATAACAGATGTTGAGCGGAAGAAAAGTGAATCGCCAAAGAGCATCTTCAAGTATATTATTTTTAAATAAAACTTAAAACCTAAACAATTCTAAATCGATTTGTGTAAGGATGTATTAGTGGTTTCTAAAACTATTTTAAAGTGCTTCAGAGGATGATAAATACAAAAAGGAGAGAACCTATGGGAAATTCCAACACAACCAGGAATACTTTAGTTATGAGTTGTTATGAAGGTTCATGGGTGACCATATTATTACTATAATGATTAACTCACATATATTCTAAACTTAGGGGGAAAATCTCTATTTGCTTAGAAGTCATGCTTATTTGCTAACTTGTCATGTTTCTATCTTTAAGTAGGGAGAAACATGAAGAGGAAAACAATAGAGGTTGGATGAGCTGCTGCCCAGAGCCCTTTGTTTCTGTCCTCGGGTAAAAATATCCTCTAGACCTGATTCCCATTGGATGGCAGCCTTGTGGACCCTGCAGAGATGTGACCACAGAGATCCTTCTGTCAGCTACCCCCAGTTACTAAAGGAAGGATAGAAAGATCTGTGACCTGGAAGGTTAGGACTTTGCAGAATCTAACTTTTAGGATGAAGGCTGGAAACAGTGCAAATAATATCTGGACACTGTTTCACACTCTGTTCATTGCAAAAAAGGGCATTTAAAACCTTCCCTCTGATGAGATTTCAATTGCATTGACATTTAAAAAAAAAATCAGAGTATGGCCTGGCCTAGAGAGAAAAGGAAACTCCAATATGACAGATCCTAAGACTAATGCGCTTAAAGCAATACCTGGAATCATAAGTGCATTTAATACATGTTTGTTGCTATTGTAATTATATTAATATTTATTATACATATATGACATATATGTATGTGTAAGTATACATATGAAAATATGTATTTATTCAAGGCTTTCATTATATACAGACAACAGACTCTCTTCTATCATGGAATAAGCATAAACTCTAGTCTCCCCATCACAGTACTTTCAACCCTCATTCTTTTACTGCTCTATCATGCTGTCTTCACCT
Source organism: Pongo pygmaeus (assembly GCF_028885625.2). Taxonomy (NCBI): domain Eukaryota; kingdom Metazoa; phylum Chordata; class Mammalia; order Primates; family Hominidae; genus Pongo; species Pongo pygmaeus. The sequence continues at coordinate 147,158,247 of NC_072380.2, forward strand.
TTGTCTTGAGCATCATTTCCTGATTCACAGCATCCTTTTCATGCTGACTACAACAGTTTGCATACCTTCTTCCTTTTCTCAGTTTCATTTTTTAAAATGTAAGCGTTTCTACTAGAAGAAGAAACATTCACTATCTCTATAATTTGGAGGTTAACCAGTTATTCCCTATTTCTGTATTTTTGCCATTGTATTTGCATAGAGCTTAAAAATAAAAACAGAACCTTGAGAGTCATTGTGTTGCAATTTGTAAAGAAAGACTTGGTTGCTGATAAGACTACTCAGCAACAACATGTGGAGAGAGGAAAGTAGTTAAATAGAATGTCGCCTGGTGTCACTTCAAAGCCTATGGTCTTGCCAGCTCCTTGAGAATAATGACTGTATCATTCACCTTCGTATTTCAGGTCTCTAGAGCACAAAGTTCCTGAAATTTCCACCCAATAAATGTTAAATAAATTCGTGAATTAATAAGCGAAGAATGGATCTTTAGAAAGAAATCATTTCCTAAAGTTTGATGGAAGATACAAATAGTCTGTCCTAGGCTTAGGAAGAGAATAGAGTCTTACCCACCTCACTTCATGATGTTCCCCATAAGGATTAAGGAAGGGGACCCTGCTTGCGATTGAATACACCAAAAGGCATTGAATATATCATTATATGAGATACTCCAATTTGCTTTTGTATACTTAGAGTTAGAAAGTTCCCTTTTTCCATTATTAACCTATGGAAAATTCCAACACGGCCAGGAATATTGTAATTATGTGTTGTTTTGAAGATTCATGGGTAACCATATTATTACTGCAATTTTTAACTCATATATATTCTAAACTTAGAGGGAAAATCTCTATTTGCTTAGACGTCATGCTTATTTGCTAACTTATTTTGTTTCTATCTATAAGAACAGAGAAACATGAGGAGGGAGACAACAGAGGTAGAATGAGCTGCTACCCAGAGCCCTTTGTTTCTATCCTCAGGTAAAAATATTTCCTGGACCTGATTCTCGTTGGATGGAAGTCTTGTGGACCCTATAGAGATTTGGCCATAGGAGTAACACTTAACCATCTGCTGTGGTGGAAAGAACACTCACTGTAGGGTCATTCTAGCCTGGATTCTAATCTCAGTTCTTTATTTATCAGGTGAGTGCCTATAGATAAGTTACTTTGACTCTCAGAGCCTGAGATTCTGTATCTATACAATGGGGGAAGTAATGCCTGTCATAGTGAAAAGTTTATATAAGATAATCAGGAAGTTCCTGGTTTAAGGAAGAAGCCGAATGTATGTCATTCCCCTTAAATTTGCGCCCATTTGCTCTGGTTCAAGCTTACTATCCAACGGTGAATATGTTCTCTCGCTTTTCCAAATGATAGCCACTCTATTAAGCACAACCATACTGTCACCATTTACGATTTACTCCAAACACAACGGACCAGTTCCTTCAAACGTCAGTAATATGGCGTAGTTCATGATCCTTTGGTGATGACATCATAGAAGGCAAATATGACTCCACAGCAAATAAGTGAAGTGAGCCTGACAGGCTTCATATGTATTTCTTTAGGGAGAAACAAGGCTATGGGAATGAAGTCTGGCTTCTCGTTGTCCACATGCTGCTTGGTCAGCAGAGGGCTAGGCCTCCCAGGTCATTCCCGTACCCTAGGGATCCATGGGGAAAAGTGACCCTCTCCATGCAGTTCTGAGGTTATGAAGGTCATTCAGCCAGTTGCAAGGAGAACTGGAGCTAGAAGCCAACCTCACTCCCACTTCCTACCGTATCTTCTTTCTACCTGCTCCTTCCCTATCCTCCCACTTGCCTATGGCAGACATTGTGCTTTTAAGGTACAGTCACTTTAAAGCCTAAAAATGAGAAGTTGTTTTTACACAGTGTTGCTATAATTAAGTCATCAGCACAACTCATGAAAACATAACAGTCCCTTTTTAATTAGTGTCTTGAATGTGAATGAATGGTTCATTATTCTTTCCCATCTCAAGCTGAGATCATTATTAAAGTCTGAAGAAATAATAAATAGCCAGACAGGGAAATTCAGAACTGCTTGGTGAGGGTCACTTTTCCCCCTGGGTCCCCAGAATACAGGAATGACCTGGGAGGCCTGGTGTCTGACCAAGCAGCATGTGGACAACCAGAAGCCAAAGAAAGCTCCTAACATTTGGGCTCGGGTCACCCTCAGAGCAAAGGCATACCATTGAAAGAATAAGGAGACTTTCTAAAAAGACTCATCTGGTTTTCCTTTGAGGTTTATTGGATTTAGATAAATAAGCAATCCTGTTTAAGTCCAATATCTTGACTCTGGGCCAGAGAAGTCAGAGTTGTCTTTTATGTGTCTACTCTTCAAAAATGTGTTGAGAACCTACTGTGTACCAGTTCCTGTGCTCAGTGCTGGGATCCAAGATAACTAAGATGCAGTCCTTGACTTCAAATATGAGATTCAGATATATGTGAATAATGATTGCAGTACTCTAGGACATGTCCATTCAGGAAGGCTGATTGGCTGTTGTCCTGATATATACGAAGGTCTTGCCAAGGAGCTGATGTTTAAAAAACTAGGTCTGGAAAATTGAGTGAGTAGCTGTGCCCCTTCCTCTACACAATGTTATACAGCAGAACTTTTTCCTACATCCCTCTACATATTTCATGACACCTGCTAGACAGAACCTGCCATATAGCCACATAAAGAAATAAAGGAAGTGATTTTAATTTCAACTGCATTTCTTGAGCACCTTTTTAGCAAGACACAGACGGGGTTATAAAAGATACAGTTTCTGAGTCAGCCCATAATTGGTGGCCATTGTTCTCTATATAAAGAGGTCGAATTGTAATGATTACCACATTCTGTGATTAACCGAGAGACAGCCTAGTCCCAATTATAAAACTAATTTGGGCAGGAGTCTTTCCCTCCTAGAGTCTCATCTGTAAAAATGAAGAGGTCAAACACAAAGGCCTGAAGCTTCCCGTGCTGTGAGTCTGTGATGTTATGATTTCTGTGAAATATGCTTCTGCCTTTGAAACACAGTCCCTGAATGATTCCACCCTCAAGGACAGCATCGAAAACTCAGCTAAATGCTGGGGTATCTGATGGTCAAGAACAAAATCCATTATCCCAGAACATTCAAGGAGAATTGAAAAATTTCATACCAAATGTAGCCCACAACCTTGCTTGTAATGGTAAGAAGACAGAGACAGAAGTGTGTGCAGGCCCAGGGAGCTGGGTTGTAAGCGGAGGAGCATTAGCTGAATGAAGTGCTGGCAAGGAGCAGGGACCCATAAATATTCCATGACACCTAGTTGATTTATCAAAATGAGTTCCAGCCCTCATTTGTGAAACCAGCAATGAGTCTTTTGGTTGTTCTTTGGCTGCTGCCATCCACTATGCTCTGCCTATGGCTGAAGTTCTTCTGCTCCACCAAAAAATCAGCTTCAATCTACTCTCCCTTAACACTACCAAGCTACTGAAGTTTTCCAGCATTGGCTTATGAAATATTCACACCAAGTGTAGCAGGACACTTGAGAAAATGGAGGCAATGGAAATTGAGAGAGGTGATGTATGAAACAGCAACAGTACTCAAAATAGAATGCCAGATTTTCCTAACACTTGAGTCTGGACTCTTTTCATTTAGAATGCTTCTCAACTTTGTCAAGTTATGACACACCCAAAAAATGTTAACATTTGTCTGGCACAATGGAGTTCATAGATGGGACTCCCTGAAACTGGACAAGATACACACAGAAGTTCCCAGGTATCCCACCCCAAGGACTAAAGGAATAGCTTAGCACCTTTATTGTATTAGTCAATTTATGCCAGCTGTTGTAACAAGCAAAATCTCAGTGGATTAACACAAGCAAGGTTTATTTCTTACTTGGGTCATTGTCTAACTAGGCATTCCAAGTAGCAAGTGGTTTTCTAAATAGTGGTTGAAGGATCACAGCTCCTTCTATCTGTGGCTCTCCCATCCTCTACACTCTCCTGGGACTCCTCCATTGGATGATTTATATACAGCCTGCTGATAAACCAAGAGACAGAAGGAGGAGAATCATAGGACATCTTATGACAGTCAGGCATCCACCACTGTCTCCTATATCCCATTGAGCAGATACCAGTCACAAGGTCCGTATGGCAAAAGATCCTAGTGCCCCTGGCTATCCAGAGCGGGATGGGGTGGCTGAGCATCTTCCCATTATCTGTCACAGGCTTAGCCAGGCTCTTCCTTTGACCTCAGGTCCCCAAAGTGTGCTCCATGATTAGCAGCCCTGGCAGCACCTGGGGCCTTTTCAGAACTACAGAAGCTCAGGCCCTAACTTAGGGCTGTGCATTTCAGTAAGCTCCCTAGGTCATCTTGTTTTGAGAAATATTGCACCAGACCACTCACACATCTAGTGACTATCAAAACTGCCAAACCCATCAAAACAGCAAAGAATTTTAATCAATAAGTTTTCTATGGCCGTGAACTCCCAACTCAAAATTATGTGGATACATAAAGAAAGGCACCTATCTTGCAAGAGCATCAATATTTATTAATCATGTATTTAGTGTCAAATACAAAACCTGGAAACATCACACATATTATCTCATTTAAGAACTACCATAATCCTGGCCGGGCGCAGTGGCTGAGGCCTGTAATCTCAGCACTTTGGGAGGCTGAGGTGGGCAGATCACCTGAGGCCAGGAGTTCGAGACCAGCCTGGCCAACATGGCGAAACCCCATTTCTACTAAAAATACTAAAAATTAGCCGGATGTGGTGGCAGGTGCCTGTAATCCCAGCTACTTGGGAGGCTGAGGCAGGAGAAGCACTTGAACCTGGGAGGCGGAGACTGAAGTGAGCCGAGATTGTGCCATTGTATTCCAGCCTGGGCAACAAAAGCAAAACTCCATCTCAGAGGGAAAAAAAAAAAAAAAAACTACCACAATCCTGAGGGAGGAGTCATGATCTTTGCTAAAGAAAAGTGAGGAAAAAGTAAGTTTGATATGTAAAGAAACTTACCAAGAACCCCCAACTGGTTAGTGAGACACTGACACCAGAATTCAGAGCTACATGTTTCTAGTCTGGGACTTGCAGTGTTCTGCCATGCAGTAGTTTAGCTACATTTCAAGCTCAGTCTTTAGACAATGGCCCAGTCGATAATAGCTTGAAAACGGCTCTAGAATTATGTAATTTGGAGAAGAAAATGAAATGCTCAACAGAAGCTTAAAACATGCACATTTAAAATTTTTAAATTACTCCATGAAAAAAAAAAAAGATTTTCTCAAAGTTAGATTAAAAAGAGATCTTACAGGCTGTGCCGGTTAATTTTAACCTCAGTGAGAAATGTCACATTTCCCATGCACATTTGATTAGGCATCCAGGAGTGTCAGGACATCCTGTCCCATGGTGGATTTCTGTGAGAATGATATGGTCTATGGAAACAATTATAAAACAAAGTCTCATCTCAATGTGAACAAGAGGAAGAAAATGAACCACTAATATTCTGATATTCCAAGGACATGGCAAATCAAGATACACTCTGAGCTCTGAAATGCCCTTTCATCCTTTCACTTCTCCTATTTAGTAATGCTTGTTAACTCATGTGGTAATTGTTCGCATGTCACTGGGGGTATGTTTGAATTTATTATGATCTCGACAGGCAGAGAATTTCTTGTGTTGACCAGTAGTTCTCAAAGGTAAGTGAACATGAGGATACTGGGAAAGACTATGCACATGTATATTCCTGAGCCCCATCCCCAGAAATTCTGACTCAGCACATGTGGACTGGCACTCAGGAATCTAAATGCTAAAAATGCAGCCTAGGTGATATTCCTGCAGGTGGTCCATGGACCTTACTTTGAAAAATAAGAATGTCTTTTGCAGCATTGCAGCCATTCATTTACAGTCTGCTCACTCCTTCCTGTCATTACGGTAGGACCCCATTTCTCATTCTCTTACTTCTTAATGCTCAGCTCCTTGCCTAGAATCTTAGAACACAATTATTTTAACCTATAATTCTCAATAAACATTTGCTTAATAAAGGAAAATAAGTGTATAAAATAAAGAAGGTGAAGTAGATGAATGAATAAATAAATGAATATCAAGTACAATGGGCTTCATTGCAGCATGTCGTAAGGTACTGCCCCTGTCTGTTGGAACCTGCTGGGGATTGAACCAACATATTTTTCTGTTTCTGTGCTAAATAATTCTGGGACAAAGGATATTTTCCTGTTTTGTGCCAAGCAATATTGAGATCAAACAAAAATAATTTATCTTCATTTCCAATAAATATCTTCTCTTAAAAAATAAGGCTATGTCCTAATTGATCAGCTTACATATCAGGGCTAACGGCATCAACAGGCACATCAACACCCTCACCCACCTTGCCATGCACAGAAATCAAGGGTTCACATTATAAACTGCTCAATCCTAACTAGTTCCCCACCTTGCAACCAGTTCCCTAACACTCAAGAGATAGTGAAGACTGAAACCACGGTAGAAATCACCTACTCTGAAATACTACTAATCCACTCTCTTCATTTCTTATTTTGAAGATACTATGAGACTGTTGAGGTGATGTTCTCTTTTGTTAAAATCAGCTTAATAAGCTTAACCTCTCTTGATCAGAAAGTTTTCCGGGGAGTCAACAACCAATACTACAAAGCCTCTTAGCACAGAACTATATAAAACCCAGCACACAATGAGCCTTCAATCATTGCTCTAGACTGGACCAAGAACCCTGACTTATGTTATATTACTATGAGTAACCCTATAATATGTAATATATAATATTACTCTGGGTAATCCTCTAATAATAATATGTAACATGTATTTATAATATATTTATAATATGCTATATATTTTAGGGTTATCCAGAGTGATTTTCAAGCCAACCCCTTCTGGGTTGCCTGGGTTGGAGAAAACAGAAAGACAGAACCTTTTGTATACATTCATACATTTATTTGTGCATTCATTTGACAAATATTTATTGGAGAATTATATTGAGCTGGGCACTAGGGATAAAATACTATGCATTCGCTGTCTAGCAGAGGAGATAACTATGTAAACTGATCAGTGTAATGATGTGTCAAAAGGGCTGTGATGAGTCTATTGGGAAAAACAGAGTGGTCTGTTCTACCTGGAGAGGGAGGGAGTACCACTTTGTGCATAATGGACTTGATGCTTGAGCTGAGATTTGTAAGATTAGGTAAGATTAGATATTACTAAGATGAGGTAAGATAAACATTGGAGAAGACAGAAGGAGCAAAGTTCAGGAGGCATAAAGAGGCTGGGGTCCATGGAGTTGTAAGTATTTTGTCTTTTCTGGAACACAGAATTTGAAAAATAAGTATGGAAAGGTTAGTAAGGGCCAGACAGATAACAAAATGCCTTATCTCAAAAGGGTATTTGACTTGATAAAACACTGAAGGGTTTTTATTAAGATAATGACAGGACAAGACTTATATTGTAGAAAATTCCTTCTGGTGACAGAGTAGAAAGTGAATTGGGAGGCAAAATGACACTGGACACAAGTCCAGTAGCTGGTAAGCCATTACATTTGTCCTGTCAAGAGATAGTGAAGTTTGCAACCAAGGTGTTGTAGATTGAACAATCTCTCCTGAGAAGATAAGTTCACCTCCTAACCAGTATATGTGAACACAATCTTACTTGGAAATAGGGCCTTTGCAGGTGTAATCAAGTTAAGATGAGGTCTTAACTAACAATGGTGTGCTCCAATCCCTAGAGTCCTTAGAAGAAGAGGAAAATTTGGACACAAAGACATACAGAGGGAGAAGATCATGTGACACAGGAAGGGGAACATCACACTTCGGGGACTGTTGTGGGGTGGGGGGAGGGGGGAGGGATAGCATTGGGAGATATACCTAATGCTAGATGACGAGTTGGTGGGTGCAGCGCACCAGCATGGCACATGTATACATATGTAACTTACCTGCACATTGCGCACATGTACCATAGAGCCTAAAGTATAATAATAATAATAATAAAAAGAAAAAAAAAATTAGCAAACCAAATCTTGAAATATTAAAAAAAAAAAAAAAAGATCATGTCACAATGGTGGTAGAGATTGGAGTGATGTGTCTGCAGGCTAAAGAACACCCAGAATAATTACCAGCAACTACCAGAAGCTATGAAGACAGAAGGAAGAGCCTTCTGAGAGAGCGGGCCTGGCCACATCTCAGTTTCAGATTAAAACAGTAAGAGAATAAATTACTGTTTTTGGTTTTGTTTTGTTTTATTGAGACGGAGTCTCACTCTGTCACCAGGCTGGAGTGCAGAGGCATGGTCTCAGCTCACTGCAACCTTCGCCTCCTGGGTTCAAGCGATTCTCCTGCCTCAGCCTCCCAAGTAGCTGGGACTACAGGCACCTGCCACTACGCCTGGGTAATTTTTTGTATTTTTAGTAGAGACGGGGTTTCACCATGTTGGCCAGGATGGTCTCAATCTCTTGACCTCGTGATCCACCTGCCTCGGCCTCCCAAAATGGTAGGATTACAGGCATGAGCCACTGCGCCTGGCCAAGAATAAATTTCTGTTGTTTTAAGCCATGTAGTTTATATTATTATAGCAGCCCTAGAAAATTAATATAAAAGCAAATTGTAGTAGAGAGTGGGATGGGAGGAAAAACAAACTATGGTTAGGGAATAGAAACTTTAGGACTCAGAGAAGATTGAAAATGGGATTTAGGAAACATGGGGGGTGGTCAAGATGAACCCAAAGCTCTGTACTTTTTTCAGTGTTGGACACAGTGTATATGAATATCTAAGAGTTTTCCAACTAAAGGAGTCTGACAGGAAAAAGTGCTGGTCTGTGGGCCAGGAAGAAGGGGCAGACTGGAGGGTCCCAAATGTCCACAGGAGAGGGAGCCCATCCCGGGCACAGTGTACAACCTGAGACACCTGCAGAGTACTTTGGAGAGAAAAATGTACACTCTTCAGTACATTTGCCGTGTAATCCAGGACACAGATGTTTCTTCCTCCTGCCTGTCCTTCAATCCAAGGGTAATGTGTTTTAATTAAGCCTTGACAAATGTCATTTTATTCAATTGACTGTCTTGTCCACTTGTGTAACATGACTCTCATTCCAACTCTATCTGCTTGTTGTAGCATCATTCTGTCTGTTTTTCTCCCTTAACATTTCTTACACAGCTCTTCTCCACTTTAGTTCCCTAGCTATTGCCCCAGTTCCAGTTCTTACTACTGATTTGGCCTCCGAATTTTTATTCCCTACCTCTAGTCTTCTCTTTCTTCTTCTTTGAGACAGAGTCTTGCTCTATCACCCAGGCTGGAGTGCAATGGCGCAATCTAAGCTTACTGCAACCTCCGCCTCCTGGGTTCAAGTAATTCTCCTGCCTCAGTGTCCCAAGTAGCTGGGATTATAGGCACCCACCACCATGCCAAGTTAATTTTTGGATTTTTAGTAGAGACGGAGTTTCACCATCTTGGCCAGTCTGGTCTCGAACTCCTGACCTCAGATTATCTGCACACCTCGGCCTCCGAAAGTGCTGGGATTACAGGCATGAGCCACTATACCTAGCTCCTTCTCTTCTTTTTTACCCAAATCCATCCGCCAAATGCAGTCCAGAGATTGTTTTCTCAAATACAAACCTGATTATGCAGTGACTCTCCAAGACTTCCAGGAGTGAGTCTGACTTCCTTTGCCTGTTAAGTCCTTTCACATCCAAACCCTTTATACTTCTCCAGTCTTTCTCTGAGTGTGTCCTTTAAATTTCTGAATCTCATTATTATCCTGCTACTCATAGCTCTTCAAACTTCAGTCTACTGTGATTGCTATTCCTTCTGTCCAGATTGACTTTATCTTTGTTGAACCCCTTACTCATGTCCCTAAGTGTTACCTTCTTAATGAAGCCTACAGAATTCCTAACCCAGTGCAAGAACTGACCACCTTCTCCTTTATACACACACTGTGAACATGGGGTTTCTCTACAATCCTGGACTATACATATTATGACTCTGTCTCTCTAGACTACAGTCACAGAAGAATGTCTGCATCATATTTATCTTTATAGTTGCAGCACCCAGGAAAGTGGCACATAGTAGGACCTAAAAACTAGTGATAAATGAGAACAACTATTTAAATCCTGCTGGAAACCTGCTCTCCAAGATAAATGCATCCAGTGTAAGTCCCCTGAGATTTTCCTATCAGGGCCGGGTGATTTACGAGTTGTATGATTTATCAGGCTCCATGTACCAGGTATCACCTCTGCATTCAGCTTCACTGATCAAGAAAATGAATTCGATCCTGGATCTCTGTCCTTCTGATAGCAGCTCGCCAGGAGAAGTCGTTAATGTGGTACATTGTCTTCCTGGCTGTTAATATCATGTACCCATCTTGTTTCCCTTCTTTTAGTTCAGCTGAGCATCAATTTGTGCCGTGATATTTACATGAATATCTTCATTTCATCAGTACTATTGTCCATCTGTTTGGCTGAGGGCTGAATTACAGAGCTGTGGACAGGAATGGAGGCATTAGGCAGTCTAAATGCTAACTTCTCCCAAGAGAGAAGGGCAGTCCCGTTTTCAGTTTTCCTGCCCCTGCTTACTGCTGAAATGCAGCCTAGCAGACATAGAGCAGGAATTAGAAAAATCATCCTTTAACAGAAAGTTAGAAAATGATGAGGGGCCGGGTGCAGTGGCTCACGCCTATAATCCCAGCACTTTGGGAGGCCGAGGTGGGTGGATCACCTGAGGTCAGGAGTTCGAGACCAGCCTGGCCAATGTGGTAAAACCCCATCTCTACTACAAATACGTAAATTAGCCAGGTATGTTGGCAGGCACCTGTAATCCCAGCTACTCGGGAGGCTAAGGCAGGAGAATCACTTGAACTTGGGAGGTGGAGGTTGCAGTGAGCTGAGATCTCGCCACTGCACTCCAGCCTGGGTGACAGAGTGAGACTTCATCTCAGAAAAAAAAGAAAGAAAATGATGAGGTATTTGTCTCCTCTAAGATAGAGGCTATGCCATGAAAGCTGAGTGCAGAACGTGAAAGAAGCACCCTGGCCTCTTTAGCTGAGTCCCTAGTCTGCAACCCCAGATCTAACAAATACACATTATTCATTCATTTAAACATAGTTAACATGAGCTTACTACAAGCCGGACACAGTGGACTATGAATGCAAAACAATCTCTGAATTTATGACTCTTCCATTCCATCAAGTCAACAAATATGTCTTGTACACCTACCGTATACCAAGCACTATGCTAAGTCCTGGGGATGAAGGATTGATTAAACGAAGGACATGCTCTGAAAGACTCAGAAGGTAACGTTTGACAACCACATTTGGAAAAACAGCTTTCCACGTGGAAAGAATGGCTCTTGCAAAGGCTCCAGGACAGAAATGATTTTGACACACTCAAGGCACAGAGAAAAGGTGGAGTAGTGTGAGTGAGCAGCGGGAGTGGAGGTGGGGGTTGCGGACGGAGTCTAAGGGATGGCAGTGGCCATGGCAAGCCTTGGATCTTACTCTACATGTGATGAGAAGACATTGAAGAGTTTTAAGAGAAGTGCTGCCATCACATGTATTACTTTTTAAAAAGATCATCTAGTCAACCCCCCTCGTGGAGAATGGGCTGCAGAGGAACAAGGCTGGAGGGAAACCAGTTAAAACTATTTCATTTGTCAAGATGAGAAATAAGGTAGCTGGAACGGGGGTTGTTGCAGGAAATATGGTAAGAAGTGATTGAATTGGGATGTATTTTGCAGTAAAGTGGCCAGGACTTTCTAATGGAAGAGAATGGGTTATGTGTGAAAGACAGAACAAAGCTAACTCTGAGGTTTGTGGCGTGAGCAACTTTGTGGATGGCAGCACCATTTTTAAGGTAGAGAATTCTTGGGAGTTGGGAGCAGATTTGGAAAGGAAAATCAATAGGTCTGTTTCTAACATGTTATGTTTGAGATGCCAATGAGACATCCAAGGGAGGATGCCAAATGTGCTTACGAAAGGCAGAGAGAAGGAGGCAGCCAGTTGAGGACGTGGAAACAGAAGTGCAGGGTGGCACAGAAGCATTGCACAGATTGAAACGCAACTCATATTCTTGAGCATCTGCCATGTGTCAGGCATCAGACTTTAACTCTCAAGTGCACTATCTCATTTCACCCACACTACAAGGGAGGTGTGATTTCCTGAATGATGGAGGGCTTCAGAGTGAGAGCACTGCAGTCTACTGCATTTGTACCCCAGTTCTGCTACTTTCTGTCTGTGTGACCTTGAGCAAGTTATTTAACCACTACAGGTCTTTGTTTCCTCATCTGTAAACTGGAAATAGTAATACAACCTTTATGAAGAGTAAAGAGGTAATGCATGTAGACATCAAATTACAGCACATACAAACAATTACCAAATAATAGGCATTATCATTATCATTCTTTATGTTCATTCTGTTGTGGCTTAATTGTGTCCCGTAAAAAGATGTGTTCTATTCCTAACTGCCAGCACCCGTGAAGGTCAACTTAGGGAAATATGGTCTCTGCAGAGGCAATCAAATTAAGACGAAGCCATACTGGATGTGAGTGACTCCTAATCCAATGACTGCTGTCCTTAAAAGAAGAGGGAAATTTGGGAAGGGCAAGGTGGCTCACACTTGTAATCCCAGCACTTTGGGAGGCTGAGGCGGGCAGATCACGAGGTCAGGAGATCGAGACCATCCTGGCTAACATAGTGAAACCCCGTCTCTACTAAAAATACAAAAAATTAGCCAGGCATGATGGCGGGCACCTGCAGTCCCAGCTATTCAGGAGGCTGAGGCAGGAGAATGGTGTGAACCCGGGAGGCAGAGGTTGCAGTGAGCTGAGATTGTGCCATTGCACTCCAGCCTGGGCAACAGAGTGAGACTCCATCTCAAAAAAAATAAATAAAAGAAGAAAAGGGAAATTTGGACACAGGGTAAGACAGGCAGAATGCCATGTGAAGATGGAGGCATGCTGCCTCAAGCACGGAATGCCAAAGATTGCCGGCAACCAACAGAAGCTAGGAGAGAGACGTAGAATGGATTCTCCCTCAGAGCCTTCAGGAGGCTCCAACCCTGCCAGCACCTTGATTTCAGACATCCAGGCTCCAGAACTGTAAGGGAATACATCTCTGTCATTTTAAGGCACCCACTTTGTGGTATTTTATTGCAGCAGCCCTGGGAAACTAATACAAGTTCTATTTCATGAAAGAGGAGATGAAAGTTCCAAAGAGGTGACGTGGCTCTCCTAAGGTCATGTGGCAAAACGTCAGCGTCCCTGAACCCATTTCAGAGAATATGCTTCCCCCACTCAGCCCTTGTGAAGGGTCAAGTGCACTATTAGAAACTCAGCTTGCAAATGACTTAGTCATGCCCTACAGGGACCCATAGTCCACAGATGAGACAGGCAGAAAATTGAACAAAGAGAATGAGATGCCGACACCAAGGTACTAGGAAAGGTCCGTGGGAGTATAGACTGAGGGAGCCATTCTGATTTGTGCAGGTCTCAAGAATTTGACAAGGCAGGTGAAAAAATGGCTGGATGTGGAGCAGCAGATGTAAGGAGGGACCAGTCCCTGTAAGACTTGGGAAAGAGTCAGGACAAGTGGTACTGTTTGCACAAGCTGCCAGCACTGTGCAAAACATAGACAAGCATCATCTCACAAAGACCTCATGCCAGCACTTTGAAGGAGGGTATTATCAGTCATGAATTCAATGGCTAAGAACACTGAAGTTTGAGGGGCTAAGTCACTATCCCCAGATCACATGGTCAGTGCCTATGGACAGAAACTGTAGGAAATCCTTGGTCCAAGCCTTCTGCTGTGCTGGTTCTCATCTCAGTTACTAGCTGCCTGACTTTGAAAAGGCAATTACCTTACCCCAGGCTCTTCATCTGCAACCCAGGAATGGCAATAATCATAGTTGATGGTCAGCATGCACATTACCCCTCCAGCAACACCATCTAGTGGTCTCAGGTGGGCCTCCTCAATGCTAGTAAGGCCACAGAGACACAAGATCAAGAATGGTTCTTACCAGAATTCTCCCCAGTTCCTTCTGAACATTAGTAGTGGACAATGAGGTTTCCAGTCTTTTTGCAGCATCTTTGGGGGGATCAGAGGCAGGAAAGGCCAGTTATACAATATTCTGAGAGTTGGTTACAAACACAAAAAAAAGGATAGAGAAATTGAGTGTTAAGTGTTTATAACAAAGAGGAACAGATGTAGCAAACTGGGTTCACAGACACACGGCAATTTCATCTCAATTGGATGTTAGCTCTAGCCTGTTTAACAAATACACCTGCTGCCTAAGGAGATCTTCAATTCCACTTTAAAATGAGTCACAGAGGGGTGCAGCAAACTAATACAGGTCTAGGTAGTTTTAAAAAGCAGAAGGCAGCTGGCTGAACTGTGGGAAAATGAGATAGGGGTATAGCGTGGTTGGCTCCACAGATAAGAAGCATGACTTGGATGTGGAGCCATGTCATCCCAAGTACTGTCCTTAAACAGAGATGCAATAAGAGACTTTTATTGATTGCTTATCACATGCCTGGAATATTCTAAGCATGGTTACACTCCAGTAAAGAAGATGTTATTTTTATTTCTATTCTCTATACATTAGGGAACTAAGGCAGAGGAATATTTGGACGCAAGGATTCTTCCTCCCAAGTGTGTGCTCTTAATCACTATTCAACTCAACTTCAAGTCTAGCCCACAGGAAGGAACAAAGAGATGAACAGGATTAAAGTCAGCTGTTGGAGGATGCCAAGCTAGGCTTTCCCTCTCAGAACATAAAACCCCAGATGTGCGTAGAATCAGGGATAAAAGTGAGCAGAGAGTCTAGCAATTCTGCAGAAGCTCCAGGGTCTGCCATGAATTTTAAAGTTTCCAGCATCAGTAGAACAGCCCTGACAGCAACTCCAATCCATCCTGCTGAGAGTTTCCGGCACTGTGACCAGTTGTGTACAGTTTTTTGTGGGAGTGGGCCCTGCAGCCTGCATAGGACTGGGCTCACTTCTGCTGGATCTGGGATTTAATGAGAGAGCGTACTCAGAAAGGAAGCAGACTGCTGATGCTGTTAAATACATTATTCAGTGTGTTTGTTATGGAGACTATTTGTGCCTACAAAGATTTTGTAGTGCTTTGATCAGATGAAGACCAAAAAGTGAAGAAAATCTAAATATCAGGAAATCAACAGATTCTACAAGATGGTGTTCCCTGTACCTTCTAACAGGCAACCTGTATATAGCAAGACTATCATGAGGTGGAACATTCATTATGTTTGAGTTAGGGCAGCTGCATGCATGACATATCAGAGAAGATGTTTAGTAACATGGGAAGGAGCAAGCCTTGGCATCCCTTGGGAGCCAGACCAGGAAGTGCAGAGGAGGCAGCTCTTGGCCACCACTGTGTTCATGAGCTGTCTCTACCCATGTGACTTTCTTTTTCAACACTGGTATGGAGTCTAGAGGCTAATTCTGGAAGCCCTAGAATTGTCCAAATACAAAAGGCTAGAATAAGTCTCCAGTTGTATGATTTCAGGTGAGTTATTTAAACTTTCAAAGCTTCAGTTTTGTCTACTCCAAAATAAGATTAATAATAGTGGGTGCTGTTGCAGGGATTAAATCACATAGTGTACATTAGATACTTGGGGGGGGCACTCAATAAGTGGAAAGTAATAACTTTTGTTAATGAATGTTTGCTGTTGCTATTAATGAAGTTCTCTACAAGAAATCTTGTGCTTGCGTGTGTGTGTGTGTGTGTGTGTGTGTGGTTGCATGGACGTATCACTGATAATAGACCAATATTACAATGTACTGTTGTCTAATTTTCACTGGAAAGCCTTCATGAAGGAAGTAGCATTTAATCTGGGCTTTCAAAGAAAAATTGACATTGATCAGAGAAGAAAAGGGTGAAGGGTTTTCCAGACAGAGACACCTGCATGGACAAAGCACAAAATTGCCTGATATATGGTAACCCATGGAGCCTGACACCTCTGTGGGGGAATTGCCTTAGCCTCTGGCTGTTTTAGAAGTAATGCTTTCTTTTCTAAATGACAGAATAAAGGCTCATCAGGTGCCACATTTTCTATCTCTATTAGAGAAACTCCAGCTTCTCTCTTCTGACCACAGCAGTTCAGTTCAAATGGCCACATCATGGACACCCACAACCAAGTCTAATCTGTGTCCCTCTCTGGTGCCCAGATAGACCAGGCTGTAAGAAACCTTCTGGGAAAAAAAATATCCTGAAGGAAAAACTCTTGACCTTGATCTGCAAACACCTGGGTCACAGTGAGGAAATATGATTTGGGGAACAGCTGGCACCTCCACTTCCTCTCTGAATCTGTTAAACTTCAACTACTCCTTCAAGCTCAAGATTCAGAGTGCCCCAGTTACAGAGATGACCGAAAGTAAAACCGATGCGCGGCATTGGGAGGGTGCTGTGTACGTCCATGCACCAGGACTACTAGAAAGCGGGAGGAGTCTCCTCTGCTCCCGCACAGAACGAAGTGTGGCTTCAGGACAGTGGAACATCCAGAACAATCTGAAATATACTCAGGGAGGCACCAAGAAACTAGCATTCTTAGGGGAAAAAAAAGGACAAATGCCAAGCACCAGCCCAGCATCTCTAGGGACAGTAGCAGGCATGCCAGCAGGGACTAAGCAATGCCAACAGCCAGCAAGGGTGCAGCAGAGACAGCAGCCCTCCAGGAGCACCAGGAGCACCAACTGGCAGCAGGCACCATGGTGATGTTATAGGATCTTTGGGGTATTGTTTTTCTGGCCAGAAACCTATGGCCAGAGGCATCTTTGCTCGAGTTTTGCTCAGGCCCACTTGGGCTTGTTTTGACCACTTGGCTTGGCAGGCTGTGCTTAGCTCATGCTATGGCCTGGGTCTCATGCCTCCCAAGGGAAAGTCAAGCATGGAACGGCATGGGGAATGTGAGTGAGCATGGGGCCCAGCCACTGTGCACAGTCAGATATGCCAGCTCCTGCAGCAGGGCAGGCAGCTCCAGGTGCCAGCATGGATGCTGGCTCTGTGAGGCTGCAGCTGGACCAGGTGCACCACAAGCAGCTTCCATGACTGTCACCAAGGAACACAGTAGTGCCTGGAATCTTGCAGATGCCAGGAACCACAGGCCCTCAAAGAGGGAGTCACAGCCCTGGATCTGGGAGCTCCCAGGTCTTGGAGGGCCACAGCTCTTTTTTCCTTATCTTCACCCACAATGTGGTGAGCAAGGGGCATGTCTCAGCCCTGTTTGTGACACAGCTCTTTTAACCTCGCTAATTGGTGGGTCCCAAGTTCTTGTCCTGTGGCCAGGAAGAATGAGGTATGCAGACAAGTTAAGGGAGAGCAAGACAATGAGGAGCTTTATTGAACGATAGAAAAGCTCAGAGGACACCCTCAGGGGAAGCTCCTTTCCACAGCCAGGGTGTGCCAATGAGTGTTTAGCTCCTAGAAGAGAGGGTATCTCCTCTCTGCTAGGCAATTTGTCCCAACAGGTGTCCAGCTATCTGCAGATAGGGTAGCTCCTCTCTGCAGCTGGTCATCCCATTGTCTGCACAACTCTCAGCAGAGAGGAGGACCTGGAGTGGGTTGCTCCTCTCTGCAGCTGATCATTCTGACTTCTGCTCAGCTCTGGCTGAGCCTGGGGCTTTTATGGGCCTCAGAGGGGAGGAAGAGCATATCCATTGGTCCATGGATGGCTATGAGTGGGCCCAGAAAAGACACCACAAGTTCCTACTCTGGTCTGTGGGACTGGCAGCATGGCCCCCAGCTTTCAGGTCCTCCCTGGCCTGAAGGCTGGGCTTCACCAGGAACCCTCCCACTTCTGCCCAGGAACCTGTCTGCCTCCTGCTGCTGTTTATGGTGCCCAGGCTGTAGGTGCCAAGGGATGCCTGCGGGCCGGTGCTGAACTGCAGTCAGTTCCCCCTAGGTTTCCCTCCTATGCTTTTTGGTGCCCAAAGTCCAGAGGGGGCCAAGGTGGCAGGGTGCTGGCATGTCGGCATTGCCCTGAGCATGTGCATGCCCAGCCGGGCCATGAGAGTGCCCAGGCATGGCCCCCACTTTGCTCCAAGGTCAGAGCCAGCGCCAACAGCAGGGAGAAGCCAGGCAGCAGGAGCAGGCACTTCTAAGCCTGCAAGAGTGGGGGTGCCTTCCAGGGCCCTCAAGAGTGCAGAGATGCCTGAGTCTGTAGCCACAGTCTGGATGGCTGCAGCTGTGCCAGTGGGGCAGGGCTTCTGCCTGCTCTATGGAGCAGGAGGCCCAAGTCTGCAGCTGTGGTTTGGGCAGTTGCAACTATACCCACGAGGGTGGGGCTCCTGCCTGCTCCCAGGCCCCAAGAGCACAAGGATGCCCAGGTCTGCAGCCATGGCTTGGGCAGGTGCAGCAACACCCAGGGAGTTCCCTCCCCAACTCGGAAGGGTGGGGCTCCCGCTTGTCACCAGCTTCTGCCAGCTCCCACCGGCTCCATGGAGCATGCAGCTCTGACTGTGTCTCTCTGCTGCAGCTGGAGTAATGGCAGCAGTTGCTCCAGATGGCCTGCCACTGCCATCAGTGAGAAGCTCACTGGGCTCAGTGGACACTGGAGGGCCCAGCAGTAGGTGTGGCCAGAGGAGAGAAACTGGCAATACCAGCGGTATTTGAGGACTTAGTCCTTCCTTTGGGTATTCGAATAACCCAAGAGGCGAGGACACAGAGTTCTAAAAATCCTTCTGATGTGAGTGACAGCCAGAATGAGTAATTATTGTTATTTATTAATATTATTTAATAATGAAGAAGAATATTCTCATCCATTTGCTTATTCAACAAATGCTCATTGAGCATCCACCAGTGCCAGACACTATGCTAAGCACTGGGAACATGTTGGTGGATGAAAGAGACACAACCCTTTCCTTCATTAATATACAGACCAGTGGGAAAGACAGACACTAACCCCAAAAAAAAACAAAACAAAAAACAAAAAACAAAAACAAAGAAATGAGCAACTAATCACAAATAGATGATGTCAAGTTACAGAAAAATAAACCGAGATGTGGTAATGGAGAATAAAGAAGAAGGGATGTCTACTTAGACTGAATGGAGAGGATCTATCCAAAAGGCGACATTTTAGATTAATTATGAAACACTGAAAAGGAGCCATCATGAAAACCTCAGGGGAAAGAGAATTCCAGGAGGCCTTCAGATGGGAAAGATGCATTTCAGGATTGCCAACATGGCTGGCAACAGGGAGTGACCATTTCACCTGCAGGCTGGTATAACCTACGGAAGAAAAGAATGCAATGAAATACTAACAATGTCCCTCTAATAACAAAGGCAACTCCCACTTATACAGTTCTTTCTGTTTCACAATGCATTTCCTATTTACTTTTTCAGTTCCCAGTCCACACTCCTGTAAATGATAAAGCCAAGGCTAATGTATCCATTGCATATGAGACAACTGAGGGCTGAAAAAAAAACATAATGGTGGAGATGCCAGGCAGTTGACTTGGGTCTCTAAAATTTCAGTCCTGACTCTTCCCCAAGTCTTGTTGCCTTGACTCACTGGGGTCATAATTTGATGACACAGGTCTCACATTTTAATCCTTGCCTTCAATAAGTCATGGGATGCCCATGCAAGCTACAGCTTCTTGGTGGAGACTCTTACCTCTGGACAAACAGGACCTGTGAAAAGCTCCTGTTTTCTACTCTGGATACTTCCTGTAAACAGGACTCATTTTCAATGTGACTCTAATAATCAAGAAAATAAATTAGATCCCAGAATCTCTCTCACTTTTGATAATAGCTCGTTCCAGGAAGTCATTAATGCAGTAAATCAAACTCACAACTGTTGACACCATGAAAACACATTATTTACCTTCCTTTGATTCAGCTGAGTATCAATTAGCTCAGTGATATTTACATAAATATCTCGATTTGGAGAGTGGAATTGTCCATCTGCTTCTGGAAAGATTTAATTAGGTCTGTGTTGCTAGAGAAGAAATTAATCCTTTTCAACATTAACCTTTTCAACTAATATATGTTTTGCGATGTATTGTGTAACATGCCTTGTTATGTAAATTGGACAAACTGAAATATTTCAGGCTGGTGAAATGATGTCTTTTAAACTGAAAATATATCTCTCTTTCCAAATCTTGAATGCAAGTGCATCCTTTTGTGCTTTCATATATACA
This sequence comes from Pongo pygmaeus, assembly GCF_028885625.2. Lineage (NCBI taxonomy): Eukaryota > Metazoa > Chordata > Mammalia > Primates > Hominidae > Pongo > Pongo pygmaeus. Next base: position 147,178,371 of record NC_072380.2, read on the forward strand.
GTCCTTCTTGGTGAGGGTTCTTTCAATCCAACGTCTTGAAGGCTTGTCTTCAATGTTGTATATGCTCTCCAGTCTGCAGGGGATATTGGTGGCATTCTCTGAACCTCACTCCTGCTGGGCCTCTCACCTTCACATTTTCTTCCTCAAGCTGTGAGGCTTTCCTGGGATCCCTGAGTAAGATCAGGACCCCGTGTCATTTGTGTCCTTTGCCATAAGGGAACTCCTCACTTGAAGTGGCTCTTTTATGTGTGTCTTACCCACAGAAGTGACCACTCTAGGAATATAAAGATCGTGGATTCCTTGTCTGCTGCCATTTGCCTGGTGCCTAGCAAATTATGCATTTCATAAAAGACTCTCACTAAATGTATGTTGAAGGAATGAATGAGCAAAACCAGAATCATCAGGTAACAGTTTCACTGTGATCTTACAGCTCACCACCCAGCTCACAGAAGCAAACATTTTGTTAAGTGTATGGATATTATTAATACAAAAGTCAAAATGGGTTTAAATGTAAGGCATCCTCCCTTCCTTTTGTCTACACTCTGACATGAACAGGTGCTCCTGCTTCCAGATTATCCCCTTTCATGAACCCTGTACAGCCAGGTGAGCTCACCGAGGACTCCTATTTTGCTCAATCCAAGCCCTCCAAGGTCTCATTGTTCAAGAAAAAGGTCTCTTCATCTTCATTGCTTGAAATCTTCATCTCTTCTCCATTGTCTATGATCAAGTGTTTCTCACCTCTTAGAAGCTTTCCATGAGGTCCAAATGTTTTCATATAACTTCCCAAAAGCCTCCACTCAATCCAAGGTAGGGAGGATACTCGTAATAATTATAGTCACCACTTATCAGATCCCTACTCTGTCCCAGGCACTTCTCTGGATCCTTCCTACATAAATCCCTAAGCTTACAAAACACTGAAATTTAGGCATCACTGCCCATGTTTCCAGGTGGCAAAACAAAGACTCATAGAGGAATGTGATTGCCCAGTCACACAGCAAGTAGGGTAGAGCCTGGATTTTTAAACTCAGATCTATCTACCTCAACAGCCCTTCTCTGCCCTTAGAGCATCCTGTCTTCAGGGTCCCTGTGAACCAAAGCACCAGTGCTGAGTGAAGCATTAGGTCTTCGGTTACAACTCTGTTAACCCAATTGACCAGGATTAAAATGGCTCAGAATAGGTGATCTCAAAAGATGTGACCCTGTTTGCATCATTGCCTCTATAATAAATCAACCCTCTGTAAACTGGTTAACGAAATATGGACATATAAAGCAAACAAAGATCAGTAAACTTCTTCTGTGAGGAACCAGATAGTAAATATTTTTGGCTTTGTAGGCCATACAATCTCTGTTGTGACTTCTTAACTCTGCCACCGTAGAATGCAGCCAAAACATAATGAATGGATATAGTTCTGTTACAATACAACTGTATTTACAATAGGAGGCAGGATGAATTTGGCCCACTGATTTGCTAACCTCTGAAACAACGAGAAGGTAGATGGTGTTTTTTTACCACTCTACATTAAGAATACAATTTAATCCTCATGTTAATGTTTTAAAGGAGGTTGAGTATTGTAGGGAGACCCCCTGAAACTATTGCTATGGAATAAAAGATGAAATGCTCCTGATTACTCTAAATACAAAATTGCATGCAGGATTGTGTAAAGGCAATGCCAGGTTGGACTGCCAGAATGAGCCAACAGCACGTGATGTGCTTCCCCATGCAGAGAGCCTATGAATGGACGTGCAGTCAGGGAGGTTTCACATCACCAAGATTCGTATCCCAGAAAAGCAGATGTTCATAGCTCTGGGAATGGAATGCGACCCTTGTGGGGAGCCTATAAATGGATGCATGGAGGGCGCCTGTCCATATGGATAAGATAGGGCTATAAATGCCCTCATCTTGCCGTGGCTCTTCTAGGCCTCTTTAGGGTTAAGGCATACTCCCTTCTGAGAATTTCTGGTCTAACCGGTTGTCTAGCTGCATGTCCTGTTTCCATGGATTATTTGTAACCAGCTTTTGTTGCAATTGTTACTGCTGATTAATATCTTGCTAATCATAGGTTATGGAAAGACTGTGTTTCTGTTCTAAGGCTCTGTTAGAAATTACTGATGCACATACTATATTGTAAATTCTTATCTCTGTATACTGTACTTCTACATACAAATGTACTGTACTTCCACACACAAATGTTATGTTAAAGAATTACTTCATCCCCATGTGACCATCTCACCTCATAATCAAATGATCCTAAATCCCTCACTAACCTACCCCTGTCTTCACAAAACTTAATAATAAATGCTGGTATATCCAGTGCATTGTTGGCACCACGGGACCAGAAGGTGGTGACCCCCCCTGGACCCAGCTTTCACTATCTTGTGTGTGTCTATTATTTCTCAACCTGCCGATTCACCTGGGAACAAAGAGAGAGCCCCGTTGCATTGCAGGCTGCTGGCCAGATCCCACAATATCTCTGGCCAGATCCCACAATAGAGTATTATCTCCATTTTAAAGACAAGAAAATTGAAGTCCCAGAGGACAAACAGATTGAGGTCCAAGGTTACACAGCTATTAAATGTGCATCTACAGCCCCTGGGCACAAGAAGGTCTTCAGCTTCTCAGTCTGGGTTGTTGCTATTATTTGTTTGTTTGATTGTTTTTTCCTTTAAACTGAGAATAGCTTTAAATTGATATTGTGTCAGAATCCATAGCCCTTCAACTTCCCAATCTTCAAAGTGTCCCTCTTTCCTTCTCCAAGCCCTTTCGCCTATGGTGAGGGCAGGAGATAGTAACCTGTTATACAAAGGTATAACAACCACTTTCTCTAAGAAAGTGACAAAGGTAACGTGTTATGCAAAGGTAAAGCAACACTTTCTCTAAGGAAGTGACAGATGACAGCTCCAGACAGAAAGGAACTGCCTGGCGCATAGCAGGGGATCAATAGTTCCATATTGAATGATTTAAGTGGATGAGTGAAATTGACAGAAGAACACGAATTTTGTTGCCTTGGGTTATGGCAAATTGTTAGACAATTAATGGGACTTTGGGTCAGACCTACCAACTCAAAGTCCTGATCTTACCACTTATTAAACAAATAACCTAGAAAAAGTTACTTAGCATTGGTGAACATCAGTTTCCTCATCTGTAAGAACACCAACAATGCTAGTACCACTTTAATAAGTTGTTATGAGGATTAAATAAAATAATTCATGTAAGATACTTAACTCATAACTCAACAAGTAGCATCAATGTGATGACTATGTTTGACACTGTTACTTACTGCATTTGCATTCTGAGCTCTTACTGGCTTCTATATCCATCATTTCCCATCCTAGAGACAAGAACCATGTACACTGGTTAAGGATACTAGGTATAATATATTAAATCACTAAATACATTGGTGTGAGAATAGCTGTATCTATCACCACATGCATCCTCAAAGACCAAAATTCTACCGGGTTCATCTCACTAGGGAGTGCCAGACAGTGGGTGCAGGACAGTGGGTGCAGTGCACCATGTGCCAGCCGAAGCAGGGCATGGCATTGCCTCACTGGGGAAGCGCAAGGGGTCAGGGAGTTCCCTTTCCTGGTCAAGGAAAGGGGTGACAGACGGCACCTGGAAAATCGGGCCACTCCCACCCAAATACTGCGCTTTTCTGACGGGCTTAGGAAATGGCGCACCAGGAGATTATATCCCGCACCTGGCTCAGAGGGTCCTACGCCCACGGAGTCTCACTGATTGCCAGCACAGCAGTCTGAGATCAAACTGCAAGGAGGCAGCGAGGCTGGGGGAGGGGTGCCCGCCATTGCCCAGGCTCCCTTAGGTAAACAAAGCAGCCAGGAAGCTCGAACCGGGTGGAGCTCACCACAGCTCAAGGAGGCCTGCCTGCCTCTGTAGGCTCCACCTCTGGGGGCAGGGCACAGACAAACAAAAAGACAGCAGTAACCTCTGCAGACTTAAATGTCCCTGTCTGGCAGCTTTGAGGAGAGCAGTGGTTCTCCCAGCACACAGCTGGAGATCTGAGAATGGGCAGACTGCCTCCTCAAGTGGGTCCCTGACCCCTGATCCCTGAGCAGCCTAACTGGGAGGCACCCCCAGTAGGGGCAGACTGACACCTCACATGGCCAGGTACTCCTCTGAGACAAAACTTCCAGAGGAACGATCAGACAGCAGCATTCGCAGATCATGAAAATCCGCGGTTCTGCAGACACCACTGCTGATACGCAGGCAAACAGGGTCTGGAGTGGACCTCTAGCAAACTCCAACAGACCTGCCACTGAGGGTCCTGTCTGTTAGAAGGAAAACTAACAAACAGAAAGGACATCCACACCAAAAACCCATCTGTACAACACCATCATCAAAGACCAAAAGTAGTTAAAACCACAAAGATGGGGAAAAAACAGCAGAAAAACTGGAAACTCTAAAAAGCAGAGCGCCTCTCCTCCTCCAAAGGAACGCAGTTCCTCACCAGCAACGGAACAAAGCTGGACAGAGAATGACTTTGACGAGTTGAGAGAAGAAGGCTTCAGATGATCAAACTACTCTGAGCTACAGGAAGAAATTCAAACCAAAGGCAAAGAAGTTGAAAACTTTGAAAAAACTTTAGACGAATGTATAACTAGAATAACCAATACAGACAAGTGCTTAAAGGAGCTGATGGAGTGGAAAGCCAAGGTTCGAGAACTACGTGAAGAATGCAGAAGCCTCGGGAGCCGAAGCGACCAACTGGAAGAAAGGGTATCAGTGATGGAAGATGACATGAATGAAATGAAGCGAGAAGGGAAGTTTAGAGAAAAAAGAATAAAAAGAAACAGACAAAGCCTCCAAGAAATATGGGACTACGTGAAAAGACCAAATCTGCATCTGATTGGCATACCTGAAAGTGACGGGGAGAATGGAACCAAGTTGGAAAACACTCTGCAGGATATTATAAAGGAGAACTTCCTCAATCTTACATGGCAGGCCAACATTCAGATTCAGGAAATACAGAGAACATCACAAAGATACTCCTCGAGAAGAGCAATTCCAAGACACATAATTGTCAGATTCACCAAAGTCGAAATGAAGGAAAAAATGTTAAGGGAAGCCAGAGAGAAAGGTCGGGTTACCCACAAAGGGAAGCCTATCAGACTAACAGCGGATCTCTTGGCAGAAACTCTACAAGCCAGAAGAAAGTGGAGACCAATATTCAACATTCTTAAAGGAAGAATTTTCAACTCAGAATTTCATATCCAGCCAAACTAAGCTTGATAAGTGAAGGAGAAATAAAATACTTTACAGACAAGCAAATGCTGAGAGATTTTGTCACCACCAGGCCTGCCCTAAAAGAGCTCCTAAAGGAAGCACTAAACATGGAAAGGCACAACCAGTACCAGCCACTGCAAAATCATGCCAAAATGTAAAGACCATCGAGACTAGGAAGAAACTGCATCAACTAACAAGCAAAATAACCAGCTAACATCATAATGACAGGATCAAATTCACACATAACAATATTAACTTTAAATGTAAATGGACTAAATGTTCCAATTAAAAGACACAGACTGGCAAATTGGATAAAGACTCAAGACCCATCAGTGTGCTGTATTCAGGAAACCCATCTCACGTGCAGAAACACACATAGGCTCAAAATAAAAGGATGGAGGAAGATCTACCAAGCAAATGGAAAACAAACAAAGGCAGGGGTTGCAATCCTAGTCTCTGATAAAACAGACTTTAAACCAATAAAGATCAAAAGAGACAAAGAAGGCCATTACATAATGGTAAAGGGATAAATTCAACAAGAAGAGCTAACTATCCTAAATATACATGCACCCAATACAGGAGCACCCAGATTCATAAAGCAAGTCCTGAGTGACCTACAAAGAGACTTAGACTCCCACACAATAATAATGGGAGACTTTAACACCCCATTGTCAACATTAGACAGATCAACGAGACAGAAAGTTAACAAGGATACCCAGGAATTGAACTCAGCTCTGCACCACGTGGACCTAATAGACATCTACAGAACTCTCCACCCCAAATCAACAGAATATACATTTTTTTCAGTACCACACCACACCTATTCCAAAATTGACCACATAGTTGGAAGTAAAGCTCTCCTCAGCAAATGTAAAAGAACAGAAATTATAACAAACTGTCTCTCAGACCACAGTACAATCAAACTAGAACTCAGGATTAAGAAACTCACTCAAAACCGCTCAACTACATGGAAACTGAACAACCTGCTCCTGAATGACTACTGGGTACATAACGAAATGAAGGCAGAAATAAAGATGTTCTTTGAAACCAAGGAGAACAAAGACACAACATACCAGAATCTCTGGGACACATTCAAAGCAGTGTGTAGAGGGAAATTTATAGCACTAAATGCCCACAAGAGAAAGCAGGAAAGATCCAAAATTGACACCCTAACATCACAATTAAAAGAACTAGAAAAGCAAGAGCAAACACATTCAAAAGCTAGCAGAAGGCAAGAAATAACTAAAATCAGAGCAGAACTGAAGGAAATAGAGACAAAAAAAAAAAACCCTTCAAAAACTCAATGAATCCAGGAGCTGGTTTTTTGAAAGGATCAACAAAATTGATAGACCTCTAGCAAGACTAATAAAGAAAAAAAGAGAGAAGAATCAAATAAATGCAATAAAAAATGATAAAGGGGCTATCACCACCGATCCCACAGAAATACAAACTACCATCAGAGAATACTATAAACACCTCTATGCAAATAAACTAGAAAATCTAGAATAAATGGATAAATTCCTTGACACATACACTCTCCCAAGACTAAACCAGGAAGAAGTTGAATCTCTGAATAGACCAATAACAGGATCTGAAATTGTGGCAATAATCAATAGCTTACCAACCAAAAAAGAGTCCAGGATCAGATGGATTCACAGCCGAATTTTACCAGAGGTACAAGGAGGAACTGGTACCATTCCTTCTGAGACTATTCCAATCAATAGAAAAAGAGGGAATCCTTCCTAACTCATTTTATGAGGCCAGCATCATCCTGATACCAAAGCCTGGCAGAGACACAACCAAAAAAGAGAATTTTAGACCAATATCATTGATGAACATTGATGCAAAAATCCTCAGTAAAATACTGGCAAACTGAATCCATTAGCACATCAAAAAGCTTATCCACCATGATCAAGTGGGCTTCATCCCTGGGATGCAAGGCTGGTTCAATATATGCAAATCAATAAATGTACTCCAGCATATAAACAGAACCAAAGACAAAAACCATATGATTATCTCAATACATGCAGAAAAGGCCTTTGACAAAATTCAACAGCCCTTCATGCTAAAAACTCTCAATAAATTAGGTATTGATGGGACGTATCTCAAAATAATGAGAGCTATCTATGAAAAACCCACAGCCAATATCATACTGAGTGGGCAAAAACTGGAAGCATTCCCTTTGAAAACTGGCACAAGACAGGGATGCCCTCTCTCACCACTCCTATTCAACATAGTGTTGGAAGTTCTGGCCAGGGCAATTAGGCAGGAGAAGGAAATCAAGGGTATTCAATTAGGAAAAGAGGAAATCAAATTGTCCCTGTTTGCAGATGACACGATTGTATATCTAGAAAACCCCATTGTCTCAGCCCAAAATCTCTTTAAGCTGATAAGCAACTTCAGCAAAGTCTCAGGTTACAAAATCAATGTGCAAAAATCACAAGCATTCTTATACACCAATAACAGACAAACAGAGAGCCAAATCATGAGTGAACTCCCATTCACAATTGCTTCAAAGAGAATAAAATACCTAGGAATCCAACTTACAAGTGATGTGAAGGACCTCTTCAAGGAGAACTACAAACCACTGCTCAATGCAATAAAAGAGGATACAAACAAATGGAAGAACATTCCATGCTCATGGGTAGGAAGAATCAATATCATGAAAATGGCCATACTGCCCAAGGTAATTTATAGATTCCATGCCATCCCCATCAAGCTACCAATGACTTTCTCCACAGAATTGGAAAAAACTACTTTAAAGTTCATATGGAACCAAAAAAGAGCCCACATCGCCAAGTCAATCCTAAGCCAAAAGAACAAAGCTCGAGGCATCACTCTACCTGACTTCAAACTATACTACAAGGCTACAGTAACCAAAACAGCATGGTACTGGTACCAAAACAGAGATATAGATCAATGGAACAGAACAGAGTCCTCAGAAATAATGCTGCATATCTACAACTATCTGATCTTTGACAAACCTGAGAAAAACAAACAATGGGGAAAGGATTCCCTATTTAATAAATGGTGCTGGGAAAACTGGCTAGCCATATGTAGAAAGCTGAAACTGGATCCCTTCCTTACACCTTATACAAAAATTAATTCAAGATGGATTAAAGACTTAAACGTTAGACTTAAAACCGTAAAAACCCTAGAAGAAAACCTAGGCATTACCATTCAGGACATAGGCATGGGCAAGGACTTCATGTCTAAAACACCAAAAGCAATGGCAACAAAAGCCAAAATTGACAAATGGGATCCAATTAAACTAAAGAGCTTCTGCACAGCAAAAGAAACTACCATCAGAGTGAACAGGCAACCTACAAAATGGGAGAAAATTTTCGCAACCTACTCATCTGACAAAGGGCTAATATCCAGAATCTACAATGAACTCAAACAAATTTACAAGAAAAAAACAACCCCATCAACAAGTGGGCGAAGGATATGAACAGACACTTCTCAAAAGAAGACATTTATGCAGCCAAAAGACACATGAAAAAATGCTCATCATCACTGGCCATCAGAGAAATGCAAATCAAAACCACAATGAGATACCATCTCACACCAGTTAGAATGGCAATCATTAAAAAGTCAGGAAACAACAGGTGCTGGAGAGGATGTGGAGAAATAGGAACACTTTTACACTGTTGGTGGGACTGTAAACTAGTTCAACCATTGTGGAAGTCAGTGTGGCGATTCCTCAGGGATCTAGAACTAGAAATACCATTTGACCCAGCCATCCCATTACTGGGTATATACCCAAAGGACTATAAATCATGCTGCTATAAAGACACATGCACGTGTATGTTTATTGCGGCACTATTCACAATAGCAAAGACTTGGAACCAAGCCAAATGTCCAACAACGATAGACTGGATTAAGAAAATGTGGCACATATACACCATGGAATACTATGCAGCCATAAAAAATGATGAGTTCATGTCCTTCGTAGGGACATGGATGAAATTGGAAATCATCATTCTCAGTAAACTGCCGCAAGGACAAAAAACCAAACACCGCATGTTCTCACTCATAGATGGGAATTAAACAATGAGAACACATGGACACAGGAAGGGGAACATCACACTCTGGGGACTGTTGTGGGGTGGGGGGAGGGGGGAGGGATAGCATTGGGAGATATACCTAATGCTAAATGGCGAGTTAATGGGTGCAGCACACCAGCATGGCACATGTATACATATGTAACTAACCTGCACATTGTGCACATGTACCCTAAAACTTAAAGTATAATAATAAAAAAAAATCTCAGTAAAAAATTATGCCAATACTGGAATTAAAAGAATGCAAACAGATGGACGCATACCAATGTAGAGACAAAAGGGGAACATTAACAAATACAAACAGTTTTATTTACCAGGCATTATGAGATATGTTTTTCCATTTTTTGTTTGTTTTTATGTTAACCACAAGGTTACTTATGAAATAGGAAAAAGTAACGAAGAAAAAATTCAATGAAATTACATTTAAAGCCAATGATAGCAGGAAAAACTTTGCCATGTTCTAAAAACTGAAATTACTTTTGTTAACCTAAGAATTCATGAGATCACAGCTTCGTTAACTTGACTACAGAGTTTTTTAGTTGCTTTTTCTTAAAAATCTCATGAATTTCTGCTTTACTGCTTGAGATCCATACAACAGACTACTTGGCTGATTTCCTTTTACTTGCCTCCCATGTTTATTACTGATTGCCATTCAACAGCAGAACAGTGAAACAATAGGGCTATTCATAGGAAACACTGATGATTACTTTTATGAATTACGTGTGTCCCATCAGATGAACTCCATTAGAACTCCCCAGAACAGTACAGATGGAAGGTTCTCAGGCCCAAGGTCATCCACTTGTTATTCCAAATAACCAGGCACCTCATTGACAATTAAGCAACACGCCTTGAGTTTTCTAAGAGTTCTCTTGTTTTATAAAATTTCTTATTCCCACAAAGACCTTTAGAGAAGTATAGTACGTCATTCCCCTTTGGCCCCAGTACTTACTTGTTCCCAGAACAGCATCCTATATGCGGTCAGCAGAGCTGGGTTTGCATCTACTTCTGCCATTTTATTAACCATGTGACCTTGGATAAAACACTTAATTTCTCTCTGTTTTAATTATGTTAACAGCCCTATCCACCTCCCCAATATCATGTATATAACATTTTTTTTTACCGTAATTCTATTTTTTCTTAAAACACAAACTCAGCACTTACTAGGTACCAGACCTTCTGATAGGTATTTAGGACCCAAAAAGGAAAGATACAGGATCTTTATCATTAGAGAAGACAGACACACAGATGATCAAAATACAGGACACTGTGAGACCGCAGTGAGCATGTTGTGGGGTGGGGCACCCATCCATCCTCAGGGCATAAAAGGCTTCAAAAGACCTGATGTTTCCCTTCACTCTTGGATAAGAGGGACAGAGACAGGAAGGACAGTCTAATTAGTGGAAAGATACCACCATGTCAACAAGCCCAGCACATCTGGGGAAATGTGCTGAGACTCATCAGGGCTAGAGTCCAATGGAGCATGAGGGGAGGAGGCAGGCAGGATAAATATAAAACTGGGATGGAAACAATCACGTTGATTATTGAGAGTTTATTGGCAACACTAATTAAAATAATCCTTAATATCATTGGGCTTTTGTTCCCAATTAGGTATTCCACAAATTTTTACATTCTCATTTATATCATTACCACAATCCTATGAGGTAGGTGCCATGACTATTTCTATCTTTCAGATGAACCAACAGAGGCCTGGAGGGTTTAAGCACAACAAATGACCAATTTAGGACTCTAACTCAGTTCTGTCTGATGCCACAGTCTCTGCTACTCCTAACCATTGAGTTCTCCTGCCCCAGCTGAGGGTCTGGGATTTATTGCACGGTCAGTGAACGCCTGTGTTGGATAGACTATCGGGGGACCCCATGACCCCCACCTCTTGGTAGTTGCCTGTGTAATCTCCTCCTATGTAATCATCTCTCTTGAATGTAGGGTGGCCTAATGACTTTTTACTAACTGACGGAATATAGAAAAAGCAATGAAATATCACTTTCATAATAGAAAACTGTGATGTCCCTCTTGCTAGTAGGCTCTTCCTTGTTGACTATGATGAAGTAAGAGACCATGTTGGAAAGCCCCATGAGGCAAAGAACTGAGGGCAGTTTCCACTTAACAACAATGAACAGAATCTCTCAGTCAAAGAGCTCTCCAAAAGCTGAATGCTGCCAATAATTTCAGTGAACTTGGAAGTGGACCCTTCCCCAGTCAACTTTTCAGTGGAGACCCAGCCCTGGACAACTTGACTGAAGACTTGTGAGAGACCCTGACACAGGGGTCTCTAGAAAAGCAGTGTCCAGGTTCCTGGCCCACATAATGGTGAGATGATGAACATGAGTTGTTTTAAGTCACTAAGTTTGTAATGATTTGTGACACAGCCATCTATAAATAGTATAGAACCTTCGAAAGGTTTAAGCATACAAATGATAAAAAACAGATCTATGTTTTATAAAGTCAGTTTTGTCAGCAGGGCACAGAGTAGATTGGAGGAAGATAAGGAGGAGAGATTGGCTAAGAGGCTATTTCAAAGCAAGACGTGATGGTGACCTAAATTAAGGCAGTGACAAAGGGAAGGGAGGAAGAATAGGGGAAGTTACAGAAGAGATATTGGAGGTAGATTCAGCAGGACATTAGATCCAACTTGATACATGGAACAAGGGGAAAGGAGCATTGAGTTTAAACACAATGGGAGTCACTGTATCGGCTTCACCCAGAGTTGTAGACCTTACTGCTGTCAGCAGCTACTTGGAGCAGCAGCCTGACCTTCATCAATGCCAACAACAGAGGATCCACTGAACACCTATATGGGACAAGGGAATTTCTTAGGCCATTTGGGTACCAAATTCTAAAAGCATCATGCTGAGAAAATTTGACACTCTTTAAGACCACAATAAGAGGATCATCCTCTTTGAAATTCAGCCCAGACAGGAGTCTTGGCATGAGGACACTACATCTAAATGCCCCCTGAATGAAGCAGTTCACTTTGGAGAGAACCAGAGGCAAGTAAAGGTTACCTTCGAAGATGAAGATGCACCAAGTGCCTCCATTCCAGGAGGACATGCAGCTGAGAGGATGGCTTCATGATCTTAGCCATTCACTAAATTGTGTTGCCTCCTTACTATTGCAACTTCTTTACTGAAAGCAACCATGCTTATGGCTATGCAGAATAAATAGACCAAAATGAGGTAAGAGCATTGAAAAGGTAAATGTACTTTTTACCTGACACCTGATCCTAACATGGTATAAGAACTGAACTTCAGAAAAGTTGAAATGTAATAGAATAGCTGGCATTTTTTTCTGTTTTAAGCTTTAGTACTAGCAAAAGGCCATCACAAGCATCAGCTGACTTCATCCTTATGACACCACTTTGGAGTAAGTATTATCTATATCTTGCACATGAGAAAACTGAGTCTCAAAAAGATTTAAGTTTCCTTATGAATATTATTTTGTGGGGTGAATTATGCCCCCCTTACCGCCAAAAAAAAATTATCTGTCGAAGTCTTAACTTCCAGTATCTCAGATTGTGGCCATATTTGGAGATGGGGTCCTTAAAGAGGTAATTAAGTTAAAATGAGGTCATTACAGTGGGCCCTAATCCAATCTGACTGTTGCCGTTATTATTAAGACAGACACAGAAAGAAGGAAGACAATGTGACGTGACGATGTGAAGACATGAGGAGAAGAGAGCCATCTACAAACCAAGGAAAGAGGCCTTGGAAGAAATCAATCAATGTCAAAACCTTGATTTCAGACCTCTGCCCTCCAGAATTGTTAGAAAATAAATGTCTGTTGTTTAAACCAACCATCTGTGGACTTTGTTATGGCAGCCCTGGCAAACTACTATAATTACAAAGCAATTAGGCTCTGCAACCAATCAAAGTACATCTCTGCCCATCAAAAATCCACCCAATTCTTCTATTAGAATCAAACGTCAGCATTGGGGTACAAAAAGGTACTGGTGGCTGGTCCCAAAACCCTAAATAGTACTGACCAGTGAATTTCACCTTTGTAACCACTCAGCTTAGAATTGACAGCTGAGGGTCAGGACAGGACCCTAGAGCATCAATACTTGAAGCATGGTCCCAGCATCACGTAGGAGCTTATTAGAAATTCAAACTCTCAGAGCTCACACCAGAATCTTTCATCTTGGCACTCAGAAATAGATGTTGTAACAAGCTCTCTAGCTGAATCTTACATATCCTAAATTTTGAGAAGCCCTGGGCTGGCAGAAAGGTGTCTAAATGGTGTAATGTCCTCCGGCACCTCTGACTAACACTATGTGTTGGAGGTAGCCAGAGAGGGGCATGGGAGATGTCTTCTGCAGGGTGCTCAAGGCCACAGTGATGAGGAAAGGATAAACACCTTATTGAGCAACAAATATTTATCGAGCATTTACTGTGTTCCAGGAACTATGCAATATGCTGAGGAAGTAGAAAAAGACCAGACCCTCGAGTTTACAGTCTTAACAGGTCATATCAAGTAAGGAGTGGAGGAGACAGGAGAGAGAGTGGCAAGGCCAGCAACTTCGAGGGTTAGGAGAGTTGACCACCCGGCCTGCAGAGTGCCCCCATGTGGTCCAGATGAGAGGTGCTGGGGGAGAGGTTGAGGTTCTTTCAGGCAATACCAAGGGCCCCTGCCTGGAGCAGCCCAGCCTACAGGTGCCAGGTTCATTACCCCAAGTCCACCAGTGGCTATAGCACCATGGCGGTGTTCTAATGAAAAATACCCTATCTCCATCTCACCTTTAAAGCCACCTTCCGGTGGTAGTCTTCCCAGATCTCCTCTACCATAGGTACTTCTCTACCTCCTCAGTATTTTGATGTATTGTCTTTAGTTTGCACTCCCTCTGAAGCAGACCCTAAGATAGAAATTTGGTACAGGTGCCTTATTTGGGAGAAATTTGGTACAGGCATCCTATTTGGGAGATGATTCCAGCAAGCATGGTGCATGAGTGGGGAGGAGAGACAATGATGAGAGGAAAGCTAATAAGGCTAGGGTAATGAGAAGGTCACCACTGTGGGCCACTGGGACTCAGTCCCACAGGGGACCCTCTGAGAGATTGCAAAGCACAGTTCAGAAGCGGACTCTCCAAAGGCAAGGAAGCTGGAGTCCTTACCTAGCTCCTCTCCCCCCTCATGGGCTAAGAACTGCTTCAGGCTTTAACCTTCCTCTCTTCCAACCTGTCCTGCACATGGACAAAGCATCCTCCTATGGGCCAAGGGACTCATGATGCCACAGACTGGGAAAGAAGGGTCTGCAGATGACCTCAGGGAAGCAGAGGGTGTCCACCAACAGTTATCCTACAAGACACTTCACCAGAGCAGCTCTTATACACTACATACATGCATCTTGTATCTGAGCCCTGCAATATTGTCCCCACCAAGAAAATCTACCATTCTCTCCTGTTCATGAGCCTCAAGTTGGGCAAAATATAGTGCTCTCTGTTGGTTTCTTCAACCATCCTGTCTTATGGAATAAAGTATGTGTCTTCCAATGAGGTATACAGTGGTAAGATACACAGAGGTACTATGATTCCAGGCAATAGCAAAGAAATGATGTTTCCATTCTCCTGCACAACGCTATTATGGTTAAATATAAGAAGATGTTGGTTAGGATTTTAAAATACTGAAAATTACTAGTGGATTCCAACCATTGCCTACAAAGGCTCGCTAATGGTCTGTGGAAACATCGCAATCTCCTGGGGCACAGGGACCCTGTCTCGTTCCTCACTGCCTCCCCGGCACCCACAGCAGTGCCCACACAGAGGGGAAACACCCTGTCTGTGTGTAGTTTGCTGACTGATAGACTTCCAAAGCTTTAAAGGGCTTTGGGTGTGCTTCATTCCACATAAGTCTAATTTCACTTAAAAATTCTTAGAGTTTCAAACAGACATGTTGAAAATTCACGCTTTCATTCACTTTTAATGAGAACTTTCTTTTTTCAAGAATCATCTGCAGGCTGCCTTACAAGTAATTCCACAGCCATCTGGAAGACTTGTGTTGCTACTTAGAAGTGCTAAAAGGGATATATATGGAGGCTGGTTCCCGACAAAATTGGAAATGAGGGGAAGCTCGCTTCGGCAACACTTGCCGCCCGTCCCTGCCTCCCGTGAGTGCCCAGAATCCTGGGCACAGCCTACATGCACGCCTCCAAGTCACACACATGTTTCAGAGATTTAAGTCACTGCTCTTCCCACAAATATATTTTGTTTTACCGAGAACACTAGAGGATGAAATACTTATTTTGCAAGAACAGTTCAATAATGGGAGCACTTCAGGCATCATGATTCCAGACAGGAAAGATAGCCAAGGACAAAATAATCTGTCCAGGGCTCTAGAAATCATAAGACATCAGCCAACTGCATCCATTCATAAGAGCAACCCTGGTTCCCAATAACCCTGTTCCGTACACATCCTCAGAGCATTTTACTAGGTGTCAGGAACTGAAGAAGTGGAAATGAGAAATCCATAACCCTACACATAAGAAGCACATACTCTAGGGGCATAGAAAGCTCGTCACTCAGACATCCAAGTGTGCTGGGGAAAGAAATAATTACCTAGCTACAGATACATACTAAACTGTCTAAGTATGGTGCTGTGGGAGGCCAGAAGAGAACACCTCAAGCTCTGCTAGGATGTCTGAGGAGTCTGGTGAAGCAGATAACAGTCAGGCTAAGCCTGAAGACCACAAGAGCACAGCAACAGGAGAGAAGGTAAAGAAAGCATCATTGACTCTGCAGCTGCAAACTAGACAAGCAAAAGACTCAAAGCGAGGAATTGCAGGGCAGGTTGGAAGGACATAGAATTTTGCCCTGTAGTTGGTTCATCACGATGGAAATTTAAAGGACCTCTGGTGGCTACTCCAGACAAGAAATTTAGTTTAGTAGTTAAGAGCTGATATTCCAGAAACAGACTACCATGGTTCAAAGTCCAGCTCGGCAATCCATCAGCTATGTGACACTAAGAAATCAACTTAACTCTTCTTTCCTCCTGTTTTCTCATCTTTAAAATGGGGGTTATAAGAGACATTCTTTCTAAAATTGCTATGATGTTTAAATGAGCTAATGCATTTAAAGCACTTACATTATGCCATGACATTGTTAGTTATCATTGCTATTATAAAGAATGTGGACAACAAAGGCAGTGCTTTGTTTCTGGTATCTGGAAAACCGGTATGTATGTATTTAGTTATTCATTCAACCAACAATCATTAAGGGTGGATGAGAGCCAAACACGGGTAGATGTGTCTCTAACCCTCCAGTGGCTCATGGTCCCATCATAGGAAGACAAGCCTCATTGGGTTATTATCAATGTCTGCAGAGGACAGTGGGAGGGCAAGCACAAAGCAAGGAATAAATTGGCTTCAAGTAGTCTGGAAAGGCTTTGATGTGAGCCTTGGTTTGTGGGCTAAGCTGTAGGATGTCCACATCCAAGTGTTTGTCCCACCAAGTGGGACCCTGGAACAACAGAACAAGGCAGGGTCCCCTGTGAGCCCAGAATGAGCACGGAGATGGGTTAGGAAGGGATCCTGGGTGCTTGCCATCTCATATTTACCTGAAACACACCACGGCAGCAGAAGCAGCTGGTGAAAGCCCAAGGCCTTTCTGATTGGACAGTGCTGGTGCCAACACAGTGCTGGTGGAATATTTGGACTGGACTTCTGAAACTCTTGGATGAAGAGACATGGGCACAGAACTCACAGGGTTGTGGGGAAAAGGGGAAATGGAAGAGAATTCATGCTATTCTGTAATGCCCGGAAACTCTATCTGAAGGCACAAATAAGGCCCTGTGAGCAGAAAACATAAAAAAAGCTACAAGGAGAGATTGCTGAGGGGGGTGGGAGGGCCTAGGCTGCCACGCTAAGCAGAGTGTGAGTTTGTTAAGTTCCATTGATGTGATCAATGCTTATGCAAGCCTGTCATGCTCAGTTCAACACACATGTCCACAGTGCTAGAAAAGCCACCCGCTATGAAGAATCCCAAAATTACAATCAGGAAAAAAACTCTACACTTTTGTTTAAGAATATTACAATCCAATCATATTAGGTAAACGTATCCAGCTTCTAAGCTTTATTTCTTAATCACTGTGAGAGGTGGGGGTGGCAGGTGGTTGGAGGCACATAACTGAAGGAGATGAAAAAGAATGGAGGAAAAGTGCAGCATATTTGTGTATGTCTTGACTCCCTCAATTAAGTGAAAAGTTCCCGTGGCTGAGAATTATGTTTTACATTCCTAACTGCCCCTCCCTGACTCCTACCATGAGGCTGAGTGCATAGTAGGTCCTTAAATCTGCTTCCTGAGTTTAAGATGCAAAATTCCCCTCCATGCAGGAGCCTGGATTATGCACACAAACAGCTCTAAAGATAAAGCTGATATTAGTTTGCTGCAAATAGTATGCATGTTCCTCTTCTAGCTATGAATATTTCTCCCCTTGAGATTTTTTTAGTGATTCTAGCCCACTGGCTATTTTAAGACCCAGATTTATTATTTTCGTTCATGTCCCTAAAAGATTTTGAGAGTCCTATCCTTCTCTTTTATTACCTTCACACATCCTGCCACCTAATTCACAAAAGGAGAATAATTTGGGGTCACATTCCTGTGCCGGCCCCATCTAAAGATAATCAACTGCACATTACAAAAACAACACAGTCAGGCTGAGGCTGGCAGCCTCAGTGTCTTAGGTCAGCAGATACATTGTGGGGCTGCAGGAGAGCAGGGGAGAAATAAGGCTGGTGAGCTCTGTTTATGGTAGTTGGACTTTGAAAGTGTCATTTTAGAGGAGCATATTTCAATTGAGAAAATGACATGAATTTCATATAAAGTATGTTGTGATTAGAAAACAATGAATGCACTTCTAGCACTTTCTATGTTTTCTGATGCAGAGCTACAATTAGTGTTTAGCAAAAGGAAGGATAAAAATGTCATCTTATTATAAGAAACTGACATTGTAGCCCCTAGACTATTTGTTAGAGATTAATAAGAAATAGATTCTCATTTCTTTCTTGTTTTGGTCCCAGCTCAGAGGTCTTTTTTCCTGGAGAAATAATATAATAAGCAGAAGCAAATCCTAAAAGAATCTGAGGAAGCCAGGAGTAAGGCAGACATATCCAGAAAGAATAACCAATAGTATTCACATAATAAAATGAGGCTGATGGAATTTAAAAATTGCATTTTAGCAACCACCAATATAATAATTGATTCAGGGAAGAATCATCAATGAATGCTTTTCAGTTACTACTACAGCATAGCAATTACCCCAAATCTGTAGGGCTAAAGCAGCCATTTTATTTGATACATGATTTTGTGGATCAAGAATTTAAGACATTGTCTGGGCAATTCTTGCTTGCAGTCATTCATGTGGTTACAGATGTCAGATGGAGCATCAGCCATCTTTAAGGTTCAGCTGGGCTGCAGCATTTAAGGTTGGTCACTTGTATGGTGGCAGTTGGTGCTGGCCATTGGCTTCACAGCTGGGCTGTTGACCACAGCATCCACTCATGGCCTCCCTAGCATGGCAATCTCAGGGTGGTTGGACTTCTCATTTGCTGCCTAGTTCTTCCCAAGGCCAGCAGCCCAAGAGGACAAAACACAAGCTGCATGACCTTTAGTAAGGCAGCCTCAAAGGTCACACAGCATCACTTCCCCTTTACTCCAGTAGACAAAGTCATCACAGCCTCATCCAGATTTGATCAGAGAAAATGTAGACCTCTTCATAGGAGGAATCTCAAAGACTTTCAGGGTCATATTTTATAAACTGTCATGTACCGTTGCCTAAGAGTTTACTAGGGAAGAGGATATTTACTCAGTCTCAAAGTATTTCTCATAGATTATCTATTTATGAGTAAGGGAAAATAGATGTATTTATGGTGAAGAAGTCTGGCAGACACCACCTTAGCCAAGAGATCAAAGTTATTGGGATAAGACATCAGTTTGAAAAGAGCTCCTACCAGAATGGTGAAATCATTGATGCTTTATGAAAAGTTTATGAAGACAACGCTCCAAATAAAGCAGCAGTTTGCAAATGGATAACTCATTTTAAGAAGGGACAAGACAATGTTGAAGATAAAGCCCTCAGTGACGGACCATCCACATCAATTTATGAGGAAAAAAATTAATCTTGTTCATGCCCCAATTGAACAGAACCAGTGATTAACAGCACAAATAATAGCCAATACCACAGACATCTCAACTGATTCAGCTTACACAATTCTAACTGAAAAATTAAAGTTGAGCAAACTTTCCACTTAATGGGTGCCATAACCATTATGCCCAGATCAGCTGCAGACAAGAGAAAAGCTTTCAACAGAAATGTTAAACAAGTGGGATCAAGATCCTGAAGCATTTCCCTGAAGAACTGTAGTAAGAGATTAAACATGACTTTAACAGTATAACCCTACAGACAAGGCACAATCAAAGCAATGGCTACCAAGAGGTGGAAGTGGTTCAGTCAGAGCAATAGCAAATCAGTCAAAAACAAAGGCCATGGCAACAGTTTTTTGAATGCTCAAGGAATTTTTCTTGTTGACTCTCTGGAGGGCCAAAGAACAATAACATCTGCTTATTATGAGAGTGTTTTGAGAAAGTTAGCTGAAACTTTAGCAGAAAAACTCTTGGGAAAGCTTCATCAGGGAGTCCTTTTCCACCATGACAAGGCTCCTTAACATTTCTCTCATCAAACAAGGGCAATCTTCTAAGAGTTTTGATGGGAAATCATTAGACATCCATCTTAGAGTCATGATTTGACTCCCTCTGACTTCATTTTACTTCCTAATTTAAAAAATTTAAGGGTTAAATTTCCAGGACCCTCACTCAGGTCTTTAGGGATGGACTAAATAAATGGATGGTATCATTGCTTAGAAAAGTACCTTGTACCTGATGGAGCCGATTTTGAGAAAGTTTATATTTTTATTTTTATCTTTTAATTCCATTTTTCCATGAACTTTTTAAAGTCACCTTATATTAACAATTGGTGACTATTAGTGAATATTACGTCGGTGTTAATTGTTTTCTTGCAATTTTTCTAATCTTTTAAAATTATCTTAAAAAGTTACAAAATAATACTAAAAATTTTAAAAATATATTATAAATGTAACAGAAATTAGGAGGCAAGATATATGTACCAAAAAGAAAAGTAACTACAGCTGAAACAGTTTATTTTTCAATATAGCTATGAGCTTTCTAGCAGATCACAAATGTCTAATACTGGAAGAGGGAGAAAATGCTAAAGATATGTCAAGTATTTCTCAAATTTTATCAATGTGAAAATGTAAGTCTTATAGTGGATTATTAAGGTAACTCATAAAGGAAATGAACATTTTTGATGTTGCCAGATGACGTACATACATTCTCCCCCTTAATGGTAATGTCCACATGACTAGGGTTTATAGTTTTTGCATTGATGTGAGCTGCTATGAATTTCACAGAATTCCCACTTTGCTTCAACATGTGAAGGTGTTATTTCTTTAGGCTCAGAAAGACCAGGCAACTTGCCCAAGATCTCACAGCTAAAACATGGCAGAGCCACAATTCAAAACTTGATTTGTCTGTATCAAATCCTTCACTCTTTTTCCTACTCCAATGCCATACCCCAATTCTCAATAAAGATATAGAGATGTTGCTAGCCCATGTCTAATCTTTGGTCAACCTAAGCTGTGACATCAATGAAGGTAATTATAACATAGTCAGCATACACCTGCATGAGCCACTCAGTGGACTTCATGAGGCAGCCCTATGTCCTTAGACGAAGGGATAAGTAGATGATAGGAAATGCTCCAGTGTGCATGGCTATTGTGAATTTCTATGCTCTCCTCCTTCTTAAGGAAAGGAAGCATTCATGTGGTGGCTGCAAAGCTTTCTTCATGAATTGCCCAAGTGTCTTGGTGGACTGCAAGCTCACCATGAGTCAAAACCATGGCCAAGAAAAATTAATCTGATTTTGAATTTGAATCCCTGGAGAGTCAATGAATTTTATTATTTGATAGAACTCAGAGAAACCTTAGCAATCTAATCTGCTAATTTTTACAGATGAGGAAACTGAGGCCCGGGGAGAAGGATGCCTTGGTTGGGGCAGCAAGCTAATTAGCAGAAGAGGCAAGCACAGAGCCATTAGATAACCCAGCTCTTATTCTCCTGGGAAGATTTGCTGGTATTGCCAGGCTCGATTTTTCTTTATTTTTTAAAAATCATGTTCTTCCCCTTTTATTGAACTTGAAATTTTCTGACAGGCTTGGAAATGTTAATAGATCATCTGAGAGACCTGGTACCTAATGCAGCTAAAAATATCAAAAAGCATAGGCAGTGCTCTTGACTTCTCTTTCCCTTCAGTGTAGCCGATAGGTTTCCAAAAGGAAGTATTGGGAATGGGTTTGGACAGGGCCTGGTACAGCTATTAATGACATATTAACACAATCTCATGGCTAGGCAGGCTCTGCTAAAGAATCTGTTAAACTGATCGTGGGAATCAGGAGGTCAAAGGGACCTGGGACAGAAGTAAATTCCCCGGAACCAAACTGGGAAAATAGGAACTACAAATATCAAGAAATAGAGGGCATCTTCATGCACAGCCTTACAACACTGGAAGAAACCAAGTGTCTGAGGGTTTGGAAGGATAAGAATATATTGTCTTGCAGGGAGCAGGGTATAAAATCTCAAGGAAAAAGAAAAACCATGGCCAGATTTTCATGTGTGGAGGGGGAGTGATGAGGCAGTGTGTTTTTTCTACAACTGAACTAGCAGAATTTGATCTGTTCAGTTTTTAAAATGATGCCCAGATAAAATCTCACTTAACTATATAAACATGCATATGGGTGTGCATGGGCATATATGCATGTTTGTGTGTGTATGTGTATTATATATGTGTATTGTGTGTGCATATATATGTGGATATGTGTGTACTGTGGTATGTGTATTGTGTGTGTGGACACTTTGTGTATATATGTATTGTATATATGTATATGTACATGTGTGCTTTGTGTGAAGTGTGTATTATATGTATGTACATATGTGTATGTGCAAATTGTGTATTGTGTATGTGTATTGTCTCTAGATCCTAGTCACTACTCCCCACACACTCTTCTTCTCTCTTAGCAGTAAGCTAAGGTCTGGAAAATAGACCTAAAAGCCTGGCAGTTGGAATCCTGTTATTTTTCCTCTTCCCACTTGGGCTATGTGAGATGAAACACATATTTATATTTGAAAGAAGTCCAATTAGCAGAATAATTCTGAAATTGCCCACTATTTGGCCCAGATTCATACACCTGGGCATTAAAGCAACTCTGAGACTCATTTTCAAGGCACCACTGCCAGGTGCTCTCTGGCGAAAGTGACTGGTGCCCACAGCATCCAGAGTGTGGACATTTGCACAATAAATGGGCAAACTTTGGGTTTAAAACCCATCCACAACCCAGTGCATTGGTCCTAGTGGTGGCAGTGTCTAGAATGTGTGACTGTGCTTTGAGGGATGATAAATTTTATGAAGCAACCATCAAATTGACGTACTATTGGGCTCCATCAGATATGCCAACATGATTGATGTTTGCCCATCAGTACAGCCAAGATACGATGTGCGGGCATGTGTAAGCAAAACATTACCCACTTGGAGTCTTAAGACCTGATGAGAAACTTTGTAGGGGGCTGTTTTTATTATTATTGCTGTTATTATTCCCTCAAGCGGCCTCTATGACTACTGAATTATAACTGATTTATCTTGCAGTTTATTGCAATTTGCTACTTTGCTCCTGATGTCAAAAACCCAATATAATTTTCATCCAAAAAAATTAGGCACTACATTATGATAATGGCATTAGCATTTCATCCATCAGCAGAAACTGAATGCATTACTTAACACATTTCAGAGACGTTCATGATAAATTTGAAAAGTTGCTCTTTTGGAAGCGTGTACTTAAACCTTCAGATTATCGTTTAGGTTTGGGAAAATCCTGGCAGCCTGACCTACTGGAAATGAAGAAGCCTTTTAGGGAGTTGCCAGGACTGCCTCATCCTCACTGATGGGCCAGGACAGGGATAATAAGAATCAGCTGGAAGGAAGTTTACAATCTGGGCGATGGCTGCTCCAAATCCCAGAGTCACTGGCTTTGAAAAGCCATCTGCCTAAAATTTATTGTCTCAGAATGCTGGCACACAGAGATAATGAATCCAAAGTTAAAGGGTCAAGTTCACATGCATCTGAGCCAACTAGCTTGGGGAGGGTGGTAGGGAGCTATGAGACCACAGCCTCTGGATCTCCTCCAGCCCTGTTGGCTTTATGTACATACGGCGTTGGTTGCCAAGAAGAAAACTGGCAGAAGTGGGGGTGGGGGGTTGCTGGTTCACTCAATTCAAAAAGCTTTGGTTGAGCCGCTATTTGAAAACATTATTCGCTCCCAACTAAGTAGACTTAGCAAAGATAACAAGGCCTGATCCCTGGCCTCAAGAAGCTCACAGTCTAGTGGTTGAATCACACAGGTAAACAAGCAATTCTCATGAGAGTTAGAGTAAAGGAAGAAAGTTGAGGTAAGTATATCCCCAGGTATCTCCTCTAATGGTGACCTCCTTTCCCTCCACTACAGACCTCTGCTCATCAAAAGGACTCTTCTCTGTAAACCTCTACCCTTTCCAAGTTTCAGTAACCAAACCACTCAACTTTGTTTACTCATCATGGCCTAGAGATGACAGTGCTTCTATTTGGGCCCCTTCACAAGCATGCTCTAAGCCAATAGTCAGCAAAAATTTTCTGTAAAGAGCCTAATAGCAAATCGTTTCACCTTCCCAGGCCATGCAGTCTCTGTTACAGCTACTCAATCAACTCTATCCCTGGAGTGCAATAGCAGCCACAGACAATACATAGAGGACTTGACATGGATGTATTCCGATAAAACTTTATTTACAAAAACACAGACAACAGAATGGATTTGCCCCATGAACTGTAGTTCCAAATCCTCAGACAGACTGGGAAGTTTAACCTCTGGCTTCAACATGCTTGGCCTCAAAGTCTACTTTGGAAAACTACAAAAATGTATTCCCCTGCAGACTTCTGCTGCAGAGTTTCAGTGACTATGAGTGAATTACTTGAGGAAAAGGACAAGTTCTTATTTACCTGTGTCCCAAGCACCAACTCCAGTGGGTAGAGCTTTGAACATATAAAACAAACAAACCAAAAAAGGTGCTTCTTGTATAAATGACAAATACAATAGACGCTGGCCACTGGAAGTCAGGCTGGCCCACGTGGAAATGGTGAAAGGATCCCAGGAACTTTTGGAGAGAACCGCCAGCATCTAGGACAGTCCACCCCTGCACCGCTCACATCCAGCAGCGCCTCACATGAAGTTGACTCCTTCTTAAAACTAATTACTCTCAAGAGTAACTAAAATGTCTCACAAAAAGAGCATTAGTGGGATGTTGGACAAGCTACAGTCTCCACTACTACAGCTAAACCCAAGACCATAGTTCATATTTACCATCTTCCTCCTCTCCATCCATTCTAGCTTTCTCTCATCCTCAGCCAACACTTTTGCCAAACTAGGCTACTTGCCAAATGGGGTAACCCTAACCTTAATTTTTCTTAACAATGCACATGTATTACTCTGATGACAAAATATCTTATAAAATATTGACATTATTAATACATCTTTTTGCACATTATAGGTGCTTGAAATTGTTAATTCCCTACCCTCAAATTATACTCACATGTTGAATGAAATGTGTTTATTTCACAACAAAATAGAACTTATTTTAAAAAGAAATTTTTTTGAAACCCTTTTTCTGCCTGATTGCACATGCTGATATGTTCTTGCCAAATCCAACTGTTGGCTCATCAAAAAAGAGTTCATTTGTGCTGATTCTTCTGGCACTTCCCTAGTAGATACCATAGTGTGCCTCTGGAATAAAGCAGTAGCATTGCTGGCTGATGGTGCCCAAAGCCAGGGAGATGATCCTCAGTCCAGAAGCAATTTCCTCCCTGTCACATTATCTGTTTTTCTCATCAGCTGCCCTGCAGAGCCCTACTCTATAAGGGAGAACAGTTCTTGCCCAGGCATTACTGACTTTCCAGAACCCTGGGGGGCTTCCAAACAGTACATTTTCAGGCTCATTTCATTTCTTGCCTTTGATTCAATCGTCTGGAAAGGAATGCAGGAGAATGACGCCCAGGCCTTGGCCCAGAGGGCTTGCAGAGGCCATGACAGCCAAGTTAATGTCAATCTCTTTGTCAGGTTCATAATGGAGGTAGTATCCCCGGGTCCATTGACGCTGAATGGGTCCATGCACAGCGGCTGGTAGAATTAGCTTTTTCTGGCTCCCCACCATGGACAAGAAGCAGCAGCCCCTCAGGAATGAATCAGCACGGCCACAGTGAGAGTCTGCAGAGGAAAAGAAAGGGCTTGCTCTCTCCCACCCCTCTTCCTAGCACAATGAGGGAGCTGCACAGTCAAGGTATCAGCAAGGAGATTTGGGTCTAACTCAGGAGGGGGTTCCAAAGTTCAGGAAGACACCATTGTGCAAAGCACCTAGTAACTGAGGCAGCACATGAGATCTCAGTACAGAACTCTGGGTGGTCTCCGGGTTCCATTATCTACCAGCTATGTCACCTGGGCAACTCGCGTCTCCTGGTGGCCTCAGTATCCTCACTTGTAAGAAAGAATTGGTAGTACATGCCGTAATCATTTCACCAAGATTCTTGACAAAGACTCAAAAGTAAGATCATAGATATTTAACTGTCTTGTAAAATTTAAAACACCTTATAATTGCAACCCATTAGGATGAGTCTAAAGATGGCTTCAAAGAAAAAAACCCACATTCAGAAGTCTTAGGTTTGAATCCAGTTTCCATTTCCAATTAGTTAGAAGGCTTCAACACTCTTGGCCTCAAAGTCTATTTTGGAAAACTAAGAAATGATTTCCCCCCACAGACTTCTGCCATGGCATTTCAGTACCATGAGGGGAGTTAATTGAGGAGAAGGACAAGTTCCTCTCAAGCACTAACCCAGTGGGTAGAGCTTAGAAAGTATAAAACAAAAAAGATGCTTCTTGAATGAATGAGCAACATTTTAAACAGGGTAACATAGTCAAATGTTAACCATGGCAATAATAATGACAATGATACTACAAATTTTGTTCAGCTGGGCAATATTCTAAACACTTCACTTGCATTATCACATTTAATCCCCATAACAACTGTATGAAGTAGTTCTGTTATCAGCCCGAGTTTTTAAATGGGGAAGACGAGGCTTAAAGGGGTTAAGTAACTGGTCCAAAGCCACCCGAATTGTCCACAGAAAAGTCAGAATTCATAAGCACATCTCTCCGACTCTAAAGACAGTGTGCTTTAGGACAGACAGACCCCCAAATACACTCACTGTGGACTTGTAAGGGCAGGGCACAGAGCTTCATTCAGATGCTCAGCAGTAATGGTTAACCCTTTCTGAGTACATGCAGGCACGCTGTTGCTATTGAGCTTTATAAGGTGCTATTATAATCCCTATTTTACAGATGAGAAAATGGAGGACTGGTAAGGTTCAAGGGCTTATTGCAATCCTATTTTTATTATTATACTTTAAGTTTTAGGGTACGTGTGCACAACGTGCAGGTTACATATGTATACATGTGCCATGTTGGTATGCTGCACCCAGTAACTCGTCATTTAACATTAGGTATATCTCCAAATGCTATCCCTCCCCCCTCCCCCCATCCCACAACAGGCCCCGGTGTGTGATGTTCCCCTTCCTGTGTCCATGTGTTCTCATTGTTCAATTCCCATCTATGAGTGAAAACATGCAGTGTTTGGTTTTTTGCCCTTGTGATACTTTGCTGAGAATGATGGTTTCCAGCTTCATCCATGTCCCTCCAAAGACATGAACCCATCGTTTTTTATGGCTGCATAGTATTCCATGGTGTATATGTGCCACATTTTCTTAATCCAGTCTATCGTTGTTGGACATTTGGCTTGGTTCCAAGTCTTTGCTATTGTGAATAGTGCCACAATAAACATACGTGTGCATGTGTCTTTATAGCAGCATGTTTTGTAATCCTTTGAGTATATACCCAGTAATGGGATTGCTGGGTCAAATGGTATTTCTAGTTCTAGATCCCTGAGGAATCGCCACACTGACTTCCACAATGGTTGAACTAGTTTACAGTCCCACCAACAGTGTAAAAGTGCTCCTATTTCTCCACATCCTCTCCAGCACCTGTTGTTTCCTGACTTTTTAATGATTGCCATTCTAACTGGTGTGAGATGGTATCTCACTGTGGTTTTGATTTGCATTTCTCTGATGGCCAGGGATGATGAGCATTTTTTCATGTGTCTTTTGGCTGCATAAATGTCTTCTTTTGAGAAGTGTCTGTTCATATTCTTTGCCCACTTGTTGATGGGGTTGTTGTTTTCTTGTAAATTTGTTTGAGTTCATTATAGATTCTGGATATTAGCCCTTTGTCAGATGAGTAGATTGCAAAAATTTTCTCCCATTCTGTAGGTTGTCTGTTCACTCTGATGGTAGTTTCTTTTGCTGTGCAGAAGCTCTTGAGTTTAATTAGATCCCATTTGTCAATTTTGGCTTTTGTTGCCATTGCTTTTGGTGTTTTAGACATGAAGTCCTTGCCCATGCCTATGTCCTGAATGGTATTGCCTAGGTTTTCTTCTAGGGTTTTTATGGTTTTAGGTCTAACATTTAAGTCTTTAATTCATCTTGAATTAATTTTTGTATAAGGTGTAAGGAAGGGATCCAGTTTCAGCTTTCTACATATGGCTAGCCAGTTTTCCCAGCACCATTTATTAAATAGGGAATCCTTTCCCCATTTCTTGTTTTTCTCAGGTTTGTCAAAGATCAGATGGTTGTAGATATGCGGCATTATTTCTGAGGGCTCTGTTCTGTTCTATTGGTCTATATCTCTGTTTTGGTACCAGTACCATGCTGTTTTGGTTACTGTAGCCTTGTAGCATAGTTTGAAATCAGGTAGCATGATGCCTCCAGCTTTGTTCTTTTGGCTTAGGATTGACTTGGCGATGTGGGCTCTTTTTTGGTTCCATATGAACTTTAAAGTAGTTTTTTCCAATTCTGTGAAGAAAGTCATTGGTAGCTTGATGGGGATGGCATTGAATCTATAAATTACCTTGGGCAGCATGGCCATTGTCATGATATTGATTCTCCCTACCCATGAGCATTGAATGTTCTTCCATTTGTTTGTATCCTCTTTTACTTCATTGAGCAGTGGTTTGTAGTTCTCCTTGAAGAGGTCTCTCACGTCACTTGTAAGTTGGATTCCTAGGTATTTTATTCTCTTTGAAACAATTGTGAATGGGAGTTCAACTCATGATTTGGCTATTTGTCTGTTATTGGTGTATAAGAATGCTTGTGATTTTTGCATGTTGATTTCGTATCCTGAGACTTTGCTGAAGTTGCTTATCAGCTTAAGGAGATTTTGGGCTGAGACAATGGGGTTTTCTAGATATACAATCATGTCATCTGCAAACAGGGAGAATTTGATTTCCTCTTTTCCTAATTGAATACCCTTTGTTTCCTTCTCCAGCCTGATTTTCCTGGCCAGAACTTCCAACACTATGTTGAATAGGAGTGGTGAGAGAGGGCATCCCTGTCTTGTGCCAGTTTTCAAAGGGAATGCTTCCAATTTTTGCCCATTCAGTATGATATTGGCTGTGGGTTTGTCATAGATAGCTCTCATTATTTTGAGATACGTCCCATTAATACCTAATTTATTTAGAGTTTTTAGCATGAAGCGCTGTTGAATTTCGTCAAAGGCCTTTTCTGCATCTATTGAGATAATCATATGGTTTTTGTCGTTAGTTCTGTGTATATGCTGGATTACGTTTATTGATTTGCGTACATTGAACCAGCCTTGCATCCCAGGGATGAAGCCCACTTGATCATGGTGGATAAGCTTTTTGATGTGCTGCTGGATTTGGTTTGCCAGTATTTTATTGAGGATTTTTGCATCAATGATCATCAGGGATATTGGTCTAAAATTCTCTTTTTTTTATTGTGTCTCTGTCAGGCTTTGGTATCAGGATGATGCTGGCCTCAAAAAATGAGTTAGGGAGGATTTCCTCTTTTTCTATTGACTGGAATAGTTTCAGAAGGAATGGTACCAGCTCCTCCTTGTACCTCTGGTAGAATTCGGCTGTGAATCCATCTGGTCCTGGACTTTTTTTGGTTGGTAAGCTATTAATTATTGCCTCAATTTCAGAGCCGGTTATTGGTCTATTCAGAGATTCAATTTCTTCCTGGTTTAGTCTTGGGAGGGTGTATGTGTCGAGGAATTTATCCATTTCTTCTAGATTTTCTAGTTTATTTGCATAGAGGTGTTTATAGTATTCTCTGATGGTAGTTTGTATTTCTGTGGGATCGGTGGTGATAGCCCCTTTATCATTTTTTATTGCATCTATTTGATTCTTCTTTTTTTCTTTATTAGTCTTGCTAGCAGCCTATCAATTTTGTTGATCTTTTCAAAAAACCAGCTCCTGGATTCATTGAGTTTTTGAAGGGTTTTTTTTGTCTCTATTTCCTTCAGTTCTGCCCTAGTTATTTCTTGCCTTCTGCTAGGTTTTGAATGTGTTTGCTCTTGCTTCTCTAGTTCTTTTAATTGTGATGTTAGAGTGTCAATTTTAGATCTTTCCTGCTTTCTCTTGTGGACATTTAGTGCTATAAATTTCCCTCTACACATTGCTTTGAATGTCTCCCAGAGATTCTGGTATGTTGTGTCTTTGTTCTCGTTGGTTTCAAAGAACATCTTTATTTCTGCCTTCATTTCGTTATGTACCCAGTAGTCATTCAGGAGCAGGTTGTTCAGTTTCCATGTAGTTGAGCGGTTTTGAGTGAGTTTCTTAATCCTGAGTTCTAGTTTGATTGTACTGTGGTCTGAGAGACAGTTTGTTATAATTTCTGTTCTTTTACATTTCTGAGGAGTGCTTTACTTCCAACTATGTGGTCAATTTTGGAATAAGTGCAGTGTCGTGCTGAGAAGAATGTATATTCTGTTGATTTGGGGTGGAGAGTTCTGTAGATGTCTATTAGGTCCACTTGGTGCAGAGCTGAGTTCAATTCCTGGATATCCTTGTTAACTTTCTGTCTCATTGATCTGTCTAATGTTGACAGTGGGGTGTTAAAGTCTCCCATTATTATTGTGTGGGAGTCTAAGTCTCTTTCTAGGTCTCTAAGGACTTGCTTTATGAACCTGGGTGCTCCTGTATTGGGTGCATATATATTTAGGATAGTTAGCTCTTCTCGTTGGATTGATCCCTTTACCACTATGTAATGGCCTTCTTTGTCTCTTTTGATCTGAAGACTAAGTGGCAGAGCCAAAATTTGAACTCAGGGAGTCTGACACCACTGAAGGTTGAAGCCCATGCTTCTACCACTCTAGATACTCTAGATACTGCTTCAGAGACATGCAAACATGGTGGTGCATGGACACACACACAGACTTCTAATCATGGACTCTTCTCCCCCATGGTGTCTTCTCGTGTGCCACCTACCAGGCCTTCACTGGCATCAAAGGAAGACAGAGCCGCTGTCACAGTCAGGAGTTGCCTCTCTGGTTCTGTGGGACCGAGCCCCCCTGGAGGCGGGAAACTGCAGAGGAAGAGGACGTGGGTTGTCTGGAAAGGCAGGGCTGGGCCACGAGCCTACAGTTCTGCAGGCTCTGCTGCTGGTGTGAGTTTCTTCCAGATTCACAGGAGAAGGAAGCTTAGGAGCAGCCGGCCTCCCCCGGCATCTCCGCAGAGGCCAGATTGCATTGCCTTTTATGTTGTTTGTGTCCCATCAGCAATTTCTCTTTGCAGTGGAAAAACATCCCACCTTCAGGGAGGCCTCTCAGCTCAGGGGTCTTTAGTGACCTCAATGAGGTAGAAAAAGTGCTTGTCTCTCTGCAGAGGAAAGGGAGCATCTCAGAGGTAAGAAGAAAGAAGCCCAGCAGAGGCCGGAACTGCAGAGGCACAGACTCAAATGGATGGATGCACCAGTGCCACACGACATTAGAGGCTCTTGTCTCCCATGCACCCCACCCCACAAGCTTCACCTCCATCCCCCCTAAATCATGCCTCCTCACGGCCCCTCAGGTCACACCTCTGCACAAACCCCTCAAGGCCTCTCTATTGCCCTCAGAAAACGTCAAAACTCTTCAGTATGTTTGAAGAGGGGTGGTCAGCCCACTCCTCCCTCATCTGCTACACCCCAAGCATGCTAAGCTGCTTGGGCTTCCCCAGCAGGGCGTGTGCAGCCTCCACACCAGTATCCCAGCTGTGGCCTCTGCCTGTGACATCTCTTCCACCGCTGGACATTTCCCAAATCTCTGCACTTCAAGATTCCACTCAGTCATCTCTCCCCTGACTACACACACACATACACACATACACACAAACACACACACACAAACACACACACACACCCCTCCTGGATTTTAGAGTCCCAAGTCCCTCCTCTGGATGCCTGTTTTGACAATGCTATAAAGAACTACCTGAGACTGGGTTATTTATAAAGCAAAGAGGTTTAATTACAGTCACAAAAGCTATATAGGAAGCATGGCTGAGGAGACCTCAGAAAACTTACAATCATGGTAGAAGACGAAGGGGAGGCAGGCACATCTTACGTGGCTGAAGAAGGAGAAGGAGAGTGAAGGGGGAGGGGCTACACACTTTTAAACAACCAGATCTTGTGAGAACTCCCTCACTATCAGGAGAACAGCAAGGGGGAAGTTCACCTCCATGATCCAATCACCTCCCACCAGGCCCCTCTTCCAACATTGGGGATTACAATTTGACATGAGATTTGGGTGGGGACACAAATTCAAACTATATTAGTCCCCCAGCAGCCTGCAGGGTCCTCTCTCAGAACAGGCACCACACTGTATGATACCCATTGATGCGACTAGAATCTGAGCTCCTTAAGGGCAGGACTGGAACCAATTCATGCCTGAATTCCCTACACTACACACAGAACTGGTATATATGACACGCTGAATAAATGCCTACAAATTATCCTAATTTACTGCATTGTTAGAATCAAATGATATGACAGATGCAGAACATTTGGGAACCTGAAAATAATTATATAAGCTAAATGTACTACTTCATAATGACTAATGAGATAAAAGTAATTTTACCCAAAGCCATTTCTAACATAAAAAATGTCAGACACTGTTAAAGTGCTATTTCTAATCAGCAATTATGAGCAGGGTTTTTCTTTCTTATTAGCAGGATTTTTTTCCCTATAATAAAGAGGATTTGGGGTTTATTTCATTTGTATATATAGATTTAGCTTTTGTTTTTATTTATATTCCTAAATCTAAAAAGATTTTAAGACAACTTTTAAAAGAGTTAACATTTTCTGTATTTCCCACCACCCTCAATCACACTGCATAACTTTTGGAATACTCAGAAATAATACTGAGAAACAATTTTGTTTGGGAGTTTTTCTGACTGGGGTCCACAGTGCCAAGAGACCTCAGAGAAGGGAATGGAAGGTAACCCCAGGGTTGACAGTTGGCCCAGGCTTTGGATATATTTGAAAATGATAAACCTGGGCCATTGAATCCTTCTTAGAAAGTGAGTGGTCAGAACTGCTAGACACTGCAAAATTACTTTCATCAGAACATACTAGAACCCTGTGTTAGATGCTTCCCATGCCTTTTCTTGTTTAAATCTCACTAGGAGGAAGTCCAGTTAGTTCTTCATTTTGTATTTGAGGAAGCCAGTGTTCGGGGGATCTATAAGCTTGCCCAGCCTCAGGGTGGGAACCGCACCCAGGACTTGTCTGCATAACTGACAACCTGAACCACTGTGCTGAACGCTGGCTGCCATTGATATGTTAAGGTGGAGGAAGGCTTCAGCTCACCTGTGCCACCTGACCTGAGATATAAACTGCAACAGGATGAGACAGCCTGTGAATGGCCAGAGGTAAGGTCAAGGCCTCCTCAGGCACAGAAGAAAGTCTAAAGGGAAACTTCCATCGCACAGTGGGTATAGTAGAAGAATAGACTTGGAGTTCAAAGAAACTAGGGTTCAAATCCCTGCCCCTCCACTTAGAAGCAAGTACTATAACTGTGGGCAATAACAATGCCTTAACCTTTATTTCCTCATCTGTTTAAAATGAAACAATTTTTAAAAATGAATTATATTTACACTCGTACAAGGATTAATTAATCCCATGCACTTAGAGCACATTTCATGTTGGCTGTCTTGGTTAAAGTGAGTTTCTCAGCCTACACACTATTGACATTGAAAGCTGGGTATTTCTTTGTCGTGAGGGTTATCGTGTGCATTGGAGAATGGTAAAAAACGTCACTGGCTTCTACCCACTAGATGATATCAAACCCCAGTAGTGACAACCAAAAATGTTCCAAGTGTTGCCAATGTCCCCTGAGAGGGGGCAAATCTAGCCCTGGCAGAGAACCACTGATTTAGATGAAAATTTGCTATAGCCATCAGCCAGGGGTGGCCCTTGCAGCCAAAGTTAGCAATCTCCACAAGACCAAGGCCTCCTGCCAGTCAGTTACACTTATCACTGCTGCCCCTGGTAATGTCATAGCTGAATGCTTGTGATGGATTTTTTTCTTATGCCAGTTTGGCTAGGACTGTTTAATTGAATAACAGTACTAGTCATTCAATCAAAGGTGAATCTAGGTGTTCTGGGCAGATATTGCATAGATGTAATTAAAGCCCCTAATCAGTTGTCTTTAAGTGAGATTGTCTTGGGGGCTAGACACTGAATGAATTAGAAGGCCTCAAAAGCAGGTCTGAGATTTTCCTAGGCAAGAGAAGAAATTCAGCTTGTGCATGAGAGGTTCAGCCCCATGCTTGTGGGTTCAACCCTACCCAGGGTCTTCTCTTTCTGACCTTCTGCACTACAGATTTGGGACTTGCTTAGCCAGTCCCCACAATCACATAGTGAACTATTATATGTGTAATAAATCTCTTTCTCTCTTTCGTTCTCATACAATGTATGTTTGCATATACAAATTTGTGTGTGTAACTGTGTTTGTGTCATGTACTAGTAACTTAATCTCTCTGGCCGTCTATTGACTCATCTATAAACCTCTTGAGTTGTAAGAATTCAATGAAAGAATATGCATAGTGCCTAAAAAGATGGCTTTCTACATCTGTTAGATACACTCAGACCTTAAAAATATTTTAGCAATCTTTCAAAAATGTAAATTATAATAAAAGGTAAGGTAAATATATTTCCATAGAGAGACATATTAGCACATTCTAGTTTATTTTGAAGAAGTTACTAATGTTCTTTTAAACTTAGCTGTATTATGAAATATACAGCAATTGAAGTTACCTATAGAAATGTCCACACTGAAAATGATGACATATATTTAAAAGGTCACAGCAGTGTCACATAAAACATCTAGGATTCATTAAGGAATCTAAATATTTGTCTGGGGGAGAATAACATTAATAATCTCTTTGTCCATTGAGATTTTCAACCCTTAGAATATTCCATATGAAGTTCTATTGATTATGGATTTGGACACATTTGCATTTACAACGTCTTTCTGTGTAAGCAGAGTGGACGTTGCTGCTGTAACTCAGGAAGGCATATGGAGGTGGTGGAGGTGGGTGTACAGGGCGAGTAAGCACTGCATTACAGAGTCAGAGTAAGGATGCAGTAATTGATGGGAAATGGAGCAGGGATTCACTCAGGCTTATGTGATTGTGGGTCTGCCAAGAAGCATGGCAAAGGAATGAGGAAAAAAGAACATGTTTTAAGAAGAAAATAATACATTGGATTTGTGCTGGTGGAAGTGCTTTTGGGGGTGGTCCACAGGAGGATTTGGACCCAAAAAAATGCAGCTTGCAGAGCATCTTGGTGACTTCGATGGCAGCATTTACCAGCTGCATTTTAGCCATCTATGGGCCAGCTCCTTCTCTGGGCTGTGAACACCTTGAGAGAAGAGGCCACATCTTCCTGCCATGGTGTCCAGCAGACATGTACAGACACTCCATGACAGTTGACTATAAGAAAGGCACCATCAGTCAGTGAAGACTGCAGAAGGCTGCTGTGTCTCAGGCCAGAACTCCAAGATCTAAGGAAGACTGGTTCAAATAAGGCCAACATCTTCAGTGGACCAACACTTCCAAGGCAGCTGATCTCCACAGGAGTGTAGGCTCATGTAATAAGAGAATTAGCAGGTTTCCAAAACCAGAGACAGTTGGCTCTTGGGAACCAAGCAAAACCCAGGCATAGAACCAGTGGCAAAGGTTGGCCTCGGGGCCAGGAGGACAGGAGCGGGTGTGGCATCCTTTAGAGCCAGAGCTGAGATAGAAGTGCACCAGAGAAGGCTATATTTCTGAATTGTGCATTTAATTACAGTTGATCCTCATCATTCATGGACCATCCATTTGGAATTCATCTACTTGTTAAAATTCATTTGTATCCCCCAAACGAATACTTAATAGAACTTTTGTGATCATTTACAAGCATGTACAGAGCTGTGAAAAGTGTGAATCCCTCAATGTGCATGTTCCAATGTGCATGTCACCTTGAGATGGATCAAGGCAACACCCTGCCTCCTTGTTTCAGCTCTCATACTGTAAACAAGTGCCCATTTGACAGCCTATTTAGTGGCACATCTTTCATATTTGAGGTTTTTTTGTCATTTATTTTGCTGTTTAAATATATTTCCATATATATCTATATATAGAAATATATGTATTTATATTTATATATTTATTTAAATATTTATTTTAAAATTTAAATTTATTTAAATATATATAGATATATAGATATCTATATAGATATCGATATCTATATAGCTATAGATCTATATATAGATATCTATATAGATCTATATATAAATATCTATATAGATCTATATATAGACAGATATCTACATAGATAGATATCTATATAGATATAGATATATATATAGATATAGATAGATAGATAGATAGATAGATAGATAGATAGATAGATAGATAGATATAGATAGATATATAGAGCCCCAGCACAGTGCTGAAGTGCTGTCCTGTGTTCCCAAGTGCTAGGCTGTGATGTGCCTTATGCGGTAGATTACCTTCGTTCAGGCATGAGTTGTTGGCAGTGTGTTTAATGTTAACAAATCCACAATCTATATTAAATAAAATGCTTTCAAACAGAAACACATGTAAACAAGTCTATGTATTGATTAGTCAACAAAAACACATGACCAGGGGCTCATAGGAAATTAACCCCATATGCCCCCCGAGGAGTAATGGCTCAGCATCTGCTAATTCTATGTTCGCAATGACTTATGAAATAGGACTACTGTGAGTAATGAGAATTGACTGTACTTTGTTGCCTGGGATGAGGTTGTATAGGCAGGCTCTGAGTAATAATGCCTTCTCCATGTTTCTAAAGAGGCCTTGCAGGAACATCTGCAGCATATCTTCTCAGTGGAGTGTTTTGTCTTTCTGCCTCAGACATCCCATCACCCGAGGGACAAAAATAAGAATTCATCATCCCCACACCCTCATCCCCTTGCCCCATCTCTGGCAGCCAGGGCAGGAGGAGGCCGGTCAGACAGGAAAGTACGTCCAGCAGGTAACAATTAAGGAAAGCAATCTTGAACTTCCCTATCTCTCGGACAAAGAAAGACAGCACCCGCCATACCACAATTACTGTCCTTGCCTCTTTGGGGTTATTATACAGCTCGATCATAACAATAAAAAAGAATCTATTCCTAGCTCAGACTGCTGAGAGACAGCCTCAAAGGAGCAAAGCATCTTCTGCACCCTCAGAGGAAGCCACATTTAGTGAAAGTGTCTGGGGTGGCAAGAGTCCACGACTGAAAGAGGAGCAGATGGCAGGCTCCCAGGCCCCATGATTTGGGGTGACTTTTAGGTAATTTTATTTGTATCCCTGCCACAGCAAAGGCCCATCTCCTCATAGCTCTTTTCCTGAAGACAATTTAGTAACATCAGGAGCTGTATCTGTCTTTTTTTATGATCTTATAAATAACAACCGTCTAGAGATGGCCTTGGCTGTTGTTCTCTCCAAATATTAAATTAGCTGCTGTGGTAGAAAGTAAATTTAAAAGACATGCCTTATTGTTTCTATAAAAGTGAGGAGAAAAGAGAGTAGGGTCTGGAGAAGGAGGGCAGCCCAGGCTGGAGAGAGGAGCACCTCGTGTGGTCACATCCTCTGCCCAAAGTTCTTAGACCAGGCTGTCACACTTTTATACAAATTCTCAGATCATGGGTTCCTTATTGTTTCTCACTGGAAATGAGTGATAATGCCTTCTCAATGTTTCTAAGGAGGCCTTGTATACTGGAGACTGAACATCTCTCAGCTTTTGCTCTCTATCCTGCTCCATGCAACTTATTTGGAATAAGGGTACAATTACATGCAGGGGCCAGCTCTTCTGGAAGGAATGAAAGACCAGCTTTACCAAGAGCTCCTGCCCATATTATCAGAAGGGTCCAAAAGTAAAATCCTTGTGATCCTTTGCCTGAAAGTGGAAGCCCTGAGTGCTTTCGCATGTGCATGCATGCATTCATTCATTTCATAAGTATATATTGTGCACCAACTGTATTCTTGGCACTGTGCTGGGCACCAGAGATATAGCCAGAAGCAAAGCATCGTCCCTGCCCCCAGAGATCTCACAGCTGGGTCAAAGAGAAGGGCATTTGGAAAAACCATTACCATTGAATATGTGTGCTGTCACATAGGACAGTGAAGCCTGCTGGCAAAACAGAAGAAGGGCACCCAACCCAGTCTCAACTGCTCAGAAAAATCTTCCCAGAGGAAGTGAAACTGAGGCCCAAAGAATAAATGTGAGCTGCTCATTTAAGAGGGAGAAACAATATGTGACAGCAAGGCAAGGGTAACTGAGAGCCTACATGTTCCAGGAACATCATCACATTGGCCCATGGAGCTTGTAGGGGAGGGAGGAGCAGTGAAAAAATGACAATGGAGAGGTAAGTAGAGGTCCCATCATGCAGAGTCTAAAAACTTGGCACTCATGCTCAGTGGCAGATTCCTGAATTTCCCTAGAGGGCAACCAGGTTAACTGTCCTGTAAGCTCTGCCAGGGTCTACCAGGTGCCCTGTGGTCCTGGCTTATACCAGCAGTCCCTGGAAGACAGGATGGTGTGGTATAGCCCTGGCAGTTGTTCAGAGGCTGCTTTCCTCTTGCTCTTGGAAAACACCCATTTTCCTAGAACTGAGCCCTGCCCTGTTTGGTGATGGGATTTCTGGAGCCACTTTGCTTTCACATGCTCAAATTTTTGTCCTCTTCTCCACCCTACCTGCCCATCTCAATTCCTCACCCTCAGTGGGTCCCCTTGGTCTGAGAACAGCACATGCAGATGCAACTGCTCCCCATTTCCCTAAATTCCTGATTCTCACTTAGCAACTCCTCCTTCCCCAAATTTCTCCTTCTCATGCCCTCAACAGGGGTCATGGATCCTGGAGAGGGGATCCTCAGCCAGAATCTTCAAACTGAAGATTCTGGCATGAAGCTTATAGAGGCCAAGCCTTACAACTCCATAGTTGCATGCATGTCACACTTTGAAGCTGTCTGTCACGTTTACCCACAGCAGCCCAGGGAGAAGGTGTGAGGGGTCAATGAGGAACCCAGTGCCTGGAGAGGTGTCATAGCTTCCTAGGATCACACAGCCAGGCTCAGGGAGACAGGGCTCAAACTTTCATTCCCCAAACCCTCATTCAGTGTTCATTCCACTCTTCCTAGCTTTAGTCACACTCAGTAAAATGTTCCTTTCAAAAACAAAAAGTCAACACCTTCCAAAGACCTGTCCTTGTCAAATGGCTGTTTCATTTTCAGACCAGGAATTTGTGATGTCAACTACATCTTAGAAGCCGCAGAGAAAATACAAAGACCAAGATAAGTATCATTTATTTTCTTTATTTATTTATCTATTTATAACTCGAGGTCTATCAGTGTGCTGGTCTCAGGCTATATAAGAGCATTTGTAACCCAGGGAAGAGCCTTTACTTCCCAAAATGAGGCTCCATTCATCACCATATCATGGAAAAGTCAATCAACAAGATCATGGTGAACAATCTACTGACCAAGATGATGAAGGCTGTTTATTACAAATGCCAAAGAATATCAAGGTTTCTGAGGTTCTGAGGCAAAATAGAAACACAGAGAAACAACTGCCACTCAAACAAGGAGGCAGCTCCACTTCCTGCTGAAACACTCCCTCCCACACAGAAGATGCAGCAACACACTGAGAGCAAGACCTACCATGTGTGACACCCAACAGCGGCAAAGTCGTGTGCTCTCACACCCCTTGGAGTTGCCCATGATGTTAATCCTGCCTGAAGTGTGCCCTTTCCCTACTTTGTCACTCAGCAAACTTGTCCTCCTTCTTCGAGGCTCAGTACAAATTGCATCCTCTGTATCCCCACCCCCTCCTAACCTCTCTGGCAGAATTAGTTGTTCCTGTACCTGGGCTCTCAGAGCATTTTGTTCTTAACACTAACGTAGCTTGCCTTCACCGAGGCTCCAGGAACGACCATGTCTGTTGTCTGTGACTTCTCAGTAGCTAAAGGAGTTCCTAGACCATGGTGAGTCTCAAAGCAACATTTCTTCAATGAAAAAAGGTGAGACAAATGAAGATTTCCAATTGGAAGTTATGAGTTCTGGTGACATGTTTTGAGGAGGATTTGCCATCTGTTACATACCAGGTGCTTTGCTCTCGCTAACTTATTAAATGCACCTCTCAACAAACTATGCAGTAAGTTTAACATTTTTATGATGGAAGTGAAAAAGTAGAGGCTTAGTGGGTATAGGTAACTTGTACACAGTGGAACCAGATTCAACTCCAGGTCTAGCTTGACCTGCAAATCTATGCTGTTTTCACTTTACTGTGAAACACTTACTCCCCAAACGTGATCCCAAGGATAAAGAAAGTAAGATTTCCTTTTGTTGCAATTGCTTTTGGTGTCTTTGTCATGAAATCTTTGTCCATTCCTATGGCCAAAATGGTATTGCCTATGTTGTCTTCCAGGGTTTTCATAGTTTTGGGTTTTACATTTAATCCATCATGAGCTGATTTTTTCTATATGGTATAAGTAAGGGGTCCAGTTTCAATCTTCTGCATATGGCTAGCCACTTATTCCAATACCATTTATTGAATAGGGAGCTTTTTCCCCATTACTTGTTTTTGTAAAATAAAAGCTAAAAAAAAAAAAAAAGATTTCTTTCAGATTAGAATCTCTGTCACTGGCTGCTGCAAGTATTGTATCTGGAAAAGTCATATAAAGGCCAACTCAGTTGAAATTTAAAAAAAGAAGGATAATTCATGCTCCACTGCTTGTTGTCCTGCACACAAATCCCTAAGTTGAGTCATTAAGTTTTTCCACTTCTCAATGGACATATGAGGTACTTCTACTCCTTCACCTCATCAGGCTTCACGATAGC
Organism: Pongo pygmaeus; assembly: GCF_028885625.2. Classification (NCBI taxonomy): domain Eukaryota; kingdom Metazoa; phylum Chordata; class Mammalia; order Primates; family Hominidae; genus Pongo; species Pongo pygmaeus. The sequence goes on from NC_072380.2 coordinate 147,219,062, forward strand.
CTGCACTATACCTACTAGTTTAACCAAAGGATGCTGCACAATACCTACTAGTTTAAACTTGGTTAGTTTAACCAAGATGCTGCACGATACCTACTAGTTTAACTAAAGGAGCAGAAAACACCCAGGGAAACCTATGGTGTCAGAAATTTTCTCTAAGGGGGTCTTTTCATGTTTGAGAGCTTTGGAGTTATACTGTCAGAGGGAAATTTCCTCCAGGGTCCAGCTCAGGGAAACACCAAGCTGTTCCTTTTAAAACTGACATTCCAGAATCAATCATATTTGCTATTCTGATTACCACAATTTCTCTCTTAGGCATATCATGAAAAGTTCATAAAGCAAAATTATTGCTTTTATACTTCACACTCTTTGGCCAAGTTGATACCTGTGAAAGGCTGCACCAAATCTCACTTCTATAGATCAGCCCTTGGAATGAGTTAATCCATAAAGTTTAACATATGTATATCGAAAGATCTAAAATGCATAAAGTTACTAACACAAGCACACACACACACACACACACACACACACACACAATCTGGGTTACAAATCCAAGTGTTTACAAGGGGAAGGCCAGCCACAAAGAATAAGTGAAGCTGGCCCAGTGAGGACTGTGATAAACTAAAGAACAAAAGACCATCTAGAGGCACCAGCTACATACATGTGCCCATGTGGAAATATGAATCCCACATGTTAATACTTTGACCTACAGTCAACAACTTTGCTCCACCACTTGGCCTCATTGTCCAAAGTGTCTCTCTACTCCCTTATGTTCCCAAGCTGACTGGGTGGCTCTTGTGTGGTTTTACCAACTAGATTCCATCCCAGATGTTGTTGAGCTTCACACAACCCAGCACAGACCCATGTGACAACCCAAAGAGTAGAAAACCTCTTTCCCAGGTGGGGATCCCACACCCTTTTTTTGAGACAGGGTCTCCCTCTGTTGCCCAGGCTGGAATGCAGTGGCACCATCAGAGCTCTATGTAACCTCAAAGTCCTGGGCTCAAGTGATTCTTCCATCTTGGCCTCCTGAGTAGCTAGGACTACAGGCATGCACCACCATGCCTGGCTCATTTTTATTTTTTAATTTTTTGTTGAAGTGGGGCCTTACTATGTTGCCCAGGCTGGTCTCAAACTCCTGGCCTCAGGCAATCCCCTCACCCTGGCCTCCCATAGTGCTGGGATTACAGGTGTGAGTCCCGGCACCTGGCTGCTCTCACACTTTTGTAGCCTGAGTAACCAAGGCAGAAGTTACAGAGAACATGCGAAGTGCCAAGACACTAACTGGATTTGTAAATATTAACCTCCTTATTAAAAAATAAAAAGGCTGCCTTTCTATTTTATAGGCTGTAGATGATTGGTAAACTCTCCATTGTAGGACTCACATAGTTCAGGTTAATAAAGTGTTTGCCATAAGATTCTGAAAACACAGGTGCATCTCAACCATCTTTCAGCACACTTACCTCGCCTCTTCAGAACTCATCATGGATCCATGGCCCTTCTCACAGACTAAGCTTTTCCAGGTGACTGTCATTGTTTTCATTTTTGATGCTCAAGTTGCCTCCTCTATAAATTTTATAGTACATTTATAATCATTTGCAAAGATTTCTCTCTCTTTGACATTTTCCTAGCTTCTCTTTTGTCTTCTTCACCTTCCCTGCCTCCTGAGCCTCCTCAATAAGAGAGTAGTAGCCAGAGATCCAGCATCAGGACTCAGGCATCTGCAGGGAATGCCAACCATTCCACTTACAAGCCGCCTTCCTAGTAAGGAAGCCCATCACTTTTCCAGGCAAGAGAGGCTATTTTGGTTTCCTTCTTCCTAGAAGCCTTTGCAGACTTAGTACAGGTCTGACTTTAACTAGATTAATTGTTACCCCTTCATTTCCACTGCTATCATGGACTGGAGGGATATTTACAAGCATCCTTGCTCCACCACACTTTTCTAATGCTTCCACTAATACCATGTCCAACCCCCATCACAAGAGCTGTCTTGTCCTAGGCTCCTGCTCACAACACAAGAGCAGACACGGCCACCCCTCCATCATTGCTCCATGACTTACCAATCTAAGCACCTGTGACTCTTTGCTTTTTGTGGCTACAAGAATGTCTTCTGCCTGCATGTAGGGCAGTCCGGAAGTGCTAGGAAGTCAAAGCTTTCAGGAGCTTGGGTTATAATGGATGAAAGTAGGGGTATAAATACAGTTCTTTTTTTTTTTTTTTTTTTTTTTAAGATGCAATCTCACTCTGTTGCCCAGGCTGGAGTGTAGTGGTGTGATCTTGACTTACTGCAACCTCCACCTCCCAGGTTTAAGTGATTCTCCTGCCTCAGCCTCCTGAGTAGCCAGAATTACAGGCGCCCACCACCATGCCTGGCTAATTTTTAGTAGACATAGGATTTCACCATGCTGACTAGGCTGGTCTTGAACTCCTGACCTCAAGTGATCTGCCTGCCTCTGCCTCCCAAAGTGCTGGGATTGCAGGCATGAGCCACAGTGTCCAGCCTAAATACGCCTCTTGAATAAGAACAGCATGTTCTACGCTGTCTCTCAGAGGTCCCAGTGGGATTGAGCCCCAGTTATATGTAGAAGTAACCTGCTCATTCATGCATGCTGAATTGGCTTCCTTCCCTGCTAGTCTCACTTTTCATCTTCCCTACAGGAATTTCTGGGGATCACTTCCCAAGTAAACTACTTGCAATTGAAATCTTGCCTCAGGCTCTGCATCTAAGGAAATCCAACAGAAATCATCACTGTTCTCTTCCCCTGCTCATTTCACTTCCTACTCCACCAATCAGAACTCATATCCAGCTTCCTCCAGGGACATGGAAGGGTCATACCCATTTGCCAACCTGACCTTGTAATAAATTGAGTACTGGCCCAGAAATAGCGTCCCTTTGAGAAACTCAATCCTATGCTAACAGACTCACTGTTCATACTGGCTCAGTCCTGTTCAGCCACATGCCCCTCAGTGTGGGTCAGTAGAGCTCGATTACAGGGATCCCTACGGAACCATCTTATCTACCTTCTTACTGGACCAAATAGCTGACACTCTATTCTATTCACCTTTCCATTCTCTAGTTGATGGCGAGGGCATAGAGATTACTTTAAGTAGCAGACAACTACAAAGGTGCTGATATCAAACTAATTTTCACAGGGCACCAGGTGAGTGAGCTGAATTTACCAGAACATGTTGCTTCCAGAATGTGTTTCTGGTGAGTAAAATAGAAACCACAAGTTGGATGTGTAACTAAATTATTTATTATCTACACTATCATAAATAAGTCAGTGAGAGAAACAAGCATACAGTCCAAAATTCTCTCTCAAGTGGGGAGGCTCAAGTTCACGTGCCTATTGACAAATCAGATTACTTGCTTTTTGAACTCATTCTTTAGCTGTGGTATAAACCCTGCTGAGACCCCCACCTAGATATTCTCCAAAGAGGAGCTGGCGAGACAGGCTCTGTGTCTAGTCGCCACTTCCTTCATTTGTATGCAGTTTCTTCATGACACTGTCATACTTGGGTACCCACTGTTAGAACTGCTAAGAATGAGGTTTAGCAGTTTCATCTTTCATTGAAACTAAGACCTTGCACCTAGCCAATCTCTCCTCACTGTGGTCAAAACAAGCCAAATCATTTCTCTCTTTTTGTCATTTTTTCTCCCTCTTTTGCTCTCTCTTTCTTGAAGAACTTGCTAATTTAACTAAGTTAAGTCACTTTAATATCTTGCCCTCCTCCGACATAAAAAATTCCCACTAAGAGTTCTCTTTCTGATCAATAATGCCACTCATTAATCAGATCTTTCTTCTCTTTACAATACTTGGAAAATCTTAATCTTTATATAGAATTTTCAGATTTTTGAATGTTGACAGTAAAATAAAATAAATAAGTAAATAAATCACTCTTAAGTCCAAAAGGAGCACATCTTCAGCCTGACTGAGGCCTGCTTTAGTTGGTCTGTAGCTTCTGGTAATCATATGAAAACATTTTATTTGCCTGTGGTTCTGCTAATACATCGTGATGCTTCAGAATTCCCTGCTTTCTTTTTGACTGTTCGTTTAATCTAGAATTTTCCTTCTATCTCCTCAAACTGGCTTATTACTTCTTAAAAACTTCCTCAGTGAGATATTAGCTGTGAAAATGTCCCTTCTCCTCCCACCCCATCAATCCGAGTCTATAATTCTTTCTCTATAATGCTCGTCTCTTCCACACACATCATCAGCTGTTTTCAACATGCCATATGGCTTCTTGGGGGCATTTTGGTTTCTTCTACCAGACAATTCCTGGATCTCAGAACCTTGTATTGTACAATCAGTGTATTGATTTTCTTTTTTTTTTCTTTGAGATGGAGCCTCGCTCTGTAACCCAGGCTGGAGTGCAGTGGCGCAATCTCGGCTCACGGCAACTTCTGCCTCCCAAGTTTAAGCGATTCTCATGCCTCAGCCTCCAGAGTAGCTGGGACTACAGGTGTGTGCCACCACACCTGGCTAATTGTTTTGTATTGTTGTTAGAGACAGGGTTTTGCCATGTTGGCCAGGCTGGTCTCAAACTCCTGACCTTAGGTGATCCTCCTGCCTTGACCTCCCAAAGTGCTGGGATTACAGGAGTGAGCCATCATGCCCGGCACAATCAGTGTATCCATATTTCCAACACCTGGAGATATGGTACTTCCAGATACTTCCAGGTACCAAAATACAGTGCCTGGCACATTGATGGTACCCAATGAATGTGAATTGGATAAAGGATGAGGAGAATGAATGGATAAAGTTTCTTAAATATACTACAAATTACAGTTCTTCATAGCAAAGAATATAGTATCTAGTGAGAGGGATTGGTTGCATCTGCCTTCAAAAGTGTGATGTTCAATTTGAGGAATAGCAAAAGGGTATCCCTAACATCTTGCTGCTTATCCCATCTCAACAATCCCCACCTATTATTATCAGCACCTAGTAACTTGTTTGCTTCGTCTAATCCAGTGGTTCTCTGCTGGGAGTGATTTTGCAACCCAGATAATATTTGGCAGTGCATGAAGACATTTTTGGTTGTCACAGTTGGGGTTTACTAGTAGCATCTAGTGAGCAGAGATCAGGGATGCTGTTAAGCTGACTCAATGCACAGGACAGCCCCTTACAACAAATAATTCCCCAGTCCAAAATACCATTAGTCCTAAGGCCGAAAAACTTTGGCCTAAGAGACACTCACTTTTGCTGCTGCATTAGTAGGCACCCAAAGAATGTTTAACAAATTGAGGTAATTAGCAGATCCATGATGATTCAGAACAGAGAGTGAGATGTAGAGGTGACAACTTGGAGATATATTGGCTTAGACTAGAATGTTATCAAGAAGAAGCTGCCAACACCCTGACCTGAGCTTGCTCCTTTCGGAGCTCACAGGATCTCTCCAAGACTTCAGAATTGCTTTGTGCTATATGTGATTGGTAGGCGACATTTTCAGATGAATTCAGCTTGAACTGTGCAATTGACATTAAAGAAACAAATGGACTAGGTTTTCCCCTGTGATTTTAATATGGAATTATAGCAGTTTCCCCTATAAAAGTTGACATCTTCTATCTGGCTCATGTGGAAAAATACCATTATTATACTAGTAAAAACTACCCTTTACTGAGCACTTACTGCTGTCAGTTAATAGTGTCCTCCAAAAAGGGATATTGACATTCTAGCCCCCAGTTCCTGTGATTATTTCCTTCTTTGGATATAGGGTCTTTGCATATGCAATTAAGTTAAGATGAGGTCACATTAGATTAGGGTGGTGTCTTTAGGAGAGAGAGATTTTGAGACACAAACTCACAGGGAAGAAGGCCATGTGGTGACAGAGGCAGGAATCCAAATGACACAGCTGCAATAAGGACTGCCAAGCAGCCCTTGGGAGCTAGGAAGAGGCAAGAAAGAATTCTTCCTTAGAGCCCTGATTTCACACTTCCAGCCTCCAGAACTGTGAGAGAATACATTTCTGCTATTTTTGAGCCACTCAGTTTGTAGTAATTTGATATGGCAGCCACAGGCAACGTATACACTTACTATTAATATATGCCTGGGGCAGTGTATGTATTACCTCGCTAAATCCTCACAGCCACCCTTAAGCAACATTATCCCGTTTTACATGGGATGAAATTGTGGCACGAAGAAGTTCCATCACTGCCCCATGGCTCCATAGCCAACAGCAATAGAGCCAAGATTCAGATTCAAGTCCGTTGGATTTCAAGAGCCAAGCCCTAACCACACAGCTCAGTAGGTTCCATTTTCTCCCCTCTATGCCCCTGTAGCAAACCATTTTCTCCCTTCCATGCCCCTGGCCCTTGAAAAGTCAGAATTTTGGTCAGAGCCTTGCTGCTTCTGTTTTTCCCTCACCATGTGGGGTGCAATCTCCATGGAACCTCTCACTGGGTTCCATTTTCTAAAAACTAAAACATACTTATCTAAGGTTAACTCTTCAGTCATGTCCTTCACAGTGAGTCATCCATTTGAATTCCCCACAGCTCCACCATCTTGGACAGCCTTTGCCTGGGGCCACGGGGCTGGGGCAGTTGCTTCCCTGTTTGGCTGCCCTCCCTGAGCAGGCTTGAGGTGAGACCCCAAGGTGACACAGAAAGTCTCTGGGATTTGATTCCACAGACCTGCTTGGCTCAGAGTCTCCACTCAGCCTCTCCTTGGCTTGGCTCTCTGGTTTGTGTTCACAGATGGGGACCAGAGAGCTAAACCAAGGACAGACACGAAAAGGGATCCTTTCACTTTGACCAACTCATACCTACCATCTCATTACCTACAAGGGTGCTCAGGACCATACCCAAGTAGCTTAGGCAAGGGGTGGTGAAATACACCCTCTCTATTTCAACCCTGGACTTACACCATGTCTGCATCTGCTTCCTCACCTATAAGCTGGAATACCGAACATAGAAACCCCAAAATGGTTTCTTGTACCTCCTAAAGCCACAGTCACAGCCACAGCCAGAACCAATGTCAGTCTCAGCCTCTCAAGCCTGATGTCCACTTTCGTCACCTCTCCAGGAAGCAGTTAGCACCCAAGCCAAGTGGAGGAACCTGTGTTCCTGGTGAGCCAGCCATTTTCCTGCAGTACTGACCGCTTGATGGAGGTTGTGGGACAAGTGCTAATGCCTTTGACTCTTTCTGGAGCTCCATGAAAGAACCCCACGTGTATGAGTCTGTTTTCATGCTGCTGATAAAGACATGCCCGAGACTGGGAAGAAAAAGAGGTTTAATGGACTCACAGTTCCACATGGCTGGGAAGGCCTCACAATCATGGCAGAAGGCAAGGAGGAGCAGGTCACATCTTGCATGGGTGGCAACAGGCATAGAGAGAGACCTTGTATAGGTTTAATGGACTCACAGTTCCACATGGCTGGGGAGGCCTCACAATCATGGCAGAAGGCAAGGAGAAGCAAGTCACATCTTACATGGGTGGTGGCAGCAGAGAGACAGACCTTGTGCAGGGAAACTCCCGTTTTTAAAACCATCAGATCTCATGAGACTTATTTACTATCATGAGAACAGCATGGGAAGGACCCACCCCCATGATTCAATTACCTCCCACTGGGTTCCTCCCACGAAACGTGGGAATTGTGGGAGTTACAATTCAAGATGAAATTTGGGTGGGGACACAGCCAAACCATATCACCATGCCTTGAGCCACTGCTCACACCCCAGGCCCTCCTTTCTTCCTCTGACCCTCAGCCTTTGTACCCCTCCTCCAGCAGCTGCCATGGCCCGTCCTACCTTCTGAGTTTCCCTCCAAGTACTATTTATAAGACCTAACATTTTGGGGGACTTACTCTATAACCACCAACCTTCTAGGCTCAAAACCATCTCACATAATCCTCACCAGAGCCCACTGGGCAGGCATCATTATCATAGTCTTTGGGTGGGATATACCCTCTCTCTAGAAGGTGATGGGCTGAATAATGACCCCCAAAGATATCCAGGCCATAAGCCCTGGAACCTGTGGCAGTGGCTGTTACTTTCCATGGCAAAAGGAACTTTGCAAATATGTTTAACATCTTGCAATGGGAAGATTATCCTGGATTATCCAGTGAGTCCTAAATACAATCACAAGTACCCCTATAAGGGGGAGGTAGAAGGAGATTTGACACAGAGAAAAGGAGGCAACATGAAAAAAGTAGAGAGAAATTTGACAGTGTTCTGCTACTGGCTTCGAAGGTGGAGGAATGAGACATAAACCAAGGAATGTGACTTGAATGCTGGAGTGGCAAGGGAGCCAATCCCCTGCTAGAGCTTCTGGAGGCAGCACTGCCCTGCTGACACCTAGACTTCAGCCTAGTGACACTAATTTTGGATTTCTGGCCTCCAGAACTGTAAGAGAATAAGTCTGTGTTCCTTCAAGCCACTAAATTTGTGATAACTTGCTACAGCAGCCGCAGGAACCTCCTGCTGAATTCCTCAGCTGGGTTTCCCACGGCTGGCTCCTCTTTCTTACTCAAGTCTCCATTCAAATGGTACCATCTAGATAGGCCTCACAATCAAAGGGCCTGCCTCCTCCCCCAAGCCACCTTTTGTCATCCAGCCTATTTAGTTTCTCACCTGGAACGGTCCTGTTTGTGCATTTTTTTTTTAATTCTAAAAAAAAAAAAAAAAAAAAAAAAACAGGATACGTGTACAGAATGTGCAGGTTTGTTACATTGGTATACACGTGCCATGGTGGTGCTGCACCTATTGACCCTTCCTCTAAGTTCCCTCCCCTCAATCCCCACCCCTCAACAGGCACTAGTGTGTATTGTTCCCCTCTCTGTGTTCTCTTGCTTTTTGGTTCTCTCCCCTCACTAGGTTGCATTTTGTAAGGACAGAGACATTGTATGTCTTGTTCACCACCCAATCTCGAGAGCCTAGAAGAGTGCCCAGCACATCACAGGGCTCCATGGAAGGTTGTTAATTGAACATATACTTTGAATATGCAGAAACTATAGCTCAAAGCTGCCCCAAGCCACCCAGTGAGGAAATGACAGATCTGGAGCTCAGACTTACCCACCAAGTCCTTCCCTCTGCCTACCACTGCAAGGGTTCTCACTAACAGCTCCAGCTCCCTCTTGGATGAGGTGAATGATACAGGGGTTGAGAGCATGAACTCTGCAGGGAGAGCAAATGGGTTCTTATCTTGACTATGACATGAAGTAGCTGTTTGATTTGGGGCAACCAAATGCACTTGTCTGTACCATCATGGGGAGAATGATAGGACCTAATTTACAGGATTGTTGTGAGAATGGAGCAGTTAACCACATGGAAAGCACCTACTTTAGCCCTGGCACATCATCCTATAAGGGAAGATTAGCTCTTCCTATTATTCTATGCCATTCCCAAAGGCGAAGCCATGAACCTCTAGTTTATGCTAAGCACAGAAGAGAGAGATACGAATAAACTAACTTCTAAAGTCTAAGCACAAGCACTAAGCCCAGAAGAAGGGGGAAAAAAAGGGAGGAAGCTCAGTAATTTGAACAACTGGATAATAATGGACTGAGCACTTTGGTGTGGAGAAGAACCTCTTCAAATGGACACAGATGGGCTGTCACGGCTTTATTCTCAGGTCATGGTTAACAGTAGGAATCTCAGCATAGAAATATTACTGCCCTGGGAGGCCCACTGTAGCAATCTTCAGTGGTTTTCTACCATGCCACCGTGAAACCCCCAGTATGTTTTCCATCAAGATCTACTCTGAATGAAATGATGCCAATGTGGGTAATGTACTCCTCAGGCCCACAGAACGGCACATGGAGAAGGGGTCGCTGGGACGGCAGAGAGAAGTTCCACAGCTTCAACTGATGGCCATGAGGTTCCACTTGGCTGGGAATTGTGAGACTGGAAGGGACCCATTGTCTCAGCAGAGGGCTCAGTGCCTGCCTATGGCTAAGAACATGGATTTGGGTTCCTAGATTCAATGTTAGGACTTTAGAAACCTGTAATAGACACATGCTTTTTCAAAGAGAGAGAGATAAAGTCAGAGAGATTGAGGTTTTTTTTAATGTTTTTATTGTTGCTAAAATCATTTGAATACCAGGGCTTACATGCGGCAATGAACTTGCTAATTTGCACACCCCATCCCAAAACACAGGCCTCCCACTTGGAAAGGAAGCCTGTCCCACTGGGTTGTGTGGCAAAGAGGGGAGATTAGATTGCTCTGCTGTACAGAGATAGATCCCAACTGGAGGAGAAAAGAAGGAATTGAGGCAAGAAGCACAGTTAATTCTCCCAAATCCAACCTTCAGGCAAGCCACTCCCTCTTACATGGGGAGGAGTGAGTCAGAGGTGTGTGATGGAGCAAAATCCTCCATGGAGGCTGCTCCACTGGAAAGATTAGGAAGGAAGATAGGTGTCACCTACCTAATCTCTTGGAGTATCATTTTTATTATCTTTAAAATAATACCCACATCACAGCATTGAAGTGAAGACAAAATGTAAGAAATGCAAAGTAATTTAGCATAGCATCTGGCAGATAGTATGTACACAGTAAGTCATTAATATATTTATTTGTATCTTTACATATGAGGGAAGGACTTGAATGCACCATTAGGTGAGAAGAGAACTAGTCTGTTTTGAGAACTTTCTATATTTCAGTTACATGCACCCTAATTTATTCCCTACTCAGAACAAAGCAGTAAGGTGATAATGTACTTTTTTACAGGTAACAAAACTGAGGCTGAGAGGAAACATGGACAAGTAATCAAATGGGAGTCAGAACAGATCCACCCACCTTCCACTGCCAAAGTAAAAAGAAGACTCAGGAGGTACAATGTGATTCAGGAGAGGAAGTGATGGGCTGGAAGGAACAGCCCATTACAGAGCACTTCAGTTTGGGGAGACAATATTGGCTAAGAACAGGGCTTAGAGAGGGGCATTGCAAAGGGTGATAAAGGCCACTGGGTAAGAAGGCTCCTGAGGTCGAGGTGCCGATGGGTTTTCACCATGGGCACGAACATCTTCTGGAACGAGATTGAAAGTGGCATGCAGGAAAACACCAACTGGCAAGTAGAAGATTTTGAAGGATTTTCAGCAGTAGTCTGGGTAGATAACAGATGACTACATTGAAATGCATGCAGAAAAGCAGGATGAGAATTAGGTTATATATCTATCAATGAAGCAACACTCTGCATAGACTCACTATGCCCTCAGTCTCTGTTTCTCCAAATACTCATTACACACCATCCATCCACCCATCCACCCACCCATCTATCCATCCACCCATCCATCTACCCATCCCGCCCACCCACCCATCCACCCATCCCGCCCACCCACCCATCCACCCATCCATTCACCCACCTATCTACCCATCCACCCACACATCTACCCATCCACCCACCCACACATCCACCCATCCACCCATCCACCCATCCATCCATTTAGTAAGCATTGCATGATTGCCCCATATTCATTAGGTGCTGTACTGGATGTTGAGGTTTTGGCAGAGAATACACAAACAAGGGTCCTGCTCTCAGAGGGCCCCCATCATCCAGTGAGAAAGACAGATGTTAAACTAGAAATGACTCTAAATAGAGTCCTGGGTCATGCTAGGAAGAGCACGGGGGACTCTGTAAGCACAGAACAGGGGATCTAAGGTGAAATGTCAGAGAGGCTGTTTCTGAAAGCATTGTTTATGTTAATTCCTGAAGGACAAAGAGCAGTTATGCAGATGAAGAGTCAGGGAAGAGCCTGTACCAGGGACAAGAGGCAAATGGAAAGATCGTGTGGCCAAGAAAATGAAAGTTCAGTGTGGTGGCACCATAAAGTTGAGGGGCCCAGGCATAAGGGAGAACCCTGGAGAAGTAGGTCAGTTTAGGCAGAGTCTTTTGAGGCAGTTAAACAGGTTAACCTCAGAGCAATGGGAAGCCTTTGAAGTATCTCAAGCAAACAAGTGGTATAACCTGATACGGTTTTGCTGTGTCCCCACCTAAATCTCAACTTGAATTGTATCTCCCAGAATTCCCACATGTTGTAGGAGGGACCCAGGGGGAGGCAACTGAATTATGAGGTCCGGTCTTTCCCATGCTATTCTCCTGATAGTAAATAAGTCCCATGAGATCAGATGGGTTTATCAGGGGTTTCTGCTTTCACCTCTTCTCCATTTTTCTCTTGTTACCGCCATGTAAGAAGTGCCTTTCACCTCCTGCCATGATTCTGAGGCCTCCCCAGCCATGTGGAACTGTAAGTCCAATTAAACCTCTTTTACTTCCCAGTATTTATCAGCAGCATAAAAACGGAATAATACAAACCATATCTGCACATTAGGATGGTCATTTTGACAGATATGTGGAGAATAAGAACATGACTTGAAACAGAATCAGTCAGGATGTTAGAGATGATGTTGACCTGCACAATTACAATGATGTGGAATTGAGAGAAGCTTCCAGAGTTGAGAGCTATACAGTAAGTCAACTGATAGGACTCAGGGATTGGCGAACTATGGTAGGAGTAAGAGGCCTCCCACCCTTCTCAACTCACACTTCACATTTATATCCTGATTTTTTAACTAACTTTTTCTTCAACATCACCCTGTCAGTTCAAAGGATGGGAATTACCAACTTCATTTTGATAATGGGAAAATTAGGATGCTGACAATTTAAATAGAGCCATTTCTCCTTACTGCTCTTCTTTGCTGAGTAGGATTACAGCTTCTGAGCTGTTTTCTAAGCGAATATCTTTTCCTCATGTGTATGAGACAGGTTAGCTGTTATTCACACTCTTTTCCATGCAGATGGACTACATGTCCCAGCCTGCCATGCAGTTAGGGGTGACCATGTGACTGAGTTCTGGCCAGTGAAATGTGGGCATGTGATATATGTCATTTCCAGGCTGCTCCCCTATCTTCTAATGGGAGGTGAATGCCCAGCATGACCTCAGAAGCCAGAGAGCCAAACAAAGGTTTAGGGTCTCTGAATAACTGTAGACAATTCAGTTTATCCTCTCTCCTCTTGCTGCCAAATGGACAAACGGTGAGCAAACTTTTATTGTGTTAATCCACTGAGATTTGAGGGTTTATCTATCAAAGGAGTTAGCATTACCTCAACTGATGCAATTTCCAAATTTTCTAGTCCTCCACATGTTATTTTATCTGAGGAAATGCCTCAGATAAAGAAAATGCCCCTTTGACAGCAGTATTTTCTTAGGATGAACGTTAATGTTGCTTAGCATTATTCCCTTATATTGGCAGCTCATGATTTCTGTCAGTATTTTTGAGGAGCACCATGTATGCTATACATGATGCTTCAGGGTCTCCAGGAGCTCCAAACATGCTCCTGGAGCATCCGTTTATGAAAACAAGTCAAGAAAGATGTTCTTCATGCTTCTAAGTGTTATGAAGTGCCTGCAGTGTGCTTCCTGCAATGCCTTCCAGAGCTCTTGGCTCTGGAAATCCTGTTCTGAAAGATCTCGGTCTCCGGGGGAACCAGTACTGCAAAAAGTTACGACTCAGAATGGTTAATGCTTTGACAGAGTACATTATTAGTCAACTTTTTACTGTGGCATCACCAGACGATGAACAATCCTCAGATCCCAGTGTCCTAACAACAGACATTCATCTATTTTCATAGGTCTGCAGAGAGACTGTATTTGGCTGATCTTGGGTGGATTTGCCTGAGCCTGGTTAATTCCAGGCTTCAGGTTGGGGTCAGATCTGCTCCACATCTCTACATTCCAGGACCCAGGTAGAAGAGGCAACATCTGCATAGGCAAACCTTCTGTGCCTCTTACAAGCCCTTGTTCAGAGGGGCACACTCACTTCTGCCCACATTCTTTTGGCCAAGGAAAATCACGTGACTAAGTTCAACATCAAAGGGCCAAGAAAGCATATTCTTTGGAGGCTGGTGAGAGAGAGTGAGTACGTGCTGAACCATAATCTAGTATACCAAACAGAGCATATACACTGCATAATTAGCAGTAACAGCATAGGGAAGGGGGCATCCATTGGCCCTGGGAAGTCAAGAATGGCCAGGCAAGGGAGGGAACATTAGATTTAAAACTTGTGAGACCAATGGAATTAGGCCAATTGGAAGGACAGAAAGAATTCATTTCAGGCAAAGGAAACAGTATGTATGGTGTTGGCAATACTATCTGTGAAAGTAAGCATTTGGAAGCTCTCTAAACATCCATCAATAAGAGATTTGTTTAAAAAATACACAGAATGACTAAACTGTGGAATACCATGCATGAGTTTAAAAAGAATTAAATTAACTTATATAAAACAACAAAGAAGGATTTTCAGGACACATTATTAAGTGAATAAAACAAACTTCAGAACAGTGCATGGACGATAATATCATGTAAATAAATCCTATAAATGAACACAATAAAAATGCTTTATATACAGATAGATATGTGTGTGTGTATGTATGTGTGTATATATACACACTCAGAGAGAGAGAGAAAGAGATTGAGAAACAGAAAAAAAGAGAGATAGAGGGGTTTTTATATATGTAAAATCATACCCTTTCCAAGAAACCATCAAGAGGAACACACATCAAATGGCCAGCGCAGCTAGATATGAGGTCTCTAGAGACTGCTGGGTGCTGTCCAGGGGGGACTCTAGCTTTCTCTGCAAAGTTATCACTTTTTACCAAAAGACGTGCTTGTTTGTAACCATTTCACTAAACAGGCTAGGGATGACAGGATACAAGCAAACAATGCCTTAACCCGTGTCCCCCACTAAACTTGCTGTCTTGAATCCTCCTTTCCCTGCCTCCAGATGGACCTCAGGCAGGTTCCAATCACTGTGGTCACCGTAAAACAACAAAACATCCTCCGGTCACTTTGTCATAGGAATGGTCCTGGTTTTTAACAATTTAAGCGCACCCAGTGTCATAATCAAAACTATATCTTGTCCTATGTCACGCTTCCCCTGACACTGCAAACCCCAGGCCTGTCGTAGGAGAGGGGAATGTGAGTGGGATACTTTTCTCTGTCCCTCACTCATCCACTCTCCAATTTCTTAGCAGCTTTTTTTTTTTTTTTTTTTTTTTTTGGAAAAGACAAGGTGATGAGGGGCAAGGGCACGGGACAGTGTGGAGGAGACAAAACCCAGAATCTGTTCCCCCTGGTGGTAGCAGATGCACATTGGAGGCTCTTTCTGTCATGGGTGCTTCTATGCAGACTCTGGAGAGCCCCTTCCCCAGGGGGGGACCTCCAACTACAGCTCTTGTTGCAGAAATAGCTGCTCATCTCTCAGCCTACTTGCAACCTGGGCTCTAGTGTCCCAGCTCTCCACTGAGCTCCCACTGCTGTCCTCTGGAGTTGGACCCCACATAACTCTCCTTGGTTTGCAGAAACACTAGTGTATTTAGGTCCCATTTTAGGGTAAAGGGCAACTCCCAACATTGCAGCACCTCTCCTTCCCTACTTCCAAATAAGCTACCTGCTACACACTTGTTCCTTTTGTCTTCCCAGATGGGATTCACACACCAGGCCTTATGATTCCTGAATTCCAGGAGACACTAGGCTAGCTCTCTAATTTTCCTCCATGAAGCCCCCCCAACTCAGCCTGAGGTAAGGACCAAGTGCAGAGGAAAAGAGAAATCGGTAGGGGTGCACACACCAACCCTTCCTCCAGATAAATCCCTTCCAATGGTTCATGCCACCTCTTCAGAAGGTGGATGGATGCCTTCCAGTGATGATGAGCAGAGTTCCCATCTCTTAGCATCTCTGCATAAGTGACCCAACATCCCACGTTAGGGTGTGGATGATCTGGACATCAACTGAATTAGCCTTTGGTTTCTCAGCCAAAACTGAGACAACTAGTCCTTTTTTAATACCCTCTTATGCCAGTATAATGTAATAATCAAAGACTAAAAGATTTAAGTGAGAAAGAGAAGCACAGGAAAAAGATCAGAGGTCTAAATATGCTTCTCCCCTCACCTCACACTACATATACACACACACACGCATACACACATGCACACACATGCTTGCACATGCTCACACAAACACAAAAGACCAGGAGAGATAAAAGTTCTGATAAGCTCTGAAAACAAGGAAAATTTCAAATTTGTGGAAAATAAAGAATCAAGAAGAGTTCAGATGGATGTGCAAGATTTATACCAAGTCCAAATATGGCTTCCAAATGTATTTTAAAAGATATGTAATACCTAAAAGAAATGGCCAGGCATGAAGGCTCATGCCTGTGATCTCAACACTTTAGGAGGCTGAGGCAGAAGGATCTCCTGAGGCCAGGAGTTCAAGGTTACACTAAGCTATGATTGAGCCACTGTGCTCCAGCCTGAGTAACAGAGCAAGACTGTCTCTAAAAAAAAAAAAAAGAAAAAAGAAAGAAAGAATTATTTGGTATTTTGACAAAACCCAAAAGTCTGGGGAATTGGAAATTAGAGTTTGATCAGGTTTTACTTACTATATAAAATTCATTTTTTTTTTTTGAGCACGCATTCCCGTGGTAAGCCTTTCCACCTTGGTTGCTGGCAAAGCTGCTTTGGGCTATCTAAAATGTGAGTTGATGCAGCATGCCACTCATGGTTGGGTTGAAAGAGAACCAAAATGCTGCAATGACATCAGACCATTTGGGGGCCATGCACAGAGCACCTCACCCTTAATTCCGGGTTTCATCCTATCACCACCTCACCAGTAGTGCTGAAAGTCTTGCTTCCAAAGTGTGATTATTTCTGTACTTCATCATACAGTGTTCCCCAAATACGGTCTGCTTGCCCTGGCTCCCCACCCAGGCTTCTGATTTGGTGCCTTTTGTACACCCAGCTTCTCAACTGGGACTGTAACTCAACCTGTTTGATCTACTCTGTGTGTTTTTCCTCTTGACACCAAATACTTGTTATTTTCAACACTAATAATTGATTATCCAGTTCCTCCACACCAACTGGGTGCCCAACAATTCAATTCAGTTCCAACACTAACTACCCAGAGTTAGCAGAAGCCACAGGTAAAGGCTCCGTCCTACAAGACTGCCCCAGTTCTGACTCCAGCCACAAATGGAGTTCCCAGACTACCCACATTTCTTCCTGGCCAACCACAAATTTGGAGGTTCCCATGACCCCCTCCTCAGGTTTGATAATTTGTAAGAACTCACAGAACTCAGGAAAATGCTTTACTAACATTTTCAGTTTATTATAAAGATGGAACCCAGGGACAATTCAAAGGAAGAGATGCATAAGGCAAGGTATGAGGGTGAGGGAAAGCGCAGAGTTCCCCTAATTGATTAGGCAAATCACCCTCCCCACACATGGATGTGCACACCCACCCAGAAGCTCCCACACCCTGTCTGTTAACGGTTTCTATTGGGGTGTCATTATGTAGGCATGATAATTAAGGCATTGGCTATTGGTAATTGAACTCAACCTCCAGCCTCTCTTCCCTCCCTGGGCACTGGGGGTTGGGGCTGAAAACTGTCACCATGAAATCACTGAGTTGGTTTTTCTGGCAACCAGCCCCCAACCTGAAGCTATCTAGGGCCCTCAAGGAGTTGCCTCATTACCATAAACTCAGGTATGGCCAAAAGGGGTTCATTATGAATTTAAGAAAAGACATTTGTCTCTTTAAGGAAATTCCAAGGGTTTTTGTTGCTCTGTGCCAGGAACCTGAAACAAAGACCAAATAGATCTTTTTATTACACCACACAGGCCAGACAGCCAGCCTCCTTCTCTAATGGATCCTGCCCTGCTCTCCAAATCCTGGGTTTTACTGCAGATTTTCATTTCTGGGAACATGCCGTGCCCTCTCCCTTCCTGACCTTCACCATTGCCCATTGACCTTCACCAGCCCCTCTTGCTAGTTTGCTTTGCCCCTCAGACCCAATCCTCTTAAATGCTGATACCAGCTCAGGTCAAACCTGAGGCCACCACATCTCTGTCTCCCAGCCTGCTCCCTTTGAAGGTTCCCTCCCCTCCAGAGTGGATGCTGATAATATAATCCGAGTAGAACCTGCAAGGGAAACTGCCTCAGCTAGCACAGCTAAGCACCTGGCACTTAACACCCATATTATCAAGATTTGTCAGTAATCAATTAGGCAAAACAAGGGCCTCTTGGGAGGATGGTTTCTGTGTATCCAAAATAACAGTTTTCCAAAGCTCATCTCATTCTTTGTTTTTCTCGCTTTTTAAAAAATTTTTCCTGCAGGAAAAGTAATACATTCATAATGTTTTCTTAAAAGGATGATTAAAGTAAATATCACCTGCTATTATTCACCCCAGAGAGAACAGCAGTTATCACTGTAACCATTTAGAGTATTTATTTCCATTGCATGGATGCACCGTGATTCTTTCCACAACCCTCCTACTTTGGACTGTTTCTTTAATATAGCTCTCGATAATTAGGATCCTTTCTGTAATCACTCAAGAATCTTTCACTTAATGCCACTTATATATGGTCATGGCTGTAAGAAAATATCATTTCATGGGCCATTAATGGGCTTAACAGTTTTATTTTAAAAAGTAAAAATCCTCTCACTTAATATTTTTAAGTGGGGTTGAAGGAAAAGCAATATGCCATGACCCCTCATTTCACTCCAGGTAATATTTATTTAACACCTTCCTGGGCCTGATTCCCTGTGCAGACTGCACCATTTAACTCACCCAGCAATCCCACCAGCTAGGCATTGCTGCCCCTCAGAAAAGGAGAAGTGAGTTCAACAAGACTAAGTTACTTTGCAAATCTCACAGTATTAAGAAACTGCAGAGCCATGGTTCAACCCAAGCTGGGTCTGACACCAGATTCTGAGCTCTTTCCACTGTAACAGGCAGCCTCAGATAAGCCAATGGAAAAAAAGAAAAAACTCAGTAACTATGGTTAAGAACACTGAGTCTGATATTGGCTGTGGGTTTGTCATAGATAGCTCTTATTATTTTGAGATACGTCCCATCAATACCTAATTTGTTGAAAGCTGGAGGCATCACGCTACCTGACTTCAAACTATACTACAAGGCTACAGTAACCAAAACAGCATGGTACTGGTACCAAAACAGAGATATAGATCAATGGAACAGAACAGAGCCCTCAGAAATAACGCCACATATCTACAACTATCTGATCTTTGACAAACCTGAGAAAAACAAGAAATGGGGAAAGGATTCCCTATTTAATAAATGGTGCTGGGAAAACTGGCTAGCCATATGTAGAAGGCTGAAACTGGATCCCTTCCTTACACCTTATACAAAAATTAATTCAAGATGGATTAAAGACTTAAACGTTAGACCTAAAACCATAAAAACCCTAGAAGAAAACCTAGGCATTACCATTCAGGACATAGGCATAGGCAAGGACTTCATGTCTAAAACACCAAAAGTAATGGAAACAAAAGCCAAAATTGACAAATGGGATCTAATTAAACTCAAGAGCTTCTGCACAGCAAAAGAAACTACCATCAGAGTGAACAGGCAACCTACAAAATGGGAGAAAATTTTCGCAACCTACTCATCTGACAAAGGGCTAATATCCAGAATCTATAATGAACTCCAACAAATTTACAAGAAAAAAACAAACAACCCCATCAACAAGTGGGCGAAGGATATGAACAGACACTTCTCAAAAGAAGACATGTATGCAGCCAAAAGACACATGAAAAAATGCTCACCATCACTGGCCATCAGAGAAATGCAAATCAAAACCACAATGAGATACCATCTCACACCAGTTAGAATGGCAATCATTAAAAAGTCAGGAAACAACAGGTGCTGGAGAGGATGTGGAGAAATAGGAACACTTTTACACTGTTGGTGGGACTGTAAACTAGTTCAACCATTGTGGAAGTCAGAGGCGATTCCTCAGGGATCTAGAACTAGAAATACCATTTGACCCAGCCATCCCATTACTGGGTATATGCCCAAAGGACTATAAATCATGCTGCTATAAAGACACATGCACGCGTATGTTTATTGCGGCACTATTCACAATAGCAAAGACTTGGAACCAACCCAAATGTCCAACAACGATAGACTGGATTAAGAAAATGTGGCACATATACACCATGGAATACTATGCAACCATAAAAAATGATGAGTTCATGTCCTTTGTAGGGACATGGATGAAATTGGAAATCATCATTCTCAGTAAACTATCACAAGGACAAAAAACCAAACACCGCATGTTCTCACTCATAGATGGGAATTGAACAATGAGAACACATGGACACAGGAAGGGGAACATCACACTCTGGGGACTGTTGTGGGGTGGGGGAGGGGGAGGGATAGCATTAGGAGATACACCTAATGCTAAATGATGAGTTAATGGGTGCAGCACACCAGCATGGCACATGTATACATATGTAACTAACCTGCACATTGTGCACATGTACCCTAAAACTTAAAGTATTTAAAAAAAAAAAAAAAAAAAAAAAAAAGAACACTGACTCTGGAGCCAGCCTCTTGGATTCAGTGGCTCCCTCTGGCATAAGGAAGCTGTTAAGTTAGCCTGTCAGTGTCTCTGTCTCCTCAGCTGTAAAATGAGAATAATAACAATAGTGACCCCATCAGATTGTTTGAGAATTAGATCGTGCACATAAAGCCCTTTGAAGGGGCCTGGCACACACAGCAAGCATTCAGTACACACACCCATTGTTGTTATCACCAACTCCTTAGCACCGAAGCTTCCACGACAGAACAAACCAGCTGTGCATGTTTCATGTACAGTGTGGGGACATTAACATGCCCTCCAGGACTCTCTTATGTTCACTCATGGCAATGGGTGTGATCAGGGTTTTCCTATTTAAAAATTTAATCTTATGTTTCCATGCTTTGTGTATTTGTCTTCTAGCTCATTAAGAACTTTTACAGAAGAAAATATTCCATCCTTTCTTTTGGCACACAAATGAAGATGTCAGGTATCCTCTCCTTCCCTCCCCAACCTACCCCAGCTTTTATGATCTGGAACACTCTTCCATTCCCCTTCTCCTGACCAGCAGCCACCACTTTTGGAAGCCCTCCCTGATCCCCATCCTTCACTCCCTCCCTCCCCTGACTAGTCACCATGTCTCCTATTTGCTTGCACTGGTTTGGGTCCTTACCTTTAAAGCAAATTTTCCTTCTGTCTCATCTGTTTGTAACTTTCTCCCTCCTTCCATTAGACAATATGCCGATTGCATTCTAAATGTCAATGAGTTTTATAATACTGCCTCCAACAGAGATGCATCCTCCTCACTCCAGACTCATGCTTATATTGACATACTTGCTATCACCACAAGAATGTTGCAGAGGTACTTGAACCCTCCTGTGGTCATCCATAGCCCTTTATCCTCTGCTGTGAGAACAGAATATCCCAAATAAAATCTGCACCTTCACACTGGGTCCCAGAATGAAGAGGAGACTTGGAACAGAGCCGATGCCATACAGTGTGAGCAAGAAATAAAGCTTTGCTGTGGGTGCCACCAAGACATTGGGGAGATTGTTTCTGCATCTTATTCTAGAGAAAGCCAATTACTATGCCTCTAAATGATCCCATCCCCATGCACTCGGCTCACATCCACTCTCCCACTGCACCAAAGGTGGTGTTTTAAAAATACAAACCTGATTCTATTACTCCCCTATTTAAAAGCTTTCAGTGGTTTTCATCGCTCTCAGAATAAACATCAGGGCTTGATCATGGCTTTCATGGCTCTTGTCCCAGTATCCCTCTCCAGCCCCATCTCATCCCACTCTGCCTGTCTTGCCTGTGTTGCCATCACAGTGCCCTTTTCATTCCTGGAAGGTGTCACATTCCCTCCCACCCAGAGCCTTCGCACATGCTGCTTCCTTTTCTTGGAATTCTTCTCTTCTTTCTCTCTGTATCTACTTAATTCCTGTTCATCCTCGGGCCTCAGCTCCAAGGAATTTGTATTCATTCAAGGGGTATTTCCTAAGTGCCCACTAATGCCATGTACTCTTCTAGCCTCTTAGGATACACTGACAACATTTCAACCAACCAGAGAATGTTGTTCTTTTGTTTGCATGGCGCCCTATACTGTTTTACCATGGTCCTTATTGCACACATAATCACATATATGTAGATGTAACCTGTGTTCATTTGAGTAATGACTGTCTCCCTCTAGACTAGATGGTTCATAAAAATGGGGCTTAAATCTGTATGAGTCCCCACTGTGTTGCCTGTGTTTAGTACTGAACTGACACATGGTAGATTTCATTGAGTATTTTCCATGATACAGCACTTGCCATGTGGCAAGCATCCCTCATAAGAACCATACGAACTAGGTACCATTATCATCACCATTTTATGGTGAAACACACAGACGTTAAATGACTTGTCAAGTTATTCTGCTAATATGGGATGGAGCTGAGATTCAAATCCAGGCAGTCTGGCTCCTAAGACCATGCCCTTCACCACTATGTGAATGAATAAATGGATGAATGAATGAATGAAGCTCCCTGGAGCATGAACAGTACGCCCTATGTATTGCTACAGCCACAGTGCTGGTTCAGACGTCCCTAGTATTGAACAAGGACTTGCTGAACAAATCAATCAACCCATGGATGAACTAATGATTGAGTTGCCCCAAGTGGTTTGCTATTTCATGAGCAGCAAAGTGGCAAATGCCTTTCCCTGGAACTCAACACACAAACACTTTCTGAGGCAGCATAACACCTAAGTCTGCATGTTAATTACAAGGATCTTTCCTGCGGGAAACAAAAGTCCCATGCATATGAGGAAGCACCCAGAGGGCCTCTCCTGTGCCTTGTATACCTCTTAGATGCCACCTCTGAAGACAGTGTCTTTTCAGGGGTGGTAGGGAGGAGAGTGCCTTCTATAAGCTACTTTCACTCCTCTCATCAGCAGGGAAAGGTGCCCTGCCTGAGTTCCCCGGGGACACCAATCAGCAGCCATTCACAAGCCTAACTTCAGAAAAGATGCTGAGCCTCACAGGTCCCAAAGGAGGGCCCAGGACAAGCTTTTGGCATTCCAGTTTCAACCAGGAAGCAGCTGAGGAAAAGCTACTTACAAAGTATGCATTTCCCCTGAAGAAGTCACAACACGTCTTTCACTAAAGTAATCTGACATAAGTATCACACGAATACCCTTCGTCTGATTGGTCACATCAATGCACCTTGTTTTGCTTGGTTCTTGAAAAGGAGTACAGCAGCATTGTCAAGTCAAAATGCATATGAAATGCACTCAGAAGATTTCTTTCCAAAAACGTTTGGGCCATTGAGACACTGTGCTGGGGCTAAAGATATGCCTAAGACTCTGCACCAGGCCTCAGAGACTCAGCACAGGAGGAGACAGACAAGTTCACTGGCAATTTTGAGCAGAAAGTGTTCTGGGAGTCCAGAGGAAGGGAACATCCCTTAGCCTAAAGGAAGGCTTCCTGGAGACTGTGATATTGGAGTTGACCCTGTACTTCCTACATTGAAGGCATTTATCAAGAAAAAACAATGCTTTGTAAAACAAAGACTTATCTTTATATTTTTTAAAAATATTGCTCTTTGTTATTCACCAATAATAATCTTAATAGCCAAAGCACATTCTGACCCAGCCCAGCCTCACTTCCTGCCACATCCCTAACTGTAGTCCCTGACTAACATCCAGCCTTACACACCTACCTGTAGCTCTCCAACACCAGAAATGCCAAGCCTTCTGTTGTGTTGCACTGTTGACCTCAAGCAACCCTCAGGGTCAGGTTTTGCTGGAATCTTCAGGAACTGACCAAGGCTTCCCCACTCTCAGAGCCTCCACAGGCTTCCCTGAGAGGAACCAGACATCTACAAACCCTCACAGGATCTTGAGTTCACCCTGGCTGAGAACTTGTCACAGTACGTGGTAAGGCCATCAGCAAGGGGAGAGCAGGAACCTCCCATACGCCTGTCACACAGGAAGCACCAGTGTCTGTTTGCTGAGAAACAACTGGTTTGATAAATTGATGGGAGAACAAATGACTGCATCTAGCCATCTCAGTTACCTGAAATTCTAAAAATCAAAAGGGTAAAGAAAATCTGACTTTGCACAGAAAATATAGAACTAACCAAATACTCCCAATCCTGTGGCCCGTTCATTTGACTCCAGAAAGGAACCGCAATCCACAGCCCATGTACTGTCCCTCTGGAAAAAAATTCAAACATATCTTAGAGTCTATAGGTGTCAGTTTCAAATCCCAACTCTGCCTCTTCAGTTTACTGCCAAAGCCACACTTTCCTGTTCTCTGTGTTTATAACAATGGTACATGCATTCATTCATTCATTTGAAGCTTCAAATAAGTGCCAAGCACTGTTCTAGTCCTCTGAGATTTAGCAGTGAACAAAATCAATGTTCAAATAGACAATGTCAAAAAGACAATGTTCAAATAGAGGAAGAGAGGCAATGAACAAAATAGATCAGTAATATATTGTGTGTTAGATGGCGGATGCCTTGAGAGAAACACTGCAAGGAAGGTGGATAGGGAGTATGGACAGCCAAAGCAGGCTTTTGAGCAGAGACCTGAAAAGGACAGCGTCTTAGTCTATTCTGGCTGCTATAACAAAATAGCTTAGACTATGTGCCTTATAAATAACAAATTTATTTCTGACAGTTTTGGAGGCTGGACATCTAAGATCAAGGCACTGGCAGATTTGGTGTCTGGTGAGGGCTGCTTCCTTGTTCATAGATGGTGCCTTCTCACTGTCCTCACAGGAAGAAGGGGCAGGGGATTTCTAATGGGCCTCTTTTATAAGGGCACTAACCCCATTCATGGGGGCTCCACACTTATGACCTAATCACCTCCCTTCTAGTACCATCACCTTGAGGGTTAAGATTTCAACATATGAATTTGTGTGGGACACAAACATTTGAAGCATAGCAGGGAGTGAGTGGACCATTGGAATCCTGGGGGAACAGTGTTCCAAGAAGGGGCCACAGCATGTGCAAAGGCCCTGAGGCCCAAATGAGATGGGTGAGTTTAAAGTACAAGAAAGAGGCAGATGTGGATGACGTTGATGAAACCACAAGAGGGGAGGTGAAAGAGGAAATGAGAGCAGGACATCTGGACTCAGAGGGCCATGTTAAGTACTTTGACCTGTGCTCTAGGTAAGAGGGGAAGGACATTCACCGGCACTGGAGCAGGGGAGTAAGATGAACTGATTTATGTCTCATCTGATCACTCTGGTTGCTGTATTGGTAACAGACTAAAGGGGGAAGCCCAGAAGCAGGGAGGCCAGGTAGGCAGCCACGTGAGAACTGATGGTGGCTTGGACAATGTGGTGCTTATGAGCATGGTAGGAAGAAATTGGATTCCAGATACATTATGAGAGTAGAACCAACAGGAATGATTATATGTAAGATGAACAGCGGAGTTGAGGATGACTTCAAGATTTTGACCTGCCTCATAGGGTTGTTGTAGGGAAAAGGAGGAAAAAAATACCCTTCAAAAGCACTTAGCAGACGACTTAACATATGGTAAGTACCACATAAATATCAATGTTGTTATTATGACCATAAGTTAATTTTTTACAAAAAGTTAATTATCTCTTTAATTGACCCACAGCAAGGTAGAAAAGGCAATTCAAGGGAGAGAGATACTCCTAGAAGACATCTGATTGGAAAAAAAAAAAAATCCCAGTTAACAATATAAGAGAAGGCTGAACAAATTCATTAAGCAGAGACACAAGAAGTCAGAAAAGCCACAGCTATTCAGACCCAGTCAGTAGGAAGACCAACATTCCTACGTGCCAAAGTACATTCCTGGGAATCATCTTTTAAAGGTTAATTTTCTTAATGCCAGTGAGTCATTCAGAAGATCAAATTATGTTTATTGTATTCTCCCTAAAAGATCAGTAAACTGCAACCCATTATAGGAAGACTTTCATCTAAAATGCTTAAAGCAAAATACTTGGCACTTAAAAGCGTAATTCCTCAGACACCTAGAAAAGAAATGGCTGCCTTGAAATTCTAGGAAGATGCATCTTATTGTGACCACATAAATTCACTTACATTAAAACATGAAAGACACATTCACATCCATTACCTCCTTTGATGCTCATAAAAGCCCTAGGAGATAGATAATTATCCTTAACTTCATAGGCATGAAATGTTATAGGCCCAGAAATATGAAGTGATTTGTCTGAAGTCACACTGCAGAATAGATTGAGAGCCAAAGCTAGGAACGTGGAAGAAGGATCCTCCTCCCTCAGGTTCTCTTCACTGGCCCATGCCCTCCCAGTGTCCATGTGCCTAGGAAAGCTGCCCACAGTGGGAAGAGCCAGACCTAGAATTGAAATCTCATTCTGCCACTAACATTTGTGTGATCTTTCATAATCTAAATAAGGCATGGCCAAACTTTCATTGCATGTCAAACTTAATTGCTCTATAATGGCTTCCAGGAGTCCTCTGTTGAAGGAATCCATGATCAGACAATCTGCCCTGGAAAGAAATGTGAGTTTGATTAACAATGTCTGCCATGAGCACAGACTGGGGAATGGGGTCATGATGCCTCATGTCTGTCATCACTGGGTTAAATGATCTATAAATTCCCTTCCAAATCTCATGTCAGATGATTATAACTAAACAGAAATGTCTAGATCCATGAATAAAGGAGAAATGCAAATGCATGAATACATATATATATTATATATATATATCAACTTTCTGCAATACTAGAGAGACTCTGCCAGAGGCTTTCTGTATCATAAGAACATTTTCAAATATTTATACTTCACATTTTTAGAATATCCTCACGCTGAGAAGCTCAAGGTAATATACCTTACTAACACTTTTGTGTATTTTCCAATTGCCATTTGTAGAAATTGTATCTTAATGTTAAACTATAGCCAACAGGAATTTGCTCATGTTTCCAGAATGTGTGTTGCCATTAACAGTGGAGGTAGCTTTATTGCCTAATCAGTTACTCCACAAATTCCATTTTGTTGAATATATGACATTTTGCAGAGAAATAAAACCATGGCCTAAAAGTAATAAACACAAACTATAATGGGGGAAAGATTGTAATTTTTATACCTGACTCTACCAAGAATAATCATCACACTAAACAACATATGTTATCTTTGGGGTGGTGGTTTCTGCAGCTTAATTGTGACATCTCACTTTGAATCACTTTGTTACAATATACATTATTGGTATGTCTGTGTAACAAAGGTCACCTTTGATCATCTCAAAAGGCAAAAGTCTATGCACAGCTTTTTTGATACTGCTTTATTCTAGAAATAATCTATTATTGATTGTTCTGAACAAAATATGCTGTGAAAGTAATTTGCAGCAAGCAGAGAAAAAGTTACTTTTTTTTTTTTTTGAGACAGAGTCTTGTTCTGTTGCCACAATCTCTGCCTCCTGGGTTCAAGCAATTCTGTAGCTAGGACTGCAGTCATGTGCCACCACACCCGACTACTTTCTGTATTTTCAGTAGAGACGGTTTCATCACGTTGACTGGACTGGTCTTGAGCTCCTGGCCTCAAGTGATCTGCCCGCATGGGCCTCCCAAAGTGCTGAGATTACAGGCGTGAGCCACTGCGCCTAGCCAAGAGTTACATTTTTTGAGCCACAAATATATATCAGGGTGAGCTGTATCCCACTTAATTTAATACACACAACATTCATGGCAAGTTTTTCTTCCAAACCTTGATATTGAAGATAAGGAAACAGAGGTAAGCTCATTTATTCAACAAATATTTCTTGAACAGATATTAGGTGTCAGATGCCTATTATAAAACAAGTTATATAACTAGTAAGTAGCAAGTGACAGTAATCTAATTCCTAGATTAGAATTCAGCCATCTGATTATCTTTTCTCCAGCCCAGCATTTCTCACAGCGTGATCTGATATGGCCCACCTACATCAGAGTCAACCAGAGTATTTGTAATAAACATATCCTCAGCCTCACTCAGGCTTACTGAATCAGAATCTCATGTAGGAGCTTGAGAATCTGCCTTTTGCCAAGCAACTCTGCTGATTCTACACACAGTAACATTGAGAACAACTGTTTTTTATTACATCATATACCCAAGATACTTTAAGCAAGAAGACAGTAGGTATGGTGCCAGGTGGATTGTAGGGATTTGATAAATATTTATTGAATAACTAAACTATTGCT
This sequence comes from Pongo pygmaeus, assembly GCF_028885625.2. Classification (NCBI taxonomy): domain Eukaryota; kingdom Metazoa; phylum Chordata; class Mammalia; order Primates; family Hominidae; genus Pongo; species Pongo pygmaeus. The sequence continues at coordinate 147,247,043 of NC_072380.2, forward strand.
ACATTTGGTGCATTGCTTAATTATATTAGGAGAGCTTTATCTAGGAAACTAGCAACATTTTCTTTATTAAACAAAGAAGAGAGTAAAAATTTTGTGATGCCTTCCAAATAAACAGCATATTCACACAAGTACCTGATTTAGTCTCCAAGAAATATCTTATCAGTGGAAAAGTTAATTCAAATGGCTTGTATAAAGGAAATGACTAAAATGCTAGATAATTTACCAGAATTTTTTAAAATTTAATTTTAACTCCCAGGATACATGTGCAGATGTGCAGGTTTGTTATATAACCATGTGCCATGGTGGTTTGGTGCACCTATTAACCCATCACCTAGGTATTAATCCCTGCATGCATTAGGTATTTATCCTGATGCTCTCCCTTCCCCTGCACCCACCCCCAAAAGGCCCCAGTGTGTGTTGTTTCCCTCCCTGTGTCCATGTGTTATCATTGTTCAGCTCCCACTTACAAGTGAGAACATGAGGTATTTGGTTTTCTGTTCCTGTGTTAGCTTGCTGAGGATAATGGCTTCCAGTTCCATCCATGTCCCTGCAAAGGACATGATCTCATTCCTTTTTATTGCTGCATAGTTCTCCATTGTGTATATATACCACATTTTCTCTATCCAGTCTACCACTGATGGGCATTTGGGTTGATTCCCATCTTTGCTATTGTACATAGTGCTGCAACGAACCTACAAATGCATATATCTTTATAGTAGAATGATTTATATTCCTTTGGATATATATATCCAGTAATGGGATTGCTGGGTCAAATGGTATTTCTAGTTCTGGGTCTTTGAGGAATCATGACACTGTTTTCCACAATGGGTAAACTAATTTACATTCCTACCAACAGTGTAAAAACATTCCTATTTCTCCACAGCCTTGCCAGCATCTGTTATTTCTTGACTTTTTAATATCACCATTCTGACTGGCATGAGATGGTATCTCATTGTGGTTTTGATGTGCATTTCTCTAATGATCAGTTTTGTGGAACTTTTTTCATATGCTTATTGGCCATAGAAATGTCTTCTTTTGAGAAGTGTCTGTTCATTTCCTTTGCCCACTTTTTAATGGGGTTGTTTTTTCTTGTAAATTTGTTTAAGTTCCTTGTAGATTCTGGATATTAGACCTTTGTCAGATAGATAGATTGCAAAAATTTTCTCCCATTATGTAGGATGTCTGTTCACTCTGATGATAGTTTCTTTTGCTGTGGAGAAGTTCTTTAGTTTAATTAGGTCCCATTTGTCAACCTTTGCTTTTGTTGCAATTGCTTTTGACATTTTCATCATGAAATATTTGCCCGTGCCTATGTCCTGAATGGTACTGACTAGGTTTTCTTCTAGGGTTTTCATAGTTTTGGGTTTTACATTTAAGTCTTTATGAGTTAGTTTTTGTGTAAGGTGCAAGGAAGGGGTCCAGTTTCAATGTTCTGCATATGACTAGACAGTTTTCTCAGCACCATTTATTAAATAGGAAATCCTTTCCCCATTGCTTGTTTTTGTCAGCTTTGTCAAAGATCAGATGGTTGTAGATGTGCAGTATTATTTCTGACATCTCTATCCTGTTCCACTAGTCTATGTGTCTGTTTTTGTACTAGTATCATGCTGTTTTGGTTACTGTAGCCTTGTAGTATAGTTTGAAGTTAGTAGCCTGATGCCTCCAGCTTTGATCTTTTTGCTTTGGATTGTCTTGACTATATGGGGCTCTTTTTTGATTCCATATGAATTGTGAAGTAGTTTTTCTCTAATTCTGTGAAAAATCTCAATGGTAGTTTAATGGAAATAGCATTGAATCTATAAATTACTTTGGGCAGTATGGCCATTTTCATGATATTGATTTTTCCTATCCATGAGCATGGAATGTTTTTCCATTTGTTTGTGTCTTCTCTCATTTCCTTGAGCAGTGGTTTGTAGTTCTCCTTTAAGAGGTCCTTCACTTCCTTTATTAGCTGTATTCTTAGGTATTTTATTCTCTTTGTGGCAGTTGTGAATGTGAGTTCATTCACGATTTGGCTCTCTGCTTCTCTACTGTTGGTGCATAGGAATGCTTGTGATTTTGGCACATTTATTTTGTATCGTGAGACTTTGCTGAAGTTGCTTACTAGCTTAAGAAGCTTTTGGGCTGAGACAACGGGGTGTTCTAGATATAGGATCATGTCATCTGCAAACAGACAGTTTAACTTCCTCTCTTCCTATTTGAATATCTTTTATTTCTTTATCTTGCCTGAATGCTTTGGCTAGAACTATTAATAATATGTTGAATAGGAGTGGTGAGAGAGGGCATCCTTGTCTTTTGCCTGTTTTCAAATGGAATGCTTCCAGCTTTTGCCCATTCAGTATGATATTGGCTGTGGGTTTGTCATAAATGGCTCTTATTATTTTGAGTATGTTCCATTAATATGTAGTTTATTGAGAGCTTTTAATGTGAAGGGATATTTAATTTTATTGAAGGCTTTCTTTTGCATCTATTGAGATAATGTGTTTGTTGTCTTTAATTCTGTTTATGTGATGAGTTACATTTATTGATTTGCATATGTTGAACCAACCTTTCATCCCAGAGATGAAGCCAACTTGATCATAGTGAATAAGCTTTTTGATGTGCTGCTGGATTCAGTTTACCAGTATTTTATTGAGACTTTTTGCATCAATGTTTATTGAGATATTGGCCTCAGTTTTGTCTTTTTATTGTATGTCTGCTAGGTTTTGATATCAGGATGATGCTGGCCTCATAAAATGAGTTAGGGAGAAGTCCATCCTTTTCAATTGTTTGGAATCATTTCAAAAGAAATGGCACCAGCTTATCTTTGTAGCTCTGATATAATTCAGCTGTAAATCCATCTGGTCCTGGGCTTTTTTTTGGTTGGTAGGCTATTTATTACTGCCTCAATATCAGAATGTGTTATTGGTCTATTCAGGAATTCAGCTTCTTCCTGGTTCAATCTTGGGAGGATGTATGTGTCCAGGAATTTATTCATTTCTTCTAGATTTTCTAGTTTATTTGAACGGAAGTGTTTATAATATTCTCTGATGGTTATTTGTACTTCTGTGGGGTCAGTGGTGATACCCCTTTATCATTTTTTATTGTGTCTATTTGATTTTCTCTCTTTTCTTCTTTATTAGTCTAGCTAGTGGTATATCTATTTTGTTAATTTTTTCAAAAAACAAGCTTCTAGAATCATTGATTTTTTGAAGGGTTTTTCATGTCTCTATCTCCTTCAGTTTCACTCTGATCGTGCTTATTTCTTGCCTGTTGCTAGCTTTGGGGTTTGTTTGCTTTTGATTCACTAGTTCTTTTTGTTGCAATGTTAGGGTATTGATTTTGAGATCTTTCTAGCTTTTTGATGTGGGCAGTTAGTGCTATAAATTTCCCTCTTAACACTGCTTTAGCTGCATCCCAGAAATTCTTGTATGTTGTCTCTTTGTTGTCATTGGTTTCAAAAAACTTCTTGATTTCTGCCTTAATTTCATTATTTACCCAGGAGTCAGTCAGGAGCAAGTTGTTCAATTTCCATGTAGTTTTGTGGTTTTGAGTGAGTTCTTTAATCTTGAGTTCTAATTTGATTGTGGTCTGGCACTGTTTGTTATGATTTCAGTTCTTTTGCATTTGCTGAGGAGTGTTTTACTTCCAACTATGTGATTGATTTTAGAATAAATGCCATATGGCACTCAGAAGAATGTATATCCTGTTGTTTTTGTTGAAGAGTTCTGTAGATATCAGGTCCACTTGATCCAGAGCTGAGTTCAAGTCCTGAATATCCTGTTAATTGTCTCTCAATCTGTCTAATATTAACTGTTGGGTGTTAAAGTCTCCCACTATTATTATGTGGGAGTCTAAGTTTCTTTGTAGGTCTCTAAGAACTTGTTTTATAAATCTGGGTACTCCTCTATTGAGTGCATATATATTTAGGATCATTAGCTCTTCTTGTTGCATTGATCCCTTTACCATTATGTATTGTGCTTCTTTGTCTTTTTTTATTTTTATTGGTTTAATGTCTACTTTGTCAGAGACTAAGATTGCAACCCCTGATTTATTCTGTTTTCCACTTGCTTGGTAAATTTTCCTCCATCCCTTTATTTTGAGCCTGTGTATGTCTTTGCATGTGAGATGGGACCTTTGAATACAGCACATCAATGGGTCTTGACTCTTTATCCAGCTTGCCATTCTGTGTCTTTTAATTGGGGCATTTAGCTCATTTACATTTAAGGTTAATATTGTTATATGTGAATTTGAACCTGTCATCATGATGCCAGCTGGTTATTTTTTTGTATCTTTTTTTATTATTATTATACTTTAAGTTTTAGGGTACATGTGCACAATGTGCAGGTTAGTTACATATGTATACATGTGCCATGCTGGTGTGCTGCACCCATTAACTCGCCATTTAGCATAAGGTATATCTCCTAATGCTATCCCTCCCCCCTCCCCCCACCCCACAACAGTCCCCAGAGTGTGATGTTCCCCTTCCTGTGTCCATGTGTTCTCATTGTTCAATTCCCATCTATGAGTGAGAACATGCAGTGTTTGGTTTTTTGTCCTTGCAATAGTTTACTGAGAATGATGATTTCCAATTTCATCCATGTCCCTACAAAGGACATGAACTCATCATTTTTTTATGGTTGCATAGTATTCCATGGTGTATATGTGCCACATTTTCTTAATCCTGTCTATCATTGTTGGACATTTGGGTTGGTTCCAAGTCTCTGCTATTGTGAATAATGTCGCAATAAACATACGTGTGCATGTGTCTTTATAGCAGCATGATTTATAGTCCTTTGGGTATATACCCAGTAATGGGATGGCTGGGTCAAATGGTATTTCTAGTTCTAGATCCCTGAGGAATCGCCACACTGACTTCCACAATGGTTGAACTGGTTTACAGTCCCACCAACAGTGTAAAAGTGTTCCTATTTCTCCACATCCTCTCCAGCACCTGTTGTTTCCTGACTTTTTAATGATTGCCATTCTAACTGGTGTGAGATGGTATCTCATTGTGGTTTTGATTTGCATTTCTCTGATGGCCAGTGATGATGAGCATCTTTTCATGTGTCTTTTGGCTGCATACATGTCTTCTTTTGAGAAGTGTCTGTTCATATCCTTTGCATTCTCAGTAAACTATCTCAAGGATAAAAAACCAAACACCGCATGTTCTCACTCATAGATGAGAATTGAACAATGAGAACACATGGACACAGGAAGGGGAACATCACACTCTGGGGACTGTTGTGGGGTGGGGGGAGGGGGGAGGAATAGCATTAGGAGATATACCTAATGCTAAATGACGAGTTAATGGGTGCAGCACACCAGCATGGCACATGTATACATATGTAACTAACCTGCACATGGTGCACATGTACCCTAAAACTTAATATATAATAATAAAAAAAAAATTTAACACAAAAAACAAAATAAAATCCTGTAAAATATTGCTGAAATAAAATAAAGAAGACTTAAATAAATAGAGGGGTATGCCATGAAAAAAAAAAAAAAGAACAGAAATGCCTACAATATTTAAAGGACATAAAACTGAACAAAACATACCTCATAAATTCCTCACACAAGAGTTTAATATTTTTATTTTTAAAAATGCATTGAAATGGATGAATCCTTAATTAGAAAATGAATAATATTAACAGAGAGAAGAAAATCAAATTGCTAATGAATGTTAAATTTCACAAATAATAACAAAATATGGGGGCATTTTTCCACCTATCCAACTGGAAAATATTTATAAATCAGTGCTGTTGAGTTAGAAACTCTGGTAGAAGTACAAATCAGTACAGAAGCAATCATGCAATATGTAACAAGTTCTCAAAAATTTTAATACCCAGGTAAACATGTACCAATTAACATCAATTTATTAAAATAAAATTTATACTTTAAAATAATATGTTATCAGATACACTTCTAGGAATCCATCCTAAGAAAAGTTTCATATATATAAAGAAAATGATGCATGAATATTGTATTCATTTTTTTCACAAATATTTATTAAGTATCTACTATGTGCCTGGGTCTGTTCTAGTTAATAAGAATAATAGTAACAACAAAACAGACAAAAATCCCTGACCTTGCATAGCCTATATTCTAGACAGACAGTAAACAAAATACATGGTCTATTTGGTGTTAAATGTACTGAAGCAGCTGAGAAGAGATACTGGAATGCACAGAAAAGTCTCCGGTCCACTTGCTGTTGAGGTCATTGCCGTGGATGCCCTCAAGCAGGCAGTAAAAAGAAACACAAGGATTCTCACGTTTGGTACACACCCCCAAGAGACTCTTCTCAAGCCTCTTCCCCAGGTTCCCTGGTGCCCGTTCTCCTAATCGTCCTCCATCTGGGTCCCTGACCATCTAGCCATGTATCTGAGTCTACTTCTTACCTCAGCTCCCTCTCCCTCCACCCAATGTCAGTGGTCAAGTGCGCCACTGCAGCTCTGCCTGCTTGGCGGGTGGCTCTTCTGTCACCATTTAGAGCCACCCATGAGTGGGGCTGCAGTATGGCAGCAGTATTTTTAGTTCACATCCACCTATTAAATAGGTGAGCCATGTCTTGCCTCTTCTGTCAGCCAGTGGTAGGGAATTTGAAAGGTCTGGTTTCTGCAGCATATGTTTCCCCTGGTAAATGTCCTCAATTTGCTTGGAGAAACATTGCAGGCAATTGCTACTACATTTGCTCGCTGCAGTTTTGCAGGTTTCTTCCTTGAGAAATGCTATCTTCCTTTCAAACAATGGGCTCAGGGTATGAGAACTATTTCAGAGCTGGAAACTGGGTGAGAGACCACCATCTTTACATTGCAATGACTGGCTTCAGTGGCCTCTTCATCAGCTTTTGATTTTTTCCAGTTATGTAAGCCAAGTTATGCCTTCATAGGTTTACCTGCACATCTCTATTGCTCCCTGGAACATCATGGTCTATCAGCCACTGATTTAGATCCTGTAAAAGTCCAGGGCACCCTGGTTGTCCCTCTGGCCTTGCTGTGCCCATATAGTAATTAAGTCCTCCTAACTCTGCTGGCTAAGGGCTAACACCAGGCTTCAGTTAGTCTAGAAACTATTTTGCCCAGTTCAAAGGCATCATCATCCAATGTGAACCCATAAATAACACTGAGCTTTTCAAAGACTCTCTTCCACCCTAAGCAGTGTATGGTGGATTCCTTATTGGCCTATGCACCTTCCCAGGAAACATAATTATACAGTGTGCTTTCTGGACTCACATAACAAATCCAGTATATTATTCCCATCCCTTCAAGCATCTGACTCCCTCCTTATTTCTCTGCTAAGATTGTTCTGGCATTTCCATCTCATTAAGCAATCACTGTTTCCAAGTCTCAGGAAGTCGTCCCAATAGACGATTAGGATTGGCTCCAAGGTGTCTTTGCCAGGACATTAAATCTTGAATAATAGGAGAATGCTCCTTTATTAATAAATTTCCTCCTATCCAGCCATGTGCACTCCAGAACCACCCTTGCTTGTGTTGCTTTGGTTCCAGCACATGCATATGATCCAGATCCTGCAAAACCACAGTAACTAAGTGGTTTCCTCCAAGAGCAGGCACTGCATTCCCTGTTTAGACTCTGCTGAGGCCTGACTCTCTTTATTGGTATGAAGATAACAAGGAGAAATGGCACAGATCTTGAGTGGAACAGAAAACATGTTCCAACTCATCTGCCTCCCAGTCTCTTCATAGATCTGTAGGCAAGAGCAAGCTTCTTTCCTCTACCAGAGAGAAAGGAACTGCTTCTAACAACCTGGAAGACTCAAAGGAATCTAGGTACGCATAACACTAAGACACTCCATTCAAATGCCCTATCTCAGCTCTCAGGATATCACCCTTTCCTCAGGATATCAGGGCACTGACATTGACATTGGCTGCATGCTGAGGCTATGAATGAAGTCTCATTTGCAGCTCTGCCACCCTTACAAGTACATCCTGGGCTTGACTTTCTGCATAGTCTTTCCTGCTGCTGCTGGATTTGAGTGTATCTTTAAATTATGCTATAGAAGCATTCTGACTCTACATTGTGCCGTTAGTTGATACCTGATCTGAGCCTACCATTTTAATTTTTAAAAGCTTTCAAAGCAGTCAACAGAATCTAGCCAACTTCTAAATCCTTATGATCACCATTGCCCCATGGCATTCATGTACTAGGGTTACTACATAATCAGAATATCATGGTTTACTTTCAACCTGTACTCATTCATTCCAGCTGAAATTTTTAGTAATTCCGATATTACAGCATGCTAGTTATTATCCACACTCCACTTAACATCACCAATGAGTGACCCAGAGCATCCACTTCTAGGGGAATTCCTAGTGTCCTCAAAAGCAGAGTCAGAACCTAGGACTTGTGTGTAGGTGGATGATTCTGGAAGTATTACCATGGAACAAGCAAGGGAGACTGGGGAGAGTGAAACAGGGAAAAAAGGAAAGATCAACAGAAGGGCCAATTATCCAAGCCAACACTGCTATGGACAACCGGGACTGAGTCCCTCTGGGATTGCTCAACACAAAGAATGGCTCTCAGAATTTTCTGTCTAAGGATGGACACAGGGAAGCATGTATTCATCAGCTTCCACCTCCCTTGGTTAAAGGTGCGCAAGAATTTCTTAGCTCCCTCTGCTCTTGTGAACTGCACCTGAATTCTGTGCTGTGGTGTTAGAGAACTTCAGAACAGAAAGAAAAGGCACATGGCACAGACCCTTAAGGTAAGACCTTGTCCACAAGAAGAAGTAAATTAAAGCCCACGGGAAGCATAACAGAAGCCATGGCTGGAATCAGAGTGCGGTGGGCTGAACAAGGGTCTTCTAAGGACATCCACACCCTAATCCCTAGAACCTGTGAATGTGAGTTTATATGGAAAAAGTGACTTTGTAGATGTGACCAAATTAAGAATCTTGAGGTAGGGGATTATCCTGAATTACCTGGGTGGGCTCTAAATATAATCCCAATTTCCTTATAAGAAAGAGAAAGAGGGAGACTTGACTACAGAAAAGAAGGTAAGGCGATAACAGAAGTAAGCTTTGAGGCTGGAGGAGGGGGCCACAAGCTGAAAAATGTGGGAAGCCACCAGAAGCTCAAAAAGGCACAGAAACTGATTCTCTCACCAAAACCTCCAGAAGGAACCAGCCCTGCTGATGCTTAATTGCAGCCCAGTGAAACTGATTTCAGAGTTTTGATCTCCAGACAGACAAGGGAATATATTTTGTGTTGCATTAAGCTACTAAATCAATGGTAATTTGTTACAGTAGCAATAGAAAGTGAATACACAGATTTACAGCAAAGACACTATCAGATGATGTGCGCCTAACTGCAGTCTCTGCACAATGGCCCACTGCTTGACTATTCCATGTCCTTTACTGCTTCATGACCTGTGTTCATGATGTCTCCTTTCTCTAAAGCAGTGGTCTCCAACCTTTTTGGCACCAGGGACCGGTTTCATGGAAGACAATTTTTCCATGGACAGGGGTCGGGGGTATAGAGAGGGATGGTTTCAGGATTATTCAAGCTCATTACATTTATTGTGCACTTTATTTCAATTATTACATTGTAATATATAATGAAATAATTATACAACTCACCATAATGTAGACTCAGTGGGAGCCCTGAGCTTGTTTTCCTGCAACAAGATGGTCCCATCTGGGGGTGATGGGAGACAGTGACAGATCATCACGCATTAGATTCTCATAAGGAGCACACAATCTATATCCCTCGCACGCACAGTTCACAATAGGGTTCGTGCTTCTATGAGAATCTAATGCTGCTGCTGATCTGACAGGAGGCAGAGCTCAGGCTCTAATGCAAGTGATGGGGAGCAGCTGGAAATACAGATGAAGCTTCTCTCCCTTGCCTTGCCAGGTGCTCACCTCCCACTGTGAGCAGTCCATGGCTGGGGAGTTGGGAATCCCTCGGGTAAAGCACTCTGTGCTACTATCCGCATGCTTGTCTCTTTCCAATCTTCTGGCTGAAATTTAATATTCTTGGAGGACTTCAAAGCCTTTCCAATCTAAAGTGAATTTCTGTGATTTTTTTTTCAAAGCCCTGCTTCCTTCATGGTAGTTATCATTTGTTTTTATTTTGCGTATGTGTCTGCCTACTTGTTTACTGTGTTTCTCTGCCTATCTATAGCAAAGCCCTGTACTTTTGGAATTACAGTAACTTTATTACTTTGATATTTTGATCCCCACTGGTTATCAAGGCATTGTGTTTACTCATCATGGGTTTGAATATTGATTTAAAAAATGGTGGTATGAGTGGTACCCACCCACTACCCACATGGTATGTCAGAAGGAAGCAGTCTCTCCTTCCTCCTCCACCATCCGGCTTGACCTACATGACTGATTGCTTTCACACTCTCCCTGGTCAACACTCTAAATAGCCTTTAATGCACCTCTCTACCCCAAACCCCAGCCTGTTGGGCTGGTGTCCTGGCAAAGCCCATGGCTCCTGTCTCCCCTAAATGACTTACTCGAATCCACAGCTATTAGCTGGAATCAATTACAATTTATTCAACAAATTGTGGCAAGTCACTTACTCTCTCCCAGGCTAAGCTGGATTACAGAGATGAACAAGGCCCAGCGTCTCTTTTAGGGAGATCATTACCTAACCCAGAAGACTGTCAGATTTGCAAATTAAAGCAAAAACTTTTTCTAGGGGCCATGATACAAGGTGCCCAAAGGAAAAATGGGGTCATTTCTAAAGAGGATTCCAAGAAAGACTTCACAGAAGAGAAAACGCTTGATCTGAACGTCAAGAGCTAAAGAGATTTTCAAAAGGCAGGGAGAGAAGCACGAGTCACAGTGAGTAACTGCATGGGGGCAGTAAGTGGCCAGGGCCACTGAGGAAAGGCAAGCAGAGCAATGTAGCCAGAGTGAAGAGTGAAAGGAAGTACAACAGGATGAGGCTGGAGGGGTGGAACAGCATCAGTCGTGGAGAAGCTGTGTGCCCACTGAAGGTGCTCCCCGCCACACACACGCATTGATGCTCACTCCTCATCCCCATCCTGGAAGGCTGACAATTTTATGGGACTCAAAAATCTCCTTTAAAAGGCTGTGGTTTGAAAGGACAGATATTCATTCCAATACAAACATTGAAGACAGTCTTCAGAACTGAGCGTGCAGAGTAGACGTTGCAGGGATGCTGAAGTTACCTTTGCATTTGTGTGGGTATCCCAGTCTAGTGGGAAAACAGTGATTCTGCACCCCATCCACTGGCGATGGGGGCAATGCCTGGTTTACAGCCACCTGCCAGTCACACTGGTGGCTGTTGTTTATTGCTTCTATATTCTACACAATTTACTTATACTTTCTATATTTATTTCATCCAGGCAAAGAATCTTATGTGTTTCCCCATTTTAGAGATGCAGAAATTGAGTTTAGAGAAGTTCACCAAAACTCTCTCAATCAGTAAGTGGCAGAATTGGAACACAGACACAGGCTTGCATGACGAGTCTTTCACCTCCAGATCACAGTATTTCATCCAGCCCAATATGAGGATTGAACAGCATGACCTTAATGTTGCCACTCCCCAAGATTTGCAGCTAGGGGCTGCAAATGGCCTGATCAACATCTGCCAACTTCTCTGGGTTCTTAAAAAACAGTAGTAGTAATAATAATAGCATCAACAATGATAACAACACATATGAATATACATTGTCAATGAGTCAATAATTTTACACACAACAAAATATAAGGGGTTTGCTGACTTTTTTTACTAGTAATACTCATTATTTGTTGTCTTTTTATTGTGGTCATCATCATTTTAATTTAAAATTGTAACAAGCTGAAGAATTATTAGCAAGGCAAGTAATAAAACCCATTATAGTGCTTATATTTCCTACTTGGGACTATAAATTAAATGTGAAAAAACTAACCTTTACTCCTGAGGAGAGATGATTTAATGTTGAATGACACCAACCCAGGTAAAAAACATCCCTGATGAAATAGGAACTCCAAGTGTGATTTAGCACAGGGAATGTCCAAGCAGGAGAGAATCTCCCCACAAGGCAATTAACTCTGGGTAACATGACCAACGAGTTTCTGAACCTTGGTGAGTGAAGGTGAAAAAGGTCCATAAAGTCTGCAGGGAGCCATCCAGGAGAAACACAGTTTGTAATCAAAACAGAGAGGGAGGAAGAGGACGCATGGCATCTGGCAGAGAAGAATTATTTATCCAGATATTTATTCTATCTTGACACCACACATCTGGAGGGACCAAGGCACCTGTCTAAGTGTTTGCTGTGTGTGTGTGTGTGTGCACAAGAGAGCATACAGAATGGAATAAATCAAACGTCTGCAGAAGAGGTGGGACAACTGAGGCGGGAGAGAACAGTTATAAGTGCTCAGTTCCCTCAAATCCCAAACAATTATACTTAAATCCCAGCTCTGACACTGACTATGTGTTCCTCAGAAATTTTCCTAAGCTTCTTAAATTCAGGTTCCTTAGGTGCAACGTGAGAATAGTAACCAATAGTGTTGCCACGAGGCTAGTATAAGCGAACGCATGCTCACTGCATAATAAGTGATTAATAAATCTTGTCCATTATTATAACCATTGTTATTGTTGCTAGCCTATTATGTGAGCACTGCAGAAGGATAATAAAACAAAAAAAAGATGGACTGGATTTTCTCCTTTTTAGCCAGATATGTGCATCTCTAGCAAAAGCAGCTGAGATTAAAAACTATCAGGAAAGAAAAGAGTGGGTCGAATTCAAAGAGCAACTTTTGAATTATTTCAAAGCCAATTCTTCACAAAACATAAGGTCCTTGCTACACAAAGGGTGATCTGCAACACCTGGGAGACTGTTAGGAATGCACAATCGCAGCTCCCGCTCTAGAGTCGACTACATCGGAGTCTGCATCTTAACGAGATCCCCACGTGATCTGCAAGCACAATCATCTTTGAGGAGCACAGAGCTGGGACACAGTCTGCATTTGTCCACAATCATATCAAATCTTCTAATGAATGAAAAGGAAGGGTCCATTTAGCCAAACAGCTGATCCATTCAGTCACACCTGATCAATTTACACCCCACAAGTAAACAGCTGAGCTGACCAGCGCAAATGGAGCAATGCCCAAGGCAATCAGCCCTAAATGGGAAGCAGATGGTGTATGTGACGGGCCATCCAAAAGCATTTTAACTGGGACATTCCCCACCCCTTACCCCTAGGAAGTTTACAATCTGTTAGGGGCAACAGAAGAATAGACCTTTAAGTCAAATCACTAGATGAGTAAGAAGAAGGGCTAGGGGTAATTTATTCTAACTCGTAAAATCAGAGTAGCCTCTTAGAGAAGGTACATGTGGACAGTGACAGAGGAGCAGGAAGGGAGCGTATTAGTCTGTTTTCACGTTGCTTATAAAGACATCTCCAAGACTGGACACTTTACAAAAGAAAGAGGTTTATTGCACTTACAGTTCCACATGGCTGGGGAGGCCTCACAATCATGGCAGGAGGCAAGGAGGAGCAAGTCACATCTTATGTGGATGGGAGCAGGCAAAGAGAGAGCTTGTGCAGAAAAACTCCCGTTTTTAAAACCATCACATCTCATGAGACTTATTCACTATCACAAGAACAGCACAGGAAAGACCTGCCCCCAGGATTCAATTACAGCCCACCAGGTCCCTCCCACAACACGTGGGAATTCAAGATGAGATTTGGGTGGGGACACAGTCAAACCATGTCAGGGAGGAAGATGCAATTCGACAGAAGGGATCCATGAGGCGTAATAGCAGAAAAGTGCAGGATATGTTCATACGGAGTCTTGAAAGCTCAGGCAGGAGTTCCAGCAGCAACAACAAGGCAGAGAGAAGAGAAACACCAAGGATGTTTGTCCTACAGAGAGAAATGACTTGGACATGTAGACAGCCACAGGTGCTATTTTCTTTAGTCTTTGCATAAGCAACAGGACAGAATCTTCCTGTGGCTGAGACGAGGCAATTCTCCATAATCTGGACTTGATTTGTCCTGTTAGGTGTCAGAGTCCTGCTGGTCCTCACTTTGAGGAAGAAGGAAACCATCCCTCTGATTTGGGGATTTCCAGACTTGTTTAGCTATTTTTCTAATATACAAACTGGGCATTTTTGGCCCTTAAGCCTGTGGCAGAGATGGCTAACTCCACACTAAAATATATTCATCCTTGTGGAAGAGAGCATTGTCTCTGGAAAGCAGATTATCATTCCAGCCCTTTATTTCCCAACCTCCTATCCATGACCCCTTGCACTTACATGTAGCCATGAAGCTAATTCTCACTAAAGGATAGAAGCAGAAGCAATGTGAGCTTCTGCTTGTGAGCTCACTCAGGCCAAGGCTTAGAAGAATAGGCTTTCTCTCTTTCCTCTATCCACAAGCTTGATGCAAATGATGGCAAGACTCTAGAGGACAATAGAGCCTGGGCTCCAAGTCTCCACAAGAAGTAAAGTCAACCACAAACCAGGAACAAGAGATAAGCTTCTATTGTATTTGAGCCACTATATGTTTTGGGGTCTATATGTTATAGCAGCTAGCATTATCCTAATACAGACTTTATAGGAGTAACTGCCAGGATTAAAGGAAAGAAGGAGAGAAAAGTACATTATAAATTATGATGTCCTACACAACACCATTGCTTCATTGAACATTCGACAGACATCTATGGAGCAGCTATTATATTCCAAGCTTGTACTTGACACAGAGAAATCAGTGATGAACAGCACAGACATATGCTCTCTCCCAGATTAGTATTGAGCCACCACCCAATAGGGCTGGAAGGAGCATAAGAATCATACCATCTATCTTTCAGCAGAGAAAATATTGCATCCTAGCCTCATTTATCTGTCCAATGGGACAAAAGGCAGGCAAAATTAGAGCCACTCCCATCAAGTGGCTTTCACCAGGTTTCTATATATTTATTTTTAAATGCATCGCTTGCTTTATTCCAAACAAGATTTAAGACAGCTTACAAGATAGCTTAAATTTAAAATGAAGAAGAAAGTTACAACAAGGTGGGAATGACATGGTACCATGAATATAGCTAAATACGCAGTCACTAATGACTTACACACTTGCTACAAATTTAGATCTGAGTTTGTTTGGTTTTGGTTTTTTGTTTTTTGTTTTTGTTTTGTTTTTTTGAGACAGGGTCTCACTTTGTCACCCAGGCTAGAGTGTAGCGGTATATGATCATGGCTCACTGCAACCTTGCAGGCTCAAGCAATTCTCCCACTTCAGCCTCCTGAGTAGCTGGGACCACAGTCACACACTACCATGACTGGCTACTTTTTAAAAATTTTTTGTAGAGACAGGGTCTTGCTATGTTGCCCAGGCTGGTCTCAAACTCCTGGCCTCAAGTGATCCTCCCACCTCAGTCTCCCAATGTGCTGAGATGCCAGGTGTAAGCCACTGTGCCCAGCTTGAGCTTCCTGGAAGCCAAATCAAAATGTTCTTCAGCTGTTATAATATTTGTGATTATTTACATATCTGTATTCTCCATAGACAGCACCATGAAGGACAAAGACTATGTCTTTTGTTTACTTACTCTAGTATCCACATGACCTCCTGGTCCACAGTAGGTCCCTAATAAGTACATCCATAAAGAAAAGGCAGAGCAGCCTGACGTTCAATCATACCTGGCACTGGGACAAAGAGGCATGTCCCTCCAGATCCTCAGAAGTATAAGCCAACATGCTGTGAAGACCAGCATCATTATCCTAGGCCTACAGTTGACTCATTGGCAAGCAACCTGTGGCTAGTCCTCATTTCCTAAACCCCAAGTATTGATGGCATCAGACCAAACACAGTACAGACAAAGCAAATTCTGTAGGGATCTAATATCCTGTTGTTCCAAATCCCCAAATCTCTGCCAGTCTGATGTGAGCCAGGGGAGGACTGTTGACCACCTGGAAGGAACAGAAGTACCACATAACTTTTTAACAGTCTTCTCCTTCACTGTCTCCCTGGTAGTGTTTTAGATTCCATCAATGAGGCAGCTTTGGCTTCTAGAGGCCAGAGAAGCCATTTATTTTATTATTATGAGAAGCCATTTTCTGACCCTAGAATCTGCATTTTCCATGGAGAAAACTGAAAGCTACCATCTACTCTGTCACTCAGGGCTCCCATAGAAAGAAGTAATTAGTTGAATCAAAGTGCAATTTAAATGTCACTTTTGTTATGAAATTAGAGATACTGTTCCTTTACATTCACTTGATTTTTGTGACTGACCTATTCCCTTTCTTGCTTTGGTCCTTGATTCTAAGAAAGTCAGCAGTGTAGTCCCAGCTAGTTACAGAGATCAGAAGTGTAGGCGGAAGAGCTTAAAGGGGCAGCAGGGACATCAGAGGGCAGGGCTATGGCTGGGATAAGGCACTAAAGATGGAGGGAGATTTATAAGCCCCAGCCCCGCATGGGGAGAGCATAGGATTCCCAAGTGGGTTTCCAAGAACACCCCAGTGAATAAGCAGGGCTGGTGGTGAGCAGGAACCTGCGAGCTCATTGCACAACTCCAAAGCGCGACTTGCATGGACCACATTGAGGACAATGTGATGGCGCCCTCTGGAGTTGTGTCATGCATCTGTCCTGCAGGACATAATTTGAGAGGGCTCACTAATAATAGCAATAAGAACCCACATGTACCGAGTGTTCAGGACGTGCCAGCCATGATGCTAAGGACTTTATAAGTATTAGCTCATTTAGTTCTCACAACATTGTAAGTAGGAACTACAGTCATTCCCATTTTATGAGAGGGGAAACTGAGACTTAGAGATGTTAAGTAATTTACCTGAAACCATTCCATTAGTACATGTTGAAGCCAGATTTTTAGCCCAGTCTTGCTTCACAGCTCATGCTCTTAGCCACTTTAATATATGGCCTTCCAGCAAGGTTGATAAAAATTAGATACAAAATTTACTTTTCCAGACATTGTGCACAACAGCTTTCAATTCTGCCCTAGCAAAGGAGGACCCATCCCTTAATTTCCCATGCTGATTCCAGTTCCTTGACTACGAGTATGTCTCCGTATTATGGTGCCAAGGCAGGTAAGAACACTCCTCCAAGTCACCACCAGAGAGACATTTACAAAGGCGGAGCTGGCCCTGCCAAGTGCTCTCAGCACAGCAGGATGGCTGCAGGTTCTAACAGACAGATCAGCAGCAGTGGCTGGGACGTTTATTAAGTCCCACTGGTTAAATTCTACTTTCTGATGCAGGCAAACGGCTCCCATTCCCCCATAGTGAGAGCTAGGTGAGCAAGTCAAAGGCAGGGCACATCAGGAGCTGCATTCTGAAGGCAGAAAGTCAGGAAGAGGTGGCTTGTGACAGATTATTTTGAGATGGAGCTGTCAGTGCAGAATAGTCCGTGCCCCACTATGATGGCTCCAGTGTCCAGGAGACACCCGTCTACAATGTGAAGAGGAAATGGACTTTGCAGAGAGAAGTTGCACCAAGTGACATGTCTACAGCAAGTTACCCAGGCATTTCCAGGCCCTTTCTATTCTCTCAGAGATAGATCAGCCAGGAAGGATGCAGCTTAATCTGGTTCATCTTTTTGTTGTTGTTGTTGGAGACAGAGTTTCGCTGTTGTCGCCCAGGCTGGAGTGCAATGGCGTCATCTCGGCTCACTGCAACCTCTGCCTCTCAGTTTCAAGTGATTCTCCTGCCTCAGCTTCACAAGTAGCTGAGATTACAGGTGTGTGCCACCACGCCCAGCTGATTTTTATATTTTTAGTAGAGACGGGATTTCACCATGTTGGCCAGGCTGGCCTCAAACTCCTGACCTCAGGTAATCCATCCACCTCGGCCTCCCAAAGTGCTGAGATTACAGGTGTGAGCCACTGTGCCCGGCCACCTTGTTCTTAAACTGTCATTTCAATCTTCTAAACATTAGATTTAGCTTTTCAATCTGTTTGGGGCCTGGTTTCATTTAGTGTCCTTCCTTTCTTCCCTTCCTACCTCTTTCTCTTCCTCTTCTGTTGTCTCTTAATTCTTCTCTCTCTTTCCTCCCCACCTCTTCTTCTTCTTCTCTCTCTCATGCCCCTCATTCTCTGATCCCCCTTTATCTCCAGATAGCTAGCGCTCTGCAGACTGAACTGGGTCTAGGATGACCTGCTTATTGCACAAGAGCTCTGTACATGCAAACAAGAGTAGATAAGCAAACGACTGAACACAGTCCAACCAATCTGCGTCACTGCCTTTCTTCAGCCTCAGCTCCTCCAGCAAACATCCCTCTGGGGACCCACCACACCAGTGCTCTTTCAAGTCCTGAAACATGCCCTGTTTCACCCCAAGGACCCCACTCAGGCTGACCCTCTGCCTAGAGCAGGGCCTGTTGATAGGCAGCAGAGACGGGTACTGTGGCTACATTGAGACTTCATCACCATTCTGGAGTCAACTGTTTTTTTGGGTTTTTTTTTTTTTTCTTTCCCTAAGTCTCTAATTTCATGTCAGAGGCCAGACAAAAAGTTTTACAGAAAGTCAAGACAAGGCTCCCTTTACCTAAACTGTTTGGTCAGCATAGCATGTGCTTTTTAAATGTCATAGATTTCTGTTTTTCTTTTGCTTACAAGTTTTAATCTTTGTCTAAACAACTTTTAGGGGAAATGAAAAACATTTCCTACATTTTATGCCTCTTAAAGGCCTTTATTTTTGTAATCATGCATAGCCAGGCTATTCAAATCCTCTTGGACACTCTAGTCCTATGGCTTTGAAGCATTTTCCCCATCCGAGGAGCAAACAAAGTAAGTGAAATAGTTGAAACAAAACTCAAAGTCTGGGACAATAAATACCTGACAGTATTGCATTTTATAGCAGATTTCTGTCTGTTTTCCTGAAATTTTGGAAAATACCTAATTCCAGTCCTCTCTGGACCCTGACAGAGCAATTTTAAGGGTGCACTGTATCATGTGCTTTTTCTTTACCTGAGTTGGGGGAAAACTAAGAAGAGGGTAGCTTGTTAAAGAAGTTAGATGAAAGAGAAAAAGATAAAAGGCATGTAAGCGGGTGGTGATAATAAAGCTGATGGGAGAAAGAGAGAGGGAGAGAGAAAGTTTCAGAAAGTTCCAGGGCAAGTAGTTACGTTTTTGGTTTTTGTCCTTAAGAGAGATTATTTGAAAGTAAGTATTTCATTCTGAAGTCTCAGAATATTAGTCAAAGAAAGCCAGCCATTGACTGGTTGGTATATCTGTCCTCTTCTAGAATTACCATTAAGCCTATGGTTTATTGGCATGTCAAAAGTCTCCATGATTGCCATTGAATTCTAAATCATCCTTAGGAAAATGTGACCTTTTATCAGTAGGTGTAAGAATGAGGATTGTAGTGAGTGAACACTTAGGAAGCAGGGGTTCTGCAGTCGGAGGCTCTGATTTTGATATAGATGAGCCAATGACAAACAGAAAAATAAGCCAATGCAACTGGTCAAAAATGTGTGCCTATGAATAGCGTTTGTCAACGAAGCAGAGCTTAAGAAGGAACCGCACTACTTTTATATTACAATCTGACCACACAAGAAGCATCTTTGTGAAGGTTTTAGTGAGGGACTCAAGGCAAATGTTGACCAATTGCTTCTGCTTTCATTCTTCTCTAGTCTAATTAACCTATAACCATTGGTCACTGCTCTAATGGACCTATAAACATTAGTCAGTGGGGCCGGCTTGGACCAAAAGCTTAGGAAATTTATGCCTCCACCTAAAACCTAAGAAGCACTTCCTTGTAGCGTTCAATATATACAAGACAATCAAGGGCAATACAAAAACACAAAGGCTAAAATGACCTATTAATAGAAAAATGAAAAGTGAAAGTAAAAGCAATGGAAGGATCAATGGATTAACAGAAAATATCAGCCAAATGATTTACCTCTAAACCAAAATATGTACAGTATTAAATGTCTAGAATAGGCAAATCTGTAGAGACAAAAAGTAGATTAGTGGTTGCCTGGGGTTGGGGATGGGAACAAGGATTAACTATGAATAAACACAAGTGATCTTGCTGGGAGAATGAAAATGTTCCAAAACTGATTTATGGTGATGGTCGTGCCACTTGGTACAGTTGCTAAAAAATAAATGAATTACAATTCATTTACTTAAAATGGGTGAATTTTAGGTTAGGTAAAATATAATTTAATAAGGCAGCTAAAGAATAATAGAACATCCAGTGTTATGGACTGAATGGCCATGTCCCCCCAAAATTCATGTGTTGAAATCCAAACTTCCAACATGATGGTATAAGATAGGGCCTTTGGGAGATAATTGGGTCACAAGGGTAGAGCCCCCATGAATGAGATTAGTGCTCTTGTAAAAGACTCAAGAGAAGAACACTCTTTTCTCCTTTCAACCATGGGAAGATACAATAAGATGGAAGTCTGTAACCTAGAAGAGGACCCTCACCACCACCTGACTATGCTGACACCCTGATCTTGAACTTCCAGTCTCCAGAACCATGAGAAAAGAATGTCTGACCCATGGAGTCTATGCTAATTTGTTGTAGCAGCTGAAGTTGACTAAAACATAGACTATGGTAAAATATCAACCAGTGTTAAGCATAGAAAATGGATAGATAAGTGTCTGTAACGGTAAGTGTCTAATTTTTCTATGTTTTGATTGTTCACAATTTTTTAATTTGAAAAATAAATAACAATGTTTCCTATCTCAGATATGGCATTATCCTGGGACCACATATTTTCATGATTACAAGGCATACACAATATTTTTTTAAAAAATTAAGAGTTACCGGCACAGTTATCTGCACTTAATAACTACCCAGTGTTCCTTCTGTGTTGTCAACAACATCTGACTCAGAACTAGGATCAGTTAACTTGATTCAATGCCTCCTGTTTGCCGAGATCCAAGGAGAGTTTTTGCAAATATCTTGGCCATTCAAGAGGTTTTGCCTGAGACCTTTGCAAATCTATTAGGAAATATTACTGTAATAATAAAGAATTATGGTGGTTTGAGATAGAAGTGCCACGCCGAG
The DNA here is from genome assembly GCF_028885625.2 of Pongo pygmaeus. Classification (NCBI taxonomy): domain Eukaryota; kingdom Metazoa; phylum Chordata; class Mammalia; order Primates; family Hominidae; genus Pongo; species Pongo pygmaeus. The sequence continues at coordinate 147,267,976 of NC_072380.2, forward strand.
GAATGAACAGACCCATTTGTCCAGTGATTTCATTCTGTACCCCAACCTAGCTGCTCCTGTGATTGATTCTTACTGCGGCAAAGGTACAAATCATTGTATCTAGTGAAACCTCGGGGTCAAATGTCAAAGTAGCAAACCCAACATTTTAATAAATTAGTAAAATATTCTTTTACACACATTTTATTGATTCTCTAAAAGACTAATGGAATCACATAGAACATTTCTGTCATATTATTGCCATCTTTCTGAGGAGGAAATGGAGACACAGAAGATATATGACACAGTAAATGTTGGGCAATATGTGCAATATGCATGCAGCAGAGCTGGGAAAGAAATTCCGTTCTCTTGTGTGTTAAAGTCAGGTTACAAAAAAATACATGGAGTGAGACCCCATTTATGTTTCTATTGGATATGCATTGACAGCTCAGGCTTGGGATGTCCAAAACCACATTTCTAATCTTCATCACCAGGGCCCAGCCTGCTCTTCCATAGTCTTCCCCATCTCAGTTAATGGTAATTATCCCTTTAGTTATTCAAGACAAAAAAAGTTTCACCCTTCCTTGACATTTCTTGTTCTCTCATGCACATCCACTAGTCAGCAAATGTCTGTCTTATCAACACACACCCAGAAACCTACTACTTCTCAGTAGCTACCTCAACCTCAATAGCTACCACCACTTCCAATAGCTACCACCTTGGACAATTGCAACAAGTCTCCTAGTAGATCTCCCTATTTCAACCTATGCTACCCCCAAATCTACTATTAACTCAGTGGCCAGAGTAAATTATCAGGAAGTCAAAACATCGTACACCTCTGTTCAAAACCTTCCAGTGGCTTCTCATAATCCAAGTCTTCATTGCATCCTACAAGTCCTCTATTAAGAGGCCTCAATCTTTTCTCTCACCTCTATCTTCTGCTTCCTTTCCCAGATCTTCTTGTTATTTCAAGCATACTACACATGCTACTGCCTCACCTTTGCAGTTATAAAGGAGTAACTACTCCATCACTTCCTTCATACACTCAAATGTAATCCTCCCAGCGAGGCCTTACCTGAGCACACCTTTCCATCCTCCCTGATGGATTTCAAGAAAAAAGGTTTTGGTTCCTGTACTTGTCTCTCTTGCAATGTGACTTTGAAGCTCCTCTCATCAAGAGAGCAGGACTCTATCATTTCCCTAGTCGATAAGATGCTGGCTTTTGCAAAGGCCACATTTTTGGTCTCTACCTTATACTGACATGGTCTTCTGGGAAAGGAGTTAAGAGATAAATTAATTATACAAACATGGAAATTAAAGAACAACCTTATTCAAGCTTTCAGTGGCAGAGTCCAGATTTGAACCCAGGTCTCCTGCCTTTTAATTCACTTCTGTTTCCAGAACACCACCATGGCTTTCAGACAGTTATTTACCAATCCCAACCTTGAGCATTCACAGAGAACTTAAGCCGCATTCTGCCAAAGAAATATTTCTAAGCTTATCCTCATGATATCCCCAGGAATGAAGCAAGTCAACCAGGCCATAAGCTGTGCAAAGGAAGTCATAGAGCCAAGGGTATAAATAGCCTTTCACAGCTGGTGCATGTGGGATTACAAGTAATAGCATTTCATCACTGAAGACATTGCACTTCATTGCGGAACCACTTCAGTTGTTTCTCCAATGTGTTTATAAATAATCCAGGGCTCTCAGAGTGTCAGCTTTACTAGGTTCCTACTCTCCTATCAAAAGCTTCTTGAACCTCAGTAGTGCCAGTCATGACTGAGTCCCTAGTTAAATCCTGACCTACTTGAAGCAATTCTGACCCCAAAATCTGGGTGGTACCATCAAGTTATTTACTGATTATTTGTAGCTAATATGTGACAAACATTATAATTGGAAGATTATGGGATGCCATGGGAACATGGAGCAGGGGACTGAACTTGCTGTGGTCTAAATATAAATTTGGGGAAGCTTTCAGCATATAGCCAGTCAATTCATGGGAGTAAGTCATTTTAGCAAGAGGAAATTTTAAAGATAAAAAGAAGAGGGCCAAGAGCAGAACTTCAAGTAATGGAAGCCAGCAAGGGAGAATGCGACAGAGGCAATGAGGCAGAAGAAAATCATTTGAGGGATGTCACATGCTGTTGTCTGAATGTTTGTGTGCCCCTGAAATTAATGTTGAAATCTTAACCCCCAAGTTGATGGTATTAAGAAGTGGGACCTTTGGGAGGTGATGATATCATAAGAATAGAGTCTCCATGAATGGGATTACTGCCCTTACAAAAGTGACCCCAGATAGCTGGCCTGCCACTTTGACCAGGTGAGGAGACAGTAAGAAGGTATTTGTATGAGGAACAGGTCCTCACCAGACACCAAATCCGCCAGCACCATTGATCTTGGACTTCTCAGGCTCTAGAACCATGAGCAATAAATGTCTATTGTTTATAAGCTCCCTAGTCTATGGTATTCTGTTGTAGCAGCCCAAACAGGCTAAAACATCATGGTAGCCAACTTGGGATATAAATTTTTAAAGTAGGCAATAGATAGCAAATCCAGGCAGTGCCAGACTGGTTTATGGCAGATCAATACTCCTGCCAAGAATAAAGCAAATCAAAAGCAAAATCAGAAAAAAAGTATTTTTTAAAATATAACTTAAGTCTGTTGGAAACTACTCAGTCAATGAGAGCAGAGGAACCAAGATTCTAAGAGGAAGGAAAGCACAAAAATGTGAGCCCAACATTATATGCCACTTTTTCTTTATTTCATTTGCTGATTTGAACATAGGGTCTCAGAGGATAAGATGCTTAGCAAAAACTCCAGTGGGCTTTGTGAGGCTGGGGAAGGAAAACTTGAATTCAGAGCAAAGAATAAGCTTTCTTGATTATGCACCCCAGGTTTTCAGTTGTGACCCCCTAAGGCCAGAATCCTAAGAGTTGGGGAACACCTGAAACAGACCTTCTGTCACTAATGCTGATGCCCATCTTTGATCAGCTGTGCTTATCCAATAGAATGTTCTGCAGCCGTGGAAATGTCTGATATCTATGCTGTTCAATATAACACAAGCCTTATGTGGCTACTGGGCATTTGAAATGTGGCTAGTGCAACTGAATTTCTAATCTTAATTTTCATTATTCTAAATTTAACTTAAAATATCCACATCAGGGTTGTTTCAGCTAAAGAGAGCAACCTCACCCAAGATCTGGCCTGTTTCCCGGGGTGACCCACATCAGTGAATGGTTCACACAATGGTCCCAACACAGAGCAACTGAAAAGGCATTTCAGACTCAGAGATCCCCCGTGGGGTTGTCAGGGCTCCACCGGGGCTGCCTCACAGCTCACATGCTCCCTCTGACCTCCTCTTCCTTTCTTTTCTTCCCTCCCCTCCCCTCCTCTCCCCTTCCTCCCCTCCTCTCCCCTTCCTCCCCTCCGCTTCCCCTTCCCATCCCTTCCCTTCCTCAGCCATTTATCCCAAAAGCATTCCCTAATAAAAATCCCACATGCAAATCTCCAAGTCAGAGTCTGGGTCCCAGGAAATCCAGCTTCTGGCATTTGGCGCTTCGAGTAGTCCAAGAAAGCAGATATTACCTTGGGAATTTGAAGCTAGATCCATCCAGCTGTCAGTGGGGACCCCTTACTTATGGAGGTGACACATGGTCTCTGGAAGAGTGACATCACAATTATTAAAACTTTCACTAATTGTGGACTAGGATGGGATAATGAAGGGAAAAATGCATACTTAGCTAGGTGATGTATCACATATTTGAGAAATATGGGGGATATAATTGCTGTAAGGACAGTGGAATTGAGTGCCTTTGCTAAGTTTTTATGGAGATTCTGGAACAAATTAATGAACAGCTGAGAGTAATTAAACAGTGATTAAAAGGAAAGTGTGAGAGCTAGAGGGCTTCCTTGGTAGCATGTAGGGAGATTGTCCTCTCCTGTGGTAAAGGGGCTAAGAACCAGGCCCCAGGTTGAATTATCAGAATGGCTAAGCTCCAAAGATGGTTAAGCTTCCAGTGAAGCCAAGTCTGCCATGCCAAGGACAGAGTCCTGATTGCAAAATAATGGGCCTCTGATGCACGGAATGGGTGATACCTGGATAAAAGGGCAACACCCCAAACCTTGAGAAATGACCTACCCCTCCTTATTAAGAGCTGGCACCTCCCCCCAACATTAAAAGGTAATCAAGAGTCCTCCTGTCTACAAGAAAACAGACACTCCCTTCAGGATCATATGAATGGTCATGTCGTGGGCCGACCCAGAAAAAGTCATGTTTTTCAAGAGGCTATAATATACCAACTGACCACCACTTTGTGGTCAAGTACCAAATATTTGGAACTGGAGGGTAGACCCTTCCAGCAGTACTGCCTTTAGACCAAGGCAAAAGAGGTCCTCTTCCTTGATCCCACCATTCTTTAGGTGGAGCCACATACCACATATGTAAGCAGCAACAGATTTATTAAAGAACACAGGGGGGCGTCAGTCACAGGGGACCCAGCAGTCCCAGCATCCTCCTAAACTCCCCTATCCAGGCCCCAGAGAAAGGCTATTCCACATCTCCCTCCAATGTCCTTGAAGCAAATGGTGACTGTATCCAACTGTTGTGCAGGTTTGGGTGTCCTGGGCAGAGGGCAGAGGGCAGAGGACACAGACACTGCTCAGAGTGCAGGTCAGAGATTGGAGGTGGGATAGAAACCAGGAGACCAGGCTGGGCGCGGTGGCTCACTCCTGTAATTCTCAGCACTTTGGGAGGCTGACGCAGGTGGATCATGAGGTCAGGAGATCGAGACCATCCCGGCTAACATGGTGAAACCCCGTCTGTACTAAAAAAAAATACAAAAAATTAGCCGGGCGTGGTGGCAGGCACCTATAGTCCCAGCTACTCGGGAGGCTGAGGCAGGAGAATGGCGTGAACCCGGGAGGCAGAGCTTGCAGTGAGCCGAGATCATGCCACTGGACTCCAGCCTGGGCGACAGAGCTAGACTCCATCTCAAAAAAAAAAAAAGAAAGAAAGAAAGAAAAAGAAGAAAGAAACCAGGAGACCATTAAAGAGTTTGAAACTGCCATCTTGAGAAACCTGAGGAAATGCCAGATTCGATTCAGAACACCCCTGCCTTTGCTCTATGTGGGCTTCATCAATTATGTTCAGAGCAGGTCATCTCTAACATTCCTAACTCTGGCTGGGTGTCAGCTCACAGCACACAGTCCAGTCCCCTTGACAGGCCCATTTCTGCCTCATTTTCTTATCAAGCACTGGCCTCAAGTTCCCCAAAGCAGTGTGGTTGAATTCTCAAGGGTTCTGCCAAATGGACTTGAGAAAGAAAAAACCAAAGTCAAGCCCATTGATGACTAACAAATGCACCCTAACTTCCCACTGAAAACGTGTGTGGCCTTTCCCCCACCTGGGGACACAGACATCCAGCGTGCGCTATCAGTTCTTGAGGTAACCTCTAGCCTTGGATTCCTGACTCAGTGTCATCTCTCCCTACCTCCTGGCAGGAATCTTTCTAGAGTGCAAAGCCAACTGTGTTATTCCCCCACTGAAAATCCTCTGGTGGTTTCACATTGTTGAGGGATAATAGATGAATGAACGAACAGGACACTTGGGTCCCTCATCCCATGCCCAAATTGTTCATTCAAGCCTCATATTCTCCCACCCTCTACCACCTGCATCCCTGTCCCTAGTACAGGTCCCCTGCCAGCAAACACCACTTCAGACTTGCTGAATGCTATCTAATCTCACCTCCCCTCTAGCCTGAGAGCTCCTTGCAGTCGAGACCAGGTATATTCACCTTTGTCTCTTCAGCACACAGCAGGTCCTCAACTCATGTCTGAGGGAAGAAGTGAATGAAACTTATGGGTATATAAACTGAATTTGATGAGGCTGGGATAACACCAAAATGCCCCCAAAATGGACTGCTATGGTGAAAAATGGTGGAAGATGAGGACTGTGTCTTCTCCTTCTCCGTACGCCCCCAACCTGACATGCTTGGGGTGAAGGTCCCTTCAACATGTGGTGCTATGATTGAACTGCACAACCTGCACCTCACCCTGCTCAGGATTGCCCTGGGGACAGCAAGAGAGAGAGGCCTCACTGCGATTCAGGAAGTCTTAGTCTAAACTCAGGCTCTGCTACTGTGACAGTAGGTAGTGAGTCAGACATGAGCAGGGCAGGAGAGGGTCCCACCAGGAATGTCGGGCGGCCATCAGGTGATGGTCAGGGGGTTATAATCTGTCTCTCTAAAATAATAGTTGGTCTCAGCCAGCACCAGGGAAAGGCAGTCTCCTAACAAACAGAAACACCTGAAACTGGTGATCAGCAGCTTCCCGATAAGAACTCAGGAGTTGGGCGAGTAGACTCAAGCATGCGCATTAAGAGGCAAAATGGTGGCATTTAACTGGTATATGACCTTCCTCCAGGAACACTCGACTGGTAAGGGAAAAATGCCTCAAGTGAGCATGTGTACAATTCCAATAAATACGCTGTGCATGCAGCCTCTCCTGAGTGCTAGCAGGCCACTATGCATGCAGACAGCCCATTCCAAGGTATGGCGGGATCTGGCCAGCAGCCTGCAATGCAACAGGGCTCTCTCTTTGTTCCCAGGTGAATCGGCAGGTTGAGAAATAATAGACACACACAAGATAGTGAAAGCCGGGTCCAGGGGGGTCATCGCCTTCTGGTCCCACAGTGCCAACAATGCACTGGATATACCAGCATTTACTATTAAGTTTAGTGAGGGCGGGGGTAGGTTAGTGAGGGATTTAGGGTCATTTGATTATGAGGTGAGATGGTCACACGGGGATGAAGTAATTCTTTAACATAACATCTGTATGCAGAAGTATAGTATACAGAGATAAGAATTTACAATACAGTGTGTGCATCATAATTTCTAACAGAGCCTTAAAACAGAAACACAGTATTTCCATAACGTATGATTAGCAAGATATCAATCAGCAGTAACAGTTGCAGCAAAAGCTGGTTAAAAACAATCCATAGAAACAGGACATGAAGCTAGACAACCAATTAGACCAGAAATTCTCAGAAGGGAGTATGCCTTAACCCTAAAGAGGCCTAGAAGAGCCGTGGCAAGATGAGGGCGTTTATAGCCCTATCATCCATATGGACAGGCGTCCCCCATGCATCCGTTTACAGGCTCTCCACAAGGTTCGCATTCCATTCCCAGAGCTATGAATATCTGCTTTTCTGGGATAGGAATCTTGGTGATGTGAAACCTCCCTGACTGCATGTCCATTCATAGGCTCTCTGCAGGGGGAAGCACATCACGTGCTGTTGGCTCATTCTGGCAGTCCAACCTGGCATTGTCTTTACACAATCCTGCATGCAATTTTGTATTTACAATAATCAGGAGCATTTCACCTTTTATTCCGTAGCAATAGTTTCAAGGGGTCTCCCCACACCAAGGGAAGAATTGGGGAGAGGGGAAACAGGCCCTAGAAGTATGCCAATGTATAAAACCCCAAGTCAAAGGTCAAACAGGGCACTCCATCTCTCAAGCGGCCCGCTTGGCCCTCTTCCAACTGCAGTGCAGTTTACCTACTTTCTTTCCCACTCTACAGCTTTTTAATAAATTTTCACTATTGCTCTAAAACTTGCCTGAGTCTCTCCTTCTGCCTTATGCCCCTCAGTCAAACTCTTTCTTCCGAGGAGGCAACAATTGAGGTTACTGCAGACTCTAACAGACTCACTGTCGGTAACACTGCCTCTTCCCTGTGATTTTAATCTGTGTATTATTTAATATGTTATTTAATGTCTATGAATTTCTCTTTCCTTATTTATACAATGGAGATAAAAATACCTGCCCTTCATGGCCACTGTGAAGATTAAATGACATCAGGTAGGTAAAGCATTGAGCTCAATGTCAGTAACATGGCAGTGCTCAATAAATGGAATTTATCAAGCTTGAATGATCAAATGAATCAAAATGAAGAATTCTGTATTAGCTGTGATTCTTCACGAGAAATCAAGAAGCTTTCACCTATGATTTAGTCTCCAAAGCTCACATCAGAAAGAACATAAGCCCTAACGCAGTCAGAGATGCTGAGTGAGGACCCTTCAGGGCAACCCTATAGTTATGTGCTTTGTGAAGTACCTCACCCACAATTTCTTTTCATCAAATTGAAAATATTGCAGTATTTGGGCACGATCCCCATCTTTGAATTTATGTAACTCTCAAGATGTGCACTTTATGGCTATTACGTGATTGAGGTTTGATACAATTTGAATGGTGTCAGGGTTAAATTTCTACACCTGCGTGCAGCAAGGAAGGTCGCTCCTAAGTAACTAGTTCACCATCCAGATCTTTGAGGAATCAGGAGCCAGGACAAGATGTCCTGGAAGCTGTGTCAGTGCATCAGAGGAAGAGCTTGGACATCCTAAGAGCATACGGTAGGGAGTGAAGAATCTCAGAGCAGATGATCTATGACTTGATGCAAGTGAACCTTGCCCTTGGGAAATCACACCTGGCTTTTCGTCTATTTATTGTGTCATGTGCTCCCCTGGTTTTCATTAATCTCTACCTCAAAAACCTACCCCGATTCAATGGTGCTCAGGCCCAGGAAGAGAAGAGGTGGAGATTAAGGATGGGCCTGGAGACTTAAAGGGGAAGCACAGCCACACTTACCCAAGGAAGCAATCTCTTTTAAGCACCAAGCCTTGGCTAGCAGTGGGATTTCTTCTGGGTTTTTTGTTTTTCTTTTTATTTTAACTGTGTTGTTTAATATAAAAGGGAGCACAATTCTGTAAAGAGGAATTTTGGGTTGGGCACAGTGGCTCACGCCTGTAATCCCAGCACTTTGGGAGGCTGAGGTGGGTGGATTGCCTGAGCTCAGGAGTTCAAGACCACCGTGGGCAACACGGTGAAATAAAATACAAAAAAAGAAATACAAAAAATTAGCCAGGCGTGGTGGCAGGAGCCTGGAGTCCCAGCTACTTGGGAGGCTGAGGCATGAGAATTGCTTGAATCCAGGAGGTGGAAGTTGCGGATTGCACCACTGCACTCCAGCCTGGGCGAAAGAGCAAGACTGTCTCAAAAAAAAGGGGGAATTTTGAACTTGATGAGCTAACAAAGAGGGAAAAACTTTCTCCCAAGTAAAAAGATAATATTTGGGCCATAACAGTAAACAAAAGTGCTTCCTCTGTGTCAGGCTGTCTTCTAAGATCTTTACACACATTAAACATGTTAATTTTTACAACAACCTAATGAAAACGAGTGTTCTTATCCCTTTTTACATATGAAGAAACACCGACACAGAGGGTAAACAGCGAGCATGTGACAGTCAGAATTTGAACCCAGGCAGCCATCCGGGACCCATACTCCTAACAGCTGCATGATATCATCTCTTAGAAAAGCACAGAAACAGATCTCAGTAGCAGGAAGAAATTCAATAGGAATCCCACATGCTGTAGCTCTCCACTCTTCCCACACCCTCATGCTACCCTCTCTCAACAGCACAAGCTGGGAAGTGGGTCAGAGCTCCATGGGGGCTCAGTGGTTGTGTTTCAGGCTGAAATGGAGCAGAACAGGATGAAAGCCATCTCTAGAGCTGTCAGTGCTGAGCTCAGCAGGTCAGGGCCAGGTGGGGCCACGCATGGAGGGCAATAAGTCCAAATTGAAGTGCTTTACCCCACTCCCCGCCGCTGCAAGGCTTCCTCAGCACCTCTATTCACTGTGCACCAGCTGGAGACCCCCGGGAACCAACATGAGCAGCTGTAGAAACGGTTGGCCTTCATTTATGAGGGGATTTTGCTTTTTTAATTAAGAGTGAGCACTTATGTTTGTTTTCAGTAGCCATCCTCTAGACAGTAAGATGTTTATTTCTCCAGTCCCCAGAAGAGGAACAAAACAGGAACCCAGTTACAGAAGGCAGAGGCAGAAGATGCAAGCCCAGGCTGTGCACAAAACCCTGTGAGCTTAGGGCTCCTCCTGCCAGAAACATGTTCCAGCAGCAGGGGCCACTCTGACCTGCTCCCGTTCCCTGTAGAACCCCACCACTCTGCCTTGGTCCAGTCTCTGTCCTCGGGCCAGGACACCTCCTATCCTCACCTCTCTCATTCAAACCATCTCTGACATACAATGCCCAGCTCACATGCTATGTCCCCACCATCTCCAGCTGGAAGTGGCATCTCCCACTCGGCTCCCACAGCATTAGGTCTCTTGGATCATGGCATGCCCACATCATACTTTTACTCCAAACTCACTTGGGTTCATGTGCTTCCCAGAGCTCATTCATGGGAGGCATCCTTCCTTCCTCCCTCTGCAGCAGGCAGGGTGGGTGTTAGTCTCTGCATTGACAGAGTCAGGAAATTAAAGACCAGAGCAGCAGACTTGCTCAAAGAAATGTGGGTCTTAATAAATACTGTCCTGTCTCCAGAATGAGTCTTTTAAGTCCACAGGCCAACATCTGCCACTAACCTTGGTTCTTCCTAGAGAGCTTCTCTGAACACTTTATCCCCAATCCACTCTCCAACCTACAGTCCAGGGGTTTTTTGTGCTGTTTGTGAACTTCATCCCTAAAACTCATAATGTGGCTCACAGGTCCTGTGAGATATGCTTCCTGTCTAAAACTGCCAGCTCGCCTCTCGGCCCTCTTCTCTCCTTGCCACTTGCCAGCCTGCTAGCTTGCTCATGTTTCTCTAACATAGAAAACTCCACTCCCTTCCAACTCACAACCTCAATGCCTGTGGGGCCTTTGCCCAAATTTTATCTTGCTCCCCACCCACTTCCAGCACCACTCTTCTCCCAGCAGCCTCCTACCAGTCCTTCTCATCTCAGCATAAAAAACACTTCCTCCCAGAGGAGCTCCTGGCCCTAACTAAACAGGTGAAGGCAACCCACTTCATAATCTCAGAGATCCTTTATGTTCTTGATAGCATGAAGGATACTTTGTGGTTATATATTTAATTTGCTTTAATTTATTTTATGTTTGTTTCCCTCACTATATTGGCTACATCATGTAAATTTGCTTCTTGTGTCTGATATTGTGCCTGCCAGGTATCTATGTATCTACATACACACACACACACACATTGAATAAATCAATGAAAAACAAGATAAATTTTTTAAATAGCCACTGGAAGGGTACTGGATTTTCCCTTTGAAAATCCCTCTTACTTTTAGAATTCAGTAAGAATATTTTTTTACACAAGAGGGGAGACTCGGGTTCTGTTCATTTAGAAAAAGTCCACTGAAAAAAATTAGCTCTCTTATCTTGGCTGTCTAGCAGGGTGTCCAGAGGTTCTCCGGGTTTAATTGTGCCATCTGTGGTGTATGCATCTTGGTTCATGTCTCGGGAAGCAAGAGACAAAGATATTGAAAGGTGCTTGTTCCATTTAAGGGAGAAACACACTGGTCACAGCTAGCCAGAACGGCGGGCTTTGGAGCGAGCCCAGAGCAAATGAGCTTCTAAATGGCCCCAGCTGCAGAGGAGGAGTCCAGACAGGTCCTCTCAAAAGTCAAAGCCCCAACACATGAAACTGTTCTTTCAGCCACTTTCTCCACTCGTCCACAGCAGCAAAAGAGAAAAAAGACTTCCAAGCTTTGTTTTGATGCACTCAGTTGAAAACAAATATTGAGCCCACTTGTCTTCACTCTCAGATTTAAGAGAAGAAATCATGACCAAACAATGGGCTTGTTTATCACCTTTGGCCACCTCCCCTCCTACCCTAGTGGTCACCCAAAGAAGCTGTCATTGAATGTATATTCTGGCCCTTAAAAACTGAACTACAATGAGATATATGAAAAACATGGACCGAATTGGCTGTGCTACTAACTAATTAGCAAGTCAGCCTCGTTAATTGGCCTTGGAAGGATTCTGTAGCTTTCCTGAAAGTTGGCTTCTTTATTTACAAAATGAGGATTTAAAGATTTTATGTGAATTTTCTTTCCCATAGGATTATATCAGGAAAGGCCCAAGTGCACCCAGAAGTGGTACAGGGTCATGGTCTAGAGGCAAAGAGACGTGGATTGAATCTTGGTTCTGCCACTGTTTAGCTGTGTGACCTTGGACAAGTCATTTAACCTCTCTGGACCTCAGTATCCTCATCTGTACATAGGAATACAAAAAGCACCTACTGATTACTGCAAGGGCTATTGTGAGACTAAATTTTAAAATGCACATAAAGTGTTGAGTGCATGACTGGCACATGGCTGGAGCCCAAGAAATTGCAGTAGCAGTACCTGTATAAACATCCCTAAGATAATGTGAACTATAACTCACTATAATATGTAAATATAGTCAACCATCATTGATTATCTGCCAACTCAAACCTCTATCACCTGCTGACCTTTCCTTTTCCTCTACTCCCACAGAACATCCTCTCCATACTGCATATTTGGAACTTAACTGTATTCTCCCATATGTTTACTCTATGGTTTGGTTACAGTTAGAAACAAATGTGGCTCACTCAGGTCAAACCTCCTGTGCTGGGGTAGAAGGTGGGTGAGATACACAAGGTGGAGTCACCTAATCCAGGGCCTGGTTCCCCTCTGCAGGTATAGGAACTTTATTTAGAGGAGTTCACGCCCAGGACTCAGCAGTCTCTCAGGGACTGGCTCACACCAACATGCTCCCTCCCTTCCCCACCACACATAAAGGCAAAAGCACAATTACAAATAAGCCTGAATTCTAGCACATCCTTTACAGTTGTAGAGCTTTCCCTCCAATGGCTGGAAAATTTAGAGAGTGATGGTGCCTGGCATGAAATAAGTGATCAAGAAATATTTATCGGCCAGGCACAGTGGCTCACACCTGTAATCCTATCACTTTGGGAGGCTGAGGCAGGCAAATCACCTGAGGTCAGGAGTTCGAGACCAGCCTGGCCAACATGGTGAAACCTCATCTCTACTAAAAATAAAAAATAAAAAAAATCAGCTGGGCATGGTGGCACATGCCTGTAATCCTAGCTACTTGGGAGGCTGAGGCAGGACAACCACTTAAACCCAGGAGGTGGAGCTTGCGGTGAACCAAGATCGCACCACTGCACTCCAGCCTGGGTGACAGAGTGAGACTCCATCTCAAAAAGAAAAAAAGAAATATTTATCAAATAATATGATATTATTAATGAGAGGATTGTTGGGTGGAGTGTCAGTTATCTATTGCCACAACAATGCTGCAGAGCAATCCACCTCGGTGACAAACCCTAGCATTTATTGCATACGTAGGCCAAGTCAGCTTCAAGTAGGTTAGGTGGCTGTGCTGTCCTGACTGAGAAGTGATGTGCTTTGCCAATGGGCATCTTCAGTAGAAGAGCTGAAAAACAGGAGCCAGGTTCTCTGGCACCCAGCCCCGTACCTTCCTAATGACCCAGGTTCTCCCAGGGCCCTCTTAGGACTGAGTAGTCCCTCTCAGGGCTAAGATTCTGTGTTAGGACAGATGGGGCTTTTGGAGGCCCATAATATGTGCACATAAACGTAAGCTTCCCCATTGTATGCAGGGCCAGTCACAAATTCCAACCAGCTGGGCCAGGACTGAAACAAGCTCTAGCACAATTGCTGAGTTCTAGGAGGCAGAATTCGGGCCAATGTTATTAATGGGCTAGATTTAATGATGGGCCAGGGAGTGGGAAGGATTCCACTGGGGAGAGAAATGTTTGCCTCCAGGAGGCAAATCATTAATCTCAGCCACTGCAAGGGAAGCCGTTTGCTTGGCACATGCATGCATTACCCGCCCAAGGGAGAGTTTCCTCTTCCAACTCACAGATAAGAAATGTTCAGGTGGTGAGTGACTTATTAAGTACCTCTGAAAGCCTGGATCCAAGGCTCAGAATGGTCTCCCTGGGCTCAAGACTGCAGTTACACACACAAACCACTGTGACTGAATTAATTTTAAAAGATCTGTAGAATTCAGTCAAAGAGCCATTTATCTCCTCTTTCTAGCTCCAGATAATTGGTTGAGTAGAATTTTTCAATCTTTACTAGTTAGTTCACGTAGAACCTAAGAAGGAGTGAAGCAAAAGTCAGCCTGTCTTCAAGGTCATTCCAAGCTCCAAGGGCATCTTTCTATATGATATGATTTAAAGATGTAAAATCATCACTATTTCTCATGATTCATTCATTCATTCATTCATTCATTCATTCAGTAGACATGTATTAGAGCCATAGATGCCAGCCATTGAACTAGACACCAGGGTTGAAGAACGAACAAGCCATAGTCTCTAACCCAAAGAGCTTTATTTTTCCCTAATGGGGAAAAGAGAAACATAATAAATTATAAAAACTATTTGGAAAAACATTATAATGGGTATATGTGCTATATGACATGAGATTAACAAATAAGCACTAAGGAAGGGGTGGCATTGGAGTTAAGTCTTGAAGGATGAGGAAGGAATTCTAAGCAGAGAACATGCATGCTGGTGCTTTGTGTATCAGCTCATTCAAACTCCTTCCTATCATCCTTCTAGGGGAGACTGGAAAGCTAGAGTCCACATTGTGCAGACTCCCTTGCAGCTAAGATCTGCACACAAACTAGATTTTACCAATTAGATATATATGCGTTGAAAGGCATAAATAAGCTAAACTACTCTATCTTCTCTCTTTTTGAGTTGCGTTTCTGCTAGTAAGGAAGGTCTTAGGAATATGAAGTTTTTCTACAGTAACATTTCAAGGTCTATGTTCCAGCATTTGGTCTATGCCCCAACAGGTATTTGAAATGAGAGCCGAGATCCTTGATGCCAGAAACCGCCCTGGGCAGCCTCAGAAATAGAAGCTCCCCTGTGAATCAATTCTATGCTGATCTGAGAGTGATTCCTTTCCATGATTTTGTTAGCACTGAATTCCTATACTAAATGCCTGTCTGCTTAAAATACGTATTTGCTGTATTCAACTTTTACTTGTTTGAAACTTGGAAGTAAACAGACTTAAAGATGGGGACTTGAGATTTGTTATCTGAGCTTAGTGGGTTTGAAGGCAAGGACAAGGACATTACCATTTAAACATAGGTTACATGGTATGCAATGACAAAAATGACTTAAAGGATCACCTCTGAACCTCCAGATATAATGGTCCAACTGGTATCAGACTTGTCTTCCTGCCATATATAATTATAAAACTAAAAAAAGGAAATAAGACAACTCTTCTTAGGCATGTGACAATAGGCTACAGAAGATTGAAATTCCAAGAGAAGAGAAATTCACAGGTGAGCCTCATGACTGCCCAGCTCTCTGCAAGGGACAACTTCCCAGCTCTGCCCTGGAGTCCAGGCATAGCATACTAACCTCACTGATATAGTTTGGCTGTGTCCCCACCAAAATCTCATCTTGAATTGTAGTTCCCACAATTCCCACATGTTGTGTGAGGGACCCAGTGAGAGGTAATGGAATCATAGGGTTGGGTCTTTCCCAGGTCATTCTAGTGATAGTAAATAAGTCTCATGAGATCTGATAGTTTTATAAAGACGAATTCCCCTGCATAAACTCTCTCTTGCCTGCCGCCATGTAAGATGTGACTTTCTTTCTCCTTTGCCTTCTGCCATGATTGGAAGGCCTCCCCATCCATGTGAAACTATAAGTCCATTAAACCTGTCATTCTTTATAAATTACCCAGTCTCAAGTATGGCTTTATAAGCAGTTTGAGAACAGACTAATACACTCACTGTGATGAATGTGCACTGGGGCTGGAATCTGGGAATCAGGTATTGGAGGACACAAAGCTGTACAGATTGTGAAAGGAGAAGTCACTTGTGAGTCACTGACTCAGAGGTGGGCTGCACAAGCTAAAGGTGAGACTACCAGAGGCTTACCCTAGTCAGTAGAACAGAGACACTACAGGCTGGACAGTGCCCAGGAAGTTGAAATTATGGTCCAGCAAGAGAAAAGCCAAGACCTCATTAACACATTGCTAACAGCCTGGTCACCAAAAAGAGGAAACAGAAGGGTCCAGATTTAGGTTTAAAGACCACAGGCTACATAGAGTAAGACCTACACTAGACACACACTAACAGATGCTAAAATTATGATAAGATCTACAACAGAGACAGAGTTTAGAGATTGGATCCACCAAATTATAGGGCTTGAGAAACACCATAGATTTTCCAGATCAATCTTTACAAAGCACAAAACCAATATAAATCTAAGGTGATCAACTATTAATTGAACCACTTCCAAAAAAACCTCAATCTACATTATCTATTTTGTTCAGTAAAAGTTCAAAAGTATTAGACATGCAAGGAAATAGAAAATATAAAAATATAACATTTAGTGAAGAAAAAAATCAATAGAAAACCAAACCTGAACTAGCACAGATGTAGTATTTCACAGATTAAAATTTTGAAGCAGCTAATATAAACATGTTCACTTAAAGGAAAATGTGATCTAAATGAGTGAACAGATAGGGCCTCTTAGCAAAGAAATGGAAGCTATATTACAAGACCAAATGGAAACTTTGGAATTAGAAACTGAGATAAAGTAATTGAATGGGCTTAATAACAGATTGAAAATACAAAAGAATGAGTCAACAAATTTGAAAGTGAATCAACAGAAATTCTCCAAGCTGAGGAGCAGAGAAAAAAAGATTGGGGTGGGGGTTGAACAGAGACAGATGGGACAGTATCAGAGACCTCCTCAGGGACTGGTGGAACAATAGCACATGTGTACTAAGATCCCAGAAAGAGAAGAAAATGAGAAATGGTTCAATAGGTAAAAAGCAGAAATTCTCAGAACACTTAATAAGCTATGCATTAAGAATCTACAAAATATTCAAAAGAGCAGCATAAGCACAGTCTGCCAAATATATTTGACCCTAGAACCTTTGTACCATGGAGCAGATTACAGAACCATGTTCTGCAGAATGCAATTTGGGAAATATCACCCTACAGGTTGAAAATGCAGCTCAGGTACTTTTTGGAGATGTCAGTGATTCCGGGCTCTCAGAGGGTGATACTATTCAAAGAGCGGGTGATGGACATTATAAGAATACTATAGGAGGTCGAAGAGGACACAGAAAGAGAGGTAGACGGGGCTAAAGATAAATGTCCTCCACACATCCTAGTCCCGGGCCCTGAGCCAGGCCCAACTCAATCTCTGCTTAACATCTCCAGGTCCTCAAGCACCACTCAGTGTACACAGCCCCAGGAGCTCCAAGGGAAATCTGGGTCCAGGACTCAGAAAACTAATTTTTACCAAAGGAGATAGGAACCTTGAAGAAGTGCCAAAATCCAGGTGGAGAGGATTGCCTCGTGTTTTCATTTCATTTTCTGAAAGTGACAAAATTGGAGGAAAAGCCTTTTAATATGACAGAAATAGCATGAAACCACAAATCTCAGGAACCTGGATCACAGCTGAGTCTGACCAACACTTTCCATGTAACAAATGAAAGAATCTACGGGATATTAAACAGAACACACCACAAAATATAAGACGAAACCTCAAGTAGTATCTAAGAGACAATGTCATGTGGTCGCCTGCATAATAAAACCTGCAAATACATAACCTTCTTAATTACAGAGCACTTGGGAATTTGCTGTTACCTTTGAACTTTATGACAACCCACAGAAATGTGGCATTGTTTTCATGTTACAGATGAAGAAATCAAGACTCAGGGAAGAACTCTGAATTTCTGGAGACCACATAATTAGTTCACAACAGAACTGAGACTCAAATGTAGCTCATTTTTCTTAATAACCCACAGCCAAAAACAAAACAAACAGCCAAAGCTAATATATTGCAAAATTATAAAAATTATGCTTTTTCACACTTCTTTTGCCATGTTCTTCTTCCCACTCCAGTTCCCTTACACAACTGCTTGCTTCATACTCCCTTCCCAGAAATGCCCTCAGTCCGGGAACTCTTTCTGTGGCACCAATGCTTATTGTATATAGTGCCTGCCTATAGGAGAGAGAGAGTGACATCAGCAAGACGGCTGACCAGAGACACCTGGCACTCATTTCTCCCACAAGAAAGGACGAAGGCAATGAATAAACAGCTAAGATGTAGGAAGAATGTCAAAGGGAAAGCACTGGTATGCAGCAGGGGAGTGGAGAGGCACCTGTGATAATTGGAAGTTCAGGAAGGCAGGGTGGGTGTGCCAAGCCTCTGCAGTACCATCTCTCCCACCCAGGTTGGATCTTCCTGAAGTCAGGAGGGACTCTCCCTCATGGGAAAAATGTGAGCAGAAGAACAACTCCAGCAGCCCCAATTGCCACCACGTACCTACAGTCCTTACTACAGGAGGATTCTACTGTCCTCACAAGCCCTGTGGCCAGTTTGTAGAGCTACCAGGAATTCATGCACTGGCATTGCCCAGATTATGAGCACATTAGGTGAATTTCCCACCTGCCACTCACTTCTGCATGAGCCAAGCTGCTGCAGCACAGTGCCATCTTAAGATTGAAGCCACCTCAGGAGTGTGGCCTCCTCTGGGGCCAGTAGCCATTACACCATTTCAGCACTGGGGCTCCACCTTCACACCACCAAGCCCACACAGGCAGCTGAATACCACAACCCCAGCTGCATGGAGCCTGTGCCTAGGATCAGCTGTAACTCTGGTCCTGCAGATCAGGAAAACCAACCACTGCCACCTGCACGTCTATTAATAGCTGGAGGAACAGTCTGCCAGTCCTGCCCAGGGAGAATCTGCCCTTGAGCCAGCCAAACCATGGCCTGCTCTTCCCTGAGCGTGACAGGTCCCCCAGACACAGAGTAGTTGACCTGCCCCCAACCAGTGGAGCAGTTATGAGCCCATGCCCAGGACCTAAGTAAAAACCCCCAGCATCCCCCAACAGCACATTCCCAGCCCAGCCCAAAGGTCGTGTACTCACAGTCAGGGAAGGACCTGGAGAAGAAGGCAATAGGGAGAGATGTGTTTAAGGATACAAAATTACAGCTAGATAGCAGGAATAAATTCTAGTATTCTATACCAGTGTAGAATGGAACAATAATACATAGTTAACAATAATATACAGTTTCAAATAATAGCTAAAAGGAGAATATTGAATATTTCCTACATGAAGAAACGTTTCAGATGATGAATATTCTAATTACCCTGATGTGGTCACTATATAGTATAAGTATTGAAACATCACTATGTAACCCATACATAAGTACAATTATTATATGTCAATTTAAGAAGTTAAAACAAATTTTAAAAATGGGCAAATAACTTCTGCATGCCTATTGGGATAATAACGCATGCATACCTCATTTTACTGCACTTCACTTTGTTGTGCTTCCCAGATGCTACGAGTTTTCCAAATTAAAGGTTTGTAGTAAACCTGCATTGAGCAAATCTATTTGCACCATTTTTTCCAACTGCATGCGCTTACTTTGTGTCTCTGTGTCACATTTTGGTAATTCTTGGTATATTTCAAACATTTTGTTATTTTATTATGGGGAATCTGTAATCAGTGATCTTTAATGTTACTACTGCAATTTAGGAGGGAGGAGCATCACAAACCACACCCATATAAGATGGCAAACTTAATCAATAAATGTTGTGTGTTCTGACCACTCCAATAATCAGCCCTTCCTCCACCTACTTCCCTATCCTCAGGCCTCCCTATTCCCTGAGATACAACAATATTGAAATTGGGCCAATTAATAACACTACAATGGTAAGTATTCAAATGAAAGGAAGAGTCACGTGTCTCTCACTTTGAATCAAAGCCTATATATAATTGAGCTTAGTAAGGAAGGCATGTCAAAAGGTGAGACAGGCCAAAAGCTAGGCCTCTTGTATAAAATAGTTAGCCAAGTTGTAAGTGCAGAAAAAAAGTTCCTGAAGGAAACTAAAAGTGCTATTCTAGTAAACATATAAATAAGAAAGTCAAACAACCATATTGCTGATATTGAGAAAGCTGTAGTGGTCTGGACAGAAAATTGAACCAGCCACAACCTTCCCTTTGGCCAAAGCCTAATCCAGAGAAAGGTCCTAACTCTCTTTAATTCTATGAAACATAAGAGACATTAAAAAAAAAAAAGAAAGAAAGAAAAAGCTGTGAAAGAAAAAAATTGAAGCTAGCAGAGGTTGGCTCATGAGGTTTTAAGGAAAGAAGCTATCCCTGTAACATAAAAGTGCAAGGTGAAGCAAAAAGTGCTGATGAAGAAGCTGCAGCAAGTTATCCAAAAGACCTAGTTAAGATCACTGATGAAGGTGGCTATACTAAACAACAGATTTTTCAATAAAGACAAAACAGTATTTTATTGGAAGTAGACATCATCAAGAACTTTCATAGATAGAGAGAAGTCAATGCCTGGCTCCAAAGCTTCAAAGAGCAGCCTGACTCTCTTAATTTTTTTAATTTTTATTTTATTTTTATAGAGATGAAGGCTTGCTAAATTGCCAGGCTGGTCTCAAACTCTTTGCCTCAGATCTCCCTACCTTGGCCTCCCAAATTGCTGGGATTACAGGCATGAGCCACCACACCTGGCTTCTGGCTGTCTTGTTAGGGGCTAACGCAGCTAGTGACTTTAAATTGAAGCCAATGCTTATTTACCATTCAAAAAAAATCCTAGGGCCCTTAAGAATTATGCTAAATCTGTTCTACCTAGCTCTGTAAATGGAACAACAAAGCCTGGATAACAGCACATCTGTTTATAGCATGGTTTACTGAATATTTTAAACCCACTGCTGAGACCTAGTGCTCAGAAAATAACATTCCTTTCAGAATATTGCTGATTATTGACAATGCTCCTGGTCATCCAAGAGCTCTGATGGAGATATACAAGAAGATTAATGTTGCTTTCATGCCTGCTAACATCATACCTATTCTACAGCTTATGGATCAAGAAGTAATTTTGACTTTCAAGCCTCATTATTTAAAAAATGCATTTTTTAAGGCTATACGGCTGCCATAGATAATGATTTCTCAGATGAATCTGGACAAAGTTAATTGAAAACCTTCTGCAAATGATTCACCATTCTAGATGCTATTCAGAATATGTGTTATTCGTGAGAGAAGGTTAAAATAGCAACATTAACAGGTGTTTGAAAGAAGTTGATTCCAACCCTCATGGATAAGTTTGAGGGGTTCAATACTTCTTTGGAAGAAGTAACTGCAAATGTGGCGGAAATACCAAGAGAACTAGAATTAGAAGATATGACTGAATTGCTGCAATCTCTTAGAACTTGAGGGATGAGGAGTTGCTTCTAATGGATGAGCAAAGAAAGTGGTGTTTTAAACTAAATCCACTACTGGTGACAATGCTATGAATGTTGTTGAAATGATAACAAAGGATTTAGAATATTACATCAACTTAGTTGAGAAAACAGTGCAGGGCTTGAGAAAATTCACTCCAAGTTTTAAAGGTCTTCTTTGGGTAAAATACAATCAAACAGCATTATCACATGCCACAGAAAAAGGAAGAGTCAATGGATATGACAAACTTCATAGCTGTCTTATTTTAAGAAATTTCCATGGCCACCACAACTTTCAGTAACCACCAACGTGATTAGTCAATAGCCATCAACATTGAGGCAACACCAGTGAAAAGACTGTGTCTCACTGAAGGTTCAGATGATTCTTACCATTTTTTAGTAATAAGTACAGCATTCTTAAATCAAGGTATGTACCTTGTTAGACACAATGCTATTGCACACTTTATGGACTACAATATATTACAAACCTAACTTCCATATGCACTGGGAAGCCAAAAAAATTGTCTGACTCATTTTATTGTGATACTCATTTTACTGAGGTGGCCTGGAATTGAACACACAATATCTCTGGGGTATGTCTGTATATTCTGTGCCATGGTCATAAGTATCCAAAAAATGAATAAATAAATGGAACAAAGGCATAAAGAAGGTACTTGAAAATTACAAAATACTATGTAAATTCAGATACAGTTTCTCCTTGTCCCATTCTACCAATAGAATCAGCTGATTTTTCTCCAAAATGAAATTAGCTCAATTTTTCTAATTATAAAATAATTCAAGAAGATTATGGGTTTAGACATATCAAAAAGTATATAGAAGAAAGTGCAATATCAGTTTTACACACACACACACACACACACATAAACCTACTTATATATACATACATAGCTGATACTATATCTTCACCTTTTCATAATCTGTGATCTTTGAGGTACTGCATAATATAGGACAGACAAAGAACAACCTGGATCACAAAATCTTAGGCAACTTTACTGATGCAAGATGCTTACCAACATTACACAAACAAGGCTGTTGGCATTTTCCAATAGCTCAAAGGTTTAGGCTGATACACAGCACAAAATCTCTCTAGTTCCACATCACCATCACCAAAGTAACCAAGAACCCAGGAAAATCCATACACCACTTATTAATGAAGTAAATGCAGAATGATCAATGTCTACAAGTGTCTAAATTTAGAGGACAAAGGAAAATACATATTAATGCAGATGACTTGACTCCTAGCTTAGGCAGAGGCACTGCAATTTTAAGGCATCTCCAAAAGATTTTAACCAAAAACTGGATAATAATATATGTACTATTTAAAAATCCATGATTTCCTGTTAACAAATATGATGGGGGAATGTATATGTTAAAGAATCTATGTACGGATTTGCCTCTTCATTTCATGTAAATGAAATCATACAATATGTGGTCTTTTGTGACTGGCTTCTTTCACTTAGCATAGTGTTTTTAAGGTTCACTCATGTTGCAGCATGTATCAGAATTTCATTTCTAATTCTGAATAACATTCCACTGTATGAATATACCACGTTATTCATCCATTTGTCAGTTTTAATCAGCCATGAATAGCAGTCTTGACTGGCTGCACCCTCACTGCTTCAGCTGATCCCCAATGATGGACACTGGATCTTTCCAAATGTTTAATTTATTTTTCTTTTAAAATGGAGTCTCTCTCTGTTACCCAGGCTGGAGTGTAGTGGTGCGATCTGGGCTCACTGCAACCTCCACCTTCTGGGTTCAAGCAATTCTTCTGCCTCAGCCTTCCAAGCAGCTGGGACTGCAGGTGCGCACTACCACGCCCGGGTAATTTTTGTATTTTTAGTAGAGATGGGGTTTCACCATATTGGCCAGGCTGGTCTTGAACTTCTGACCTTGTGAACTGCCTGCCTTGGCCTCACAAGGTGCTGGGATTACAGGCGTGAGCCACCACACCTGGCCCAAATGTTTAATTTCTATGGGCATCAATACAAATTATACACTTATAAAATTTTCTTTATACACATATGGTAATACCCTTAAACTTCTAGAATTGAAACCACCGATTTAAAGGGTATACACACACTTAAGCCTTCTTTGTATATATTTGGAAAATCCCTTTCTACCTAACTGCTTCATAAAATGGATTTGTCATCAGTGCTCTGTCTTATAGTTCTATATAATAGAAATAGAGTGAAAACCTGTCCCTCCACTTATACCTTACCACCCCAATGATCACATGCTAAGAGAGACTTCCTATTCTGTTCCCTCAAATTTCTATCTTAAAGCCAGCTCGTAGAGTTCACTACGCCAGTGAAGGAAGGGCCAATAAGGGAGACATTTCTACTTTCAGGATGTCACACACAAGGAGCTGATAGAAGAAGAAAGGTCCCTGTTGTAAAAATATAATGAGGCATAGTGGAGTACCCTGAACATTGACTTCATAGTTAGCCATGGGTTTGGTTTCAGCTCTGCCATTCACTGTCTGACTTTGGGTGAGCTGGTAAACTTGCCTACACCCTAGTTTTTTCAATCTGAAAATGGAAACAATAATACCACCCAAGCAAGACCATTTTTGATGATAGAGCTGGTGCACGTAAAATGCCTGACACAAGGTAATGTTCAAAAATACTCCTCAGAGCTCCCAGAACCCCGTGTCACATTCACTTACCTATAGATCGCATTCACGTTAAAGGTTTCATTGTTGTTACTAGCTAAACTTCTGAATTCTGAAAGATGACACTCAGGTGTTCTCCAGGAAGAACTACAGGCAGCAAAGCCAGCCAGGCTTTTCTTCAGATGCGGCATGAATGAGAAGATTGTGGGGTCCCATGGTCTTCCACGGATTCATTCCCAGAAGCCTAGAATGTGAGATGCCTGGCCTGACCCAGCCCCAGAGTTGAGTGATGTAGAAAGAATGCACAAAACCACCCTCCAGGGAAGCACACGGGGAGCCAGCACCCCCAGCACAGCTGGAGTGTTGTGCGTCCTCAGCCAGAGAGGACACTCCTTCCCTTGAAACTCTCTGCTCGCAGCTTTGCTGACTCCACTCTTTCCAGATATCTTTCTATCTCTCTGACCATTTTCTAATCTTCTTCAAAGACAGCTCTACTGCCTCAGTATTCCCCAGTGTCCTCTTTTCCAGTTTATTCGCATACTCTTACGGGAGTTCTAATCCCACTTCTGTCCCAATGGCCTCATTCAACACTGCATATTGATAATTCACAGATCACAATTATCAATCTCTATCCTAGGAATCATCTAATTGACTGCTGACTGCACTTCCCAACTCAAACAAGCCTCACACTCCTTAAACTTATCCAGAATTACAGAGCTGGCAGGTGAGAGCCAAAACTCAAACACAGGTCAGCCTAGTTACAAGAGCACAGCCCTCCTACAACCCACCTTACCTTCACTGTCTATCTTAGATTCAGTCACACTTTCTGATTTTGCTGCAGAACTACCTCCTCCTGCAAAGTTTTCTGGTTTTAGTTCAGTTCAATTCAATAAGTGTTTGTTGACCATCTCCCTATAAAATATAGACGCAAAGGGGAGCTAACAAGCTGGTTTTCTTACCAGGGCAAACGTGGGCTTACATAAAAGTGGCGCTCCACCTCCACATCCAAAAGTTTACATCTTGAAATTCCAATCTCTGATTATCAAACAGTAAAACTGCAGGCTTTGGGGACAGCACTTCCTTCCTTAGAATGCTATTATAACATCCTTATATATTGTTCATCCATGTATTTCTCTTCCCTCAGACCAAGAAAGATAGGTATATAAGTGAGATCACTAGGATAGTTTGGCTTCCAGCTGTGATGAATTAGTTTGTTTCAGGCCAAAAAAACCAGAAACACTGGGTAATTTAAAAAAAAAAAAAAAAAACTTATTTGAAGGCATCAGAAAGCTGCCATGGCAGGCAGGATACCAAGTGGCCAAGGTGCTACAGAGAAGAAAAGTGCTTGAGATGGACTCAACATTGACACATGACTTTTTTCATGTGGGAATGTTTGTAGATTCTTGGCATGGATAGGGAGGGGAAACTGAGAAAGTGAACTCTAAGAAACAGCAGCTCTCAAAAGAGCTTTTGTCATCTCACAGGCTGGAGAGATTAAAATTTGAGGTTGGGACTGCCAAGGAAGTCAACACTGAAGCTTGAAAATCCATAAAGAAAATGATTTCCTTTTAAGGGCTTTTGCAAAAATTTTTTTAATTTTTTTGTTTTTGTTTTTTACTTCAAAAGGTAAGCCCTAAAGGAAGCTGGAAATACAATGCACCACTAACCAGTGGTTCTCCACCTCATCAGACCCAGGAGGCTCCCTTTTATATTTTATTTTATTTTTAAATGATAAATAATAATCGGGTATATTCATGGAGACAGAAGGCCAACAGCTAGAAAGCCAAGTGGAACATAGTTGAAAGTACTGACCAGAAGACTCAGGATTTTACTGATGTAAGTAAGTTACCTCCAAATTGATCTAAAGATTTAAAGCCGTTCCAAATCCCAGTAGGTTTTTCAGTGGAAATTGACAGCTGATTGTGCCATTTATATGGAAATGCATGGAGCCAAGATAAACAAGAAAATCTTGAATAAAAACAAAGTTGAAGATTTTAGATTACAGATTATCAAGCTTATAGTAATTAAGATGGTATGATATTGGTACAAGGATAGAAAACTGACCAGTGGAACAGAACAGGGAATCCAGAAATAGACCACACACAGATAAAGTCACTCAATGTAAGACGAAGGCAGAGCCATAGGAACAAAGTGTTTTGTTTTGTTTTGTTTTGTAAATGATATTGAGATTATAGAATATCCCTGTGGGAAACAAATAAGAAATCTTGACCCCTATCTCACACTGTAGACAAAAATCAACTCCAGATAAACTTTAGATCTAAATGTAAAAAAAAATTATAAAGCTTTTAGGTGACAATATAAACATGGCCTCTTCTCTTAAACAAGACACCAAAGCACTAATCACTAAGTAAACAATTGATAAATTGGACTTTTTCAAGATGTAAAACTTTTTTAAATTCCGAAGTCACCACTGGATAAAGTATTTGCAGTACATATATCCAACAAAGAGCTCATATTCAAGATACTGAAAAAACTCTAAATCAGTAAGAAAGACACAGATAACCCATTGATTGTGATTTAAAGGCTCAAACAAGCACTTCATAAAAAGGATATCAAAATGATCAACAAACATGTGAAAAGATTCTCCACACCATTGGTCAAACCGAAACACAAATTAAAACCAAAATAAAGTACCACTATACACCTACCAGAATAGTTTTAAAAGGTTGACAAGGATGTAGAGCAACTGAGACTCTCTTACACGGCTGTTGATGTGAGTTTAACAATTACTTTGGAAAACTGTTTGGGTGTACTTACAAAAGCAAACGTGTACTCTAAGACCCAGAAATGCCATGCTTAGGTATAGATCCAAAAAACAAACAAATGTGTGCCCCACAAGACATGTAATAGAATGTTCAAAACAACATTATTCACCATAGCCTGGTATTGGACAAAAATGTTCAACAGCAGCCAAATAAATAAATTGTAACATACTCATACAGCAGCAAATAATGCAGCAGTGAAATGGTACCATTGCTACAGGAAAAAACATGGATAAACCCCATAAACACAATATTAAGCCAAAGAAGCTAAACCCAAAAGAGTAGATACTATATAATTTCATTTATATAGAATAAAAAACAGGTGAAGACATTTGATGATGAATAAAAATAGTGGTTAATTTTTTGGTGATAGTGATTTTGGTCACCCAGGTGTGTTCACTTTGTAAAAACTCATCAGGTTCTACACATATGATTAGTGCACTTTTTTTTTTCTTTTATTGTAATTATTATTATTATTATTATTATTATACTTTAGGTTTTATGGTACATGTGCCCAATGTGCAGTAAGTTACATATGTATACATGTGCCATGCTGGTGCACTGCACCCACCAACTCGTCATCTAGCATTAGGTATATCTCCCAGTGTTATCCCTCCACTTTTTTGCATGTATATTATGCTTCAACAAAAAGGTTATTTAAAAACAAGTGATATCCAAGATCACTGGATGAACTTTCAGGGCCCCACCTTGCCAATACACAGTGGTAGATTTCCTCTGTCATTGCAAAACAAATCCTCATGATGGATTGGTGAGTCTCCACACCCACACATAGTACCATACAGCCTTCCTTCACAGAAGAAGGACGTAGTAAAGTTAATGTGGTCTGATGGGCAAGGAGGTTGGAGAGGAGCTTGGTCCAGGAGAACAGACTCTAGGACCTCAGTGGTCTAGAGACTCACTGGTGCCCCTTGTCACCTGGATTGAAGAGAAATGGGTTTAGAGAAATGGGGACCATTATTGTTTCTCTGTCTAATGTGGAGGAAGGGTACACAGCACCAACTGCCACGGAGTCAACAGAGACCTGATTCTCCATCACATGGCCACTGGCAAGCGCATCTTGCAGCCCTCAGCCCCTGAAATCTCAAAATCATCATTAGGAGGTAATGACTAAAAGGCCTAATTTAGTGCATGGAAAACTATTTGGGGATGTCAGAATGTAATATGAAAATTGTAAATTATTGAAAAATATAACTCAGAAACAAGACAGATCACAACTGAGCACCACAGCACTTTTTATTGAGTAGCTCCCCTGAGCTCAGCTGCACTTGTCCTGCAGAGCTCTAAATCTCATGAAGGTTGTGGATGGCCTCTTTTATTTATCTGTGCAGTCTCCTTCTAGGCAAGGAATCTCAGGAGGGTCGTTTCTACTCTTTCCCCAAAGAGAAGGTGTATGCAACTGTGTTCTCCTCTTGCCCCATAATGAGTAGAAGGAACTCCATTCCTTGCCAGTAAGGGAGGTGGGGAAGGAGAGAGGGACCCCCATTCCTCATTATTATTATTAAGTTCTGCTTATTCCAAGTGCATGAAAGCAAACATATCCATACTCAACTCTGACAAAGTACTAAGGGGTTACAAATGCAAATACTGTTGATGAGATCAATTCAAGAGTCAGAGGAAAGAAATCAGGTAACATGAATCTAGTCAACCGGACAATGGTAGAGAGGTGAGTAGACCTGCCAAAATCACAAAAGTTCCCTGGTATGGTCTGTTTGTATCACCCCACCAAAAAAATTATATGTCAAAATCTCATCACTAATGTGATGGTATTAGAGGTGGGGCCGCTGGGAGGTGATTAGATGATGAGACTTAATCACACAATAAATAGAATTAGTGTCCTTATATAAGAGGCCCCAGAGATCTGCTTTGCCCCCTTCATCATGTGAGGACACAGTGAGAAGGCACCATCTATGAACCAGGAAGCAGGACCTTACAGACACTGAATCCGCCAGCAACTTTATCTTGGACTTGCCAGTCTCCAGAACTGTGAGAAATAATTTTGTGTTATTTATAAGCTACCCAGTCTACGATATTTTATTATAGGAGTCCAAACAGATTAAGACACTCCCACAGAACAAGTCACTTCCATTTCCCCAGTCAGATGAAGACACTAACACGAACACCTACCACAAATGACCCAGGTAGGGCTCCATGTCAGTGGGTCTACCCCAGCGGCCATGCTCTTAACCCTGCAATCCCCAGTGTTATTTCCAGGACTGAGTTGTTCTTCAGGAAGGCTTTGTAGAAGTGCCAGGACTTGAGTCAGCTGCATAAGCCTTTCACAGCCTGTGTTCCACACTGGACTTTTCTGACTGCCGCACAAAAAAGGAAGATGATTCTCTTCACAGTGGGACTGCTGGCTCTCTCCTTCCAACCCATTAAGCATGGCGAGGAGCCTTGTAACTTTGCACACGCTGTGCTGTTCTGTATAAATAGGGACCATCCGTCAGAAATGTCACAGACAGGAAGTCAATGAGGTTTCTACAACCAATTTACAATCAGAATCTGCTGTGAAATACACACAGAAAATGCCTTAACAGACAGAGAGGATGTGAAATACACATTATGTACGGCTAATGAAGCCATGTTAAATTTGAGGGACCCAGCACAAGGAAGAAAAAGTGGAAAATGTGCAAAAGTGAAGGAACAAACAGTGAAGAGTAGGTGGGGTCTCTATTCATATTTAGAAATGAAAAACAACAGCAAAAAAAAGGCAAATAGAAACAACGTTTTTTTTTTTTTCTTTTTGCCATTCTGCAAACTCAGCAAACCAGGGGCACTCTTGCAAATAAATGTTCTTGATGCTGAATTTATTACTGCTAAGCTAAAAAAGTATAAAAGATTGAAGACTTCTATTTAGGCAGGAAATAAATTTAACCAAGGAGATGGCAAAGCAAGTTTTTAGAGGCTGAGCTGCCAAGTTGCCTCAACCTTGTCCTGGAAGACTCACTTCCAAACGTAAAATTTTGACTGGATTTCAGACACACAGTTTCATTTTTAGAAGCTTCAAAACTATCCTTTCAGGCTAAGGAAGAGCTTTTTCCATCATCCCCCTCATAGGCATCCTGATCACACAGGTCCAAGTCATGGCCTTCCATAAGGTAGAGATTCAATACAGTTCAATTACTTTAATGAATGACTAGCAGTGTCTTTCTTTCCACATACATTGATGCAAAGAAAAGAAATGTTCGAATGCTAACAAGATCCTTATCAACATCATCATCATCGTCATCCCAGTGGATATTTAATGACAGCTGGTTTTAATGCTAGAATCTCAAGATTATCACAAGAATTGATTTCATACAGGGTGAGTACTGTTGCATGCCCACTTTACAGATGGACAAAATCTAGGCATAGAGCTGGGGTCCCCAACCCCAGGGCTGCAAACCGGGTACCGTTCCATGGCCTGTTAGGAATTGGGCTTCACAGCAGAAGGTAAGCTGCGATTGAGCATTGCTAGCTGAGCTCCGCCTCCTGTCAGATCACCGGCAGCATTCGATTGTCACAGAAGCGTGAACCCTATTGTGAACTGCCCACGCAAAGGATCTAGGTTGCACACTCCTTATGAGATTCTAATGCCTGATGATCTGATGTGGAACAGTTTCATCCTGAAACCATAACCCAACCCTGCCATGTTCCCTGGAAAAATTGTCTTTCACGAAACCAGTCCCTGGTGCTAAAAAGGTTGGAGACCACTGGCTTAGAGAGATTATCAGTAAAGAGATAGACTCAGGATTCCAGCACCTACTTTCTAATGCTAGATGACAAAGAACTGTGGTCAATGGACCTTCTGCCATTAATCAAGGGCATTTATAAACCCCTTACATCGGTTATTTGTCCATTTTCTTCTCAAGTATCTCTGAAACAGAAAATTTCTCCTTCTTAGCCTATTCCTGCAATCAATGTCCCTCCCAGTGAAGAATGAGTCAATCAAATAAACTTTTTCCACAAGTAGAACGCTGATAATAATAGCTAACTTTATTGGGTGCATGCCAGGCATGGTGCTAATCATTTTATGTGGATTATCTCACTCATTTAGCACACTGGCCCTATGAAGAACCTGCCATTATTAACCAACATTTTACCAGTGAGGAAACAAACTTTTGCATGCGCCCAAAGTACCTACATTCTGTACATGGCAGAGCTGGAATTACTCACTCCCTTGGCAATCTCATCCAGAGTTTTAAATATCATCTACAGGCTGGCAATTCCCAAATTTGTTTCTCTATTCCAGACTCATCCCTCTAAATCCTTAATACTATAGCTGATGTCTAACAGGTATCTCAAACTTAACAGTTCCAAAGCAGAATTCTTACAACCCTCTTACATTGTCCAACCCACAGACAAAAAATCTGCCCGCCACCATAGTCCCTTCTTCTCAGTGTATCAACTCCATCCTTGGAATTGCTAGAGACAAAAACTTTGAGATCATCCTGAATTCCCCTCTTTCTTTCACATCTCATGCATCATTCATCAATAAGCCCTTTAGCCTCTATCTTCAAAATATAATCGTAATTGGATAATTTCTTACCACTGTACTGCTGTCACCCTGCACCAAGAAACCACTAAGGATTATGACAATAGCCTCTGAATTGACCTTATTGTTCTGCCATTCCTCATTCCCCAAGTCTGCCCTCAAGAGAGTAGCTAGAAAGTGGTAGCTGAATACACTAATTGTCCCCAATGAACCATGCCTTCTGGTATCCACACCCACATGTTGTCTCACAGTGACTCTAGGCTGACTCTGTGACTTAGCACATACGAGGCAAACAGAAGCTTAAGAAGTGCTTGCTCTCCAGGAATGCTGCCAGCATCACAGAAGCAATCCCAACCTGGTGTAGCCTCCTTGAGGATGAAAGTCCACAAGGAGAGCGGGGGCCAGACGTCCAGGCAATTGCAACAGAGTTCAGCCCCTAGCCAGTCCTTTGGCTGATGCAGCCACATGAGTGTGGTCAGGTGAAACCAGAAGACAACTGTCCAGTCAACCCACAGGACAAGGAGAAAAATAAACCACCGCTGTTCTGAGCCACTAGCAACAATTAATTGACACAGACAGAATCCTTTCAAAACATGCTTGTTTAATTCATTCCTCTGCTCAAGATCCTCCAATGGCTTCCCATTTAACTCACAGTAAAAGACAGTTCTAACAACAGCCTCCAACATCCTACACACCCTGTCCTCCTGTCACTTTCTGAGGTAATCCTCCGCCGCTGCCTTCTCCACCCCAGCACACTGTCCTCTTCACTTTTCCTAAAATTCACCAGGCACAGGATATTCTTTTCCCAGATAATCCCCTGGCCTCTTTTGTTTCCTCCTGATTAGAGGAGTACCCTTTAACAACCTACATAGACAGCCCCATGCCTTCCTCCAGCCTCCCTTCCCCCTGCCCTGGGTGCTGTTTCCTGGAGTTCTTGTCACTGCTGCACCCCGTACATGTTCATCTGGGTGCCTGTCTATTGTTTGTTTCTCCAGGTGGAATGTGAGCTCCATGAAGGCAAGGGCTTTGTCTTTGTTCTCTTCTGTATCCTCAGCCCAGAACAATGTCTTAATCCTGGTAATGGTAAATGAATATTTGCTGAAGAAAAATAAATGAATGAATAAACTCATTTATGAGTTCAAATGAATGAACTCAAAATGAATGAATGAACTCAGTCTAACACACATCCTTACTCCACACCCAAAGGACCACTCAAAACTATTCTACCATCCATGTTATCGTTATTCAAGCTTAAATTGAACATGCTCACAAGATCCATAGTGAAGTGAAGGAGTCATGCCCTTGAGAAACCCATAATCTAGACTAGCATGAAAGTAGGACATGTGAATACTTCCAGGATGGTCTGTAGGATGCTATGGCGAGAAACATAATGGAATATTTAGAAATATTCAAATATTTGGAATATTTGAGAAATATTTACCCCAGTATTAGGAAACAAAAACCTAGTCTTTAAATTGCAGCACCCTAAAATCATAAAGTATTAAGCAAGAGTAAAAATGTTTAGAATGATTCTTTTAAAGCTATCTCAGAGATCAGTCCTCATTCTCCAATTCCCTGCAAGTAAGCAGTTTTGTTTCCAAAGCCCATGCATATCCCCTTAATAGATTTGTGCACCTCCAAACACAGGAAATGTGAGGAGTGTTTTGTCACCAAAGATGAAAAGTCAATTTCACATCACAGCAAGAAAATCATTTTCCAAGAAGTTACACAAGTCAACAAACAACAATATTCAAACCTCTGGCACTGGCCTTGTCCAAGGAAATAACTCTTAAATTTAAGGAGAGAAATAACCCAAAGAGATTGAGGTGAAGTCACCTGTCTAGAAATTGACAAGATCGGTGACAAAACGTCAAAGCCAAGTTCTCAAGCTTTGCAAGGTTAACAGAAATGTCTGCATAGATTGCAAACTGTGGGCCATTGGATGCTGTAACTTCTCCAAAATGCATAAAAGTCCTGTCGATTATAAGCTAGTGAACTTGACTTCCATCATAAAAACTGTCAGATGAAAATGAGAAACTTCTTTACAAGCCCAGTATTAAATATGACTTGTCAAATCAGTTGTGTCCTGAGCTTGCCGATGGCAATGACCTCATGGCCCTGCAGTTTGCCATGTGTAAGCTCAATAAGGCTCCACGCCAGCAATGCAAAAACCTAATTGTGGAGAGCTGCAGTAGAACATGTTTGACGGTTTTGCCTTCCTTGCATATCTCTCCTGGAGAAAGAGGGTTTCCTTCACTCTGCCCTGTCAGCAACTGTGCTTCACTTGGGGGTCCCCAGTGGGCATGTAGCCTAGCCCATCCAATCTGAAAATTCCACCTGCCAGCAATAGGAATTGCTTTGGTTTTGATCACAGAACTCAAATCCACCCAGTGAAGTTAATCCTGATACTTGGTGGAACTACTGAGAAAGAGGCTCTCTTTTACCTGTAGATCACTAAACTGATGAAATATAACCAGGAGCTTCTCTGAGCCAGTACAAGAAAAGAAGCTGCTTAAGAATAAAGACAGCACAGAGGGAGGCAGAGCTGAGAGTTGGAGCAAGAGGGACTAAGGACAGATCCATAATTTTCTGATTCTGCCCTAACTGAAGTTAGCTCTAATCCCAGTTCTTTGCCATCAGTGAGTAAACTACCCCCTTTTTCGTTAACCTGGTTTGATCAGCCTCCTACTTAATGTTAGTGCTGGGTACTTTGCCCCTCAACCAGCACCTCCTCCCATTGATTCAAATCTTCAGGCTCAGGAACGAGCCTGCTCTTCCCCAGACTAGCAGGGGAATCAGGGAATGAGAATTCAAAATCTCCAATAACCTCACTTTACATATTGCTGATCCCAGCCTGGACCTGTTTCAATAACTGAAATTCAGCCTTGCTCTTATAAATACCCGGACTCCAGTTGCAGGTCCCGGGATCCTGTCTCACTAATCCTGTGCTTGAAAGTTCACCTTCAATAAATTTTTGCCCAGACACAACTCATCCATCTTTGATTTCAAATTGCCCAGAAAGTGCCTAGGATGTAATAGAGGTCTATTAGATGTTTGAGACATGTAATAACTACCTAATTGAGTATTTTTAGCAGATGGTATTAGTTCCTGCCCAAAGCCCCCTTATCCAGATGTTGGTGTTGCTGCTAGTAGCTCAGGCTGCACCCTTCTCTGAAGGCTATCCCTTGGCTTACCCATCAGAGCAACTCCCCTGGAAATGCCTGGAGGGTATAGTTTCTGCCACAGCATAGAACATCTCATAGGCAATGGCTGATTGGCAGTTACCTTTTTAAAAAAATAAATCTTATTGTGTATATTCAAGGCATACAACATGATGTGAGAGACATATATATAATAAAAGTTACTATAGTGAGACAAACTAACATAGCCATAATCTCACATAGTTACCCATTTTCTTTTCCCTGTGGCAAGAACAGCTATAATCTACTCACTTAGCAAGAATCCTGACTACATGACACTATTATTACCTACAGTCCTCCTGTTGTACATTAGGCCTTTAGATTTGTTCATCCTACATGTCTGCCATTGTATATCCTTCGAAAAATATCTCCCCATTTTCTCCTTCCCCCCGACCCTAGTCATACCATTCTACTCTCTCTCTCTTTGCATATTTGATCTTTCATATATATATATTCCACATATAAGTGAGATCATGCAATATTTTTCTGTGTCTGGCTTACTTCACTCAGCAAAGTGTCCTCCTCCAAGTCCATCTATGTGGCAAACAGCAGGATCACCACCTTTTTAAAATCTGAATAATATTATATATAAATAAATATATATATTCAGTGTTATTTTTGTTTTTGTTGTTGTTTTTGAGATGGAGTCTCCCCTCTGTCACCCAGGCTGGAGCACAGTGGTTCGATCTTGACTCAGTGCAACCTCCGCCTCCCAGATTCAAGTAATTCTACTGCCTCAGCCTCCCGAGTAGCTGGGATTACATGCATGCACCACCATACTTGGCTAATTTTTGTGGGTTTTTTTTTTATTAATAGAGATGGGGTTTCACCATGTTGGCCATGCCGGTCTGGAACTCCTGACCTCAAATGATCCGCCCCATTCGGCCTCCCAAGGTGCTGGGATTACAGGCATGAGCCACTGCACCCAGCCTATTCACAGCTTCTTTATCCATTTCTTGGCTATTGTGGTTAATGCTGCAATGAACGTGGGCACATGAAAGTGCAGATATCTTTATGAGATAATCATTTTCTTTGAGCATATATATCTAGAAGAGAGATTGCTGGGTTATATGGTAACTTTTTCTTTGGGTAAGAAAACTGCTGTGTGCTACTCACACTCCTGAACCTCCAGTGGGATCTGCCCAAGGCTGACTTCCCCAGAAGCCTAGCTTTCTTTTCTACCTTCTTTTCTTGACTCATCCTGCTTCCCTTCCTCCCTCCTAGGTCTCTTTTGAATGGTCCCTTAATAAATCACCTGTGTGAGAACTTCTCAGATTCAGCTTCTGGGGAACCTGGATGAGACACTAATGAAGCAGTATCTGTCAATGTTGTGGTTGCACAGAACAAGGAGAGGTCACATCACACTTCACGGGAGAGTTGTCATTTGATGTAAATGTTGAAGCATGGATAGGATTTCACAGGTGGAGGTGAGGAGAAGGTGCGACATTGCAAAAGGAACTGGTTGAGGAAAGGCCCAGAGGCAGATCAATGTAGCAGAAACATTAAGTGGACAAGAAAGGATGAGAAGCCAAGGGGACATTTTTCATTTCCTGTTTTTACCTTCCATAAGTGCCCCCTCCATAGTGTTGTGGCTGGTCATACATTGAAAGTTCAGTAGAGTCACGATTTTCATCCTATGCTGTTTGTTAGTGTCCAGAACCCAGAAGAGCCAGCTGGAGGAACATGTGAATCAGTGCCAGACTGAACGTATGGGCTGAGGAGGGATGCCAAAGCTTTACACTCAATAGAGAAAGGAAAATAATCCTCCCAATGTGTTTATATTCACTGGAATACTCCTAGGGAGAAAGAATTTCAGTGGCTAATTCCAAAAAGAACTGAAGAGTAAAGGCTTTGTAACGGGATGAGAGAAATTGGAGATGCAGTAAACAGCAGATCAACTAACAGGGAAGGGGCCTGGACATGTTTGGGATCGTGTCTATGAGAAATCATATTTATTACTCATTACAGTCTTAGGAGAATGTTATCCAGAAGCTGAGGATGAGAGATAAGCAGCAAGCCCATAGCCAGTGCATTATCAGGGTGGGCAAAGGCTTTACTAACCAACACCCAAAGCTTGCTTCTTCTTTATCAAACAGTTCCAAATGAACACTCCTGAGCAGATAAATACTTTTCTTCATCATGTGAGAAAGGAAGGGTAGATCCTAGGAACTGTTTAGGTTAAATAAGTGTTGGAAAAGTGGAACTGTATAGAGGATAGGACTGGTCTCTTCAGTGCCTGCCATGGAAACAGAGTTTAACAGCCAAGTGACTAAGAAAAGAACCAACTTCACAGACTCCAAACTTCCCTTCCCGAGAGGTGAAACCTCCATGTGGCCTGCATATGTATAATGCAATGCTCTAATGAGGCAAAATTCCAGTGATAATAAACATGGGTTGGGCACAGTGGCTCATGCCTGTAATCCCAGCACTTCGGGAAGCCAAGCCAGGAGGATCACTTGAGCCCAGGAGTTTGAGACCAGCCTAAGCAACTTGGCAAGACCCTCATCTCTACAAAAAATAAAAAATTAGCCAGGCATGGTGGTGTGAGCCTGTAGTCCCAGCTACATGGGAGGCTGGAATGGGAGGATCACTTGAGCCCAGGAGACGGAGGCTGCAGTGAGCCATAAGCCATGATCATTCCACTGTACTCCAGCATGGCCAACAGAGTGAGACTCTGTTTCAAAATTAAAATTAAAATTAACATGAATGAAGAGAGGGAAACACCCTGGTTGCAAGAAGTTAGACAATCGAGAATTTCAAAGTGATATTTTATTGTACTTGGCATAGTCTCACTGCCCACTGCAAAAAGTGGATTGTAATAAATACTTATTTTATTAAGCTAACTTTATCTTGCTCTAAGCATTTGACCTTGTTAGGCTCTAGGTCTCTCATCTGTAAAATAGTACCTATAATTGCCATCATGCCTTGCTTCACAGGATTATGTTAAGTGAGGTAATTCACCAGAGTTTTCTTTGTAAACTCTCAGGCACCATGCAAACATATTCACCTTCTCTAAAAGCAACAACCCAGCAATATTAAGATGTTTATTATTTTGCATTGGTTGAAATTAAGAGGAAGGTCAAAATGGTGACTTAATAATAGTGCCAAGAACACAAGAGATAGAAAAGGAAAACTGCTTTTTATGAGAGATAGCATTAACCTATGGCAATCTCATTTCATTGTGTGCTTTCCATGCTCCATTCCAAGCTTGGGATAGTCAGTTTTCTGAAGAAGCAGATGGATGTTGGTGGTATGTGACCTGCCCACAACAATTACACAGCTTTATGGTGCTTTAAATCATCCCAAAGATCAAAACCAAAAACAAAGTTTCAGAGCTTGTCAAAACTAGTCTAATTAAAGCAGCAAATGTGCTAACTAGCAAATGTGCCTCTGCAGTGAGATAACTCAGGCACTGTCAGCTGCAAAGCATGCTGGAGCCTTGCTGACTTGGGTTGGTGGGAAGAAGAATAAAGCTAAAAATGAAGGATGAAGGATGGGGGATGAAGGGCTTCAGATTCTAAGGGAAGTGGGTTCCAGTGGCCCAAAACAAACCGTTCAGGGGCATAGTGTACTAAGTCTTAGCTGGGCCTGGCTGTAGTGCTCCAGAAACTCCAAGCTTGTGGGGGGAGGATATAAGAGCCAATGGAGAGTTCATTTGAAAAGAGGGCCCTAGCCAGTGGTTAGTAGCATTGGTGTCAGTACAGGAGCTTGATCAAGAGCTGTCCAAGGTGCTGAGAATAAAAACATGTATCAAACTCAGTCTTAGTAGCCAAGAAACTAACAGGATAGTGGGGAAGACAAAAACATAAGTAGGGTGTTTTGACACAATAATAACAACAGATACCATTTATTGATTCTTTATGCTGTGCCAGACAGTGTGCTAGGCATTGCTTCAAACATAAACAGACCTTTACACAATCCTTCACATACTGGCCCTACCAACATCTCTAACCACTTTTAAGTAACGTTTATGAAACAATCCCACATTCTCAGGCACACTCCTGAGAATATTATAAAATCTAGCTCAGGAACCATATGAGCACAAGGGTGGGTCCCAGAACTTGTTATAAAGCTTGCCCAACCCTCCTGGAAAAAGATTATTGGAGTACTTACTCAAATTGATCGAATAATAGTGGTTTTTTTTTCAGAAATTGGATTGGAATCCATTATTCTTGCCTCATCCTGTCTCTTAAAGAGAGACAATGTAAGCTAGGGAGTCATTTGTAGTCCTGAGGACTGAGAAGCAGGTAAATCAGCCTGCAGTGAGAATTATTCAATAGACACACAGAAAGAAACAAGAGATACAAAATGGAAAACCTTTCCAATTTCTTACAGTTCTACAAACACTAATTTGGGCTCCTACCAGAGGTCCAGCTGTATTCCTCCTTTGGAACCCATGACATGGCCATGAAACTTGGTGACAAATGTTCCCATATGGTTAAGTTGCTTAGGTAAGCCTCTTTTCTTGCAACGAAGAGTCGTGACTCTGCATCACCCAAGGACACCTAGATTGTAATCCAGGATTCAAAGCATAGTTACTACCATACATTTTAACTTCTTCCACTTCCTCTTCTGATAATTTCCCTGCACACCCTTATTCTATGCTCCAGCCATACCGAACAACTGGCAATTATGTAAACCTTCCCTACATTCTATTATCTACCTTCCACTGCAAATGTTTCTCTCTCTGCCTACATAAAGTTTCCTTCCTTTCTTGCACTGGTGCACTCATATTTAACATGCAGGACTCAGTCAAAAGCATTTCTAAGGCTCAAATGTGATCTTTTGTCTCCCAGTCACATCCCCATGTCAGTACTCCTGGCTTTTCCAATATTCCAGGCTGCTGCCAGGTTCAGTGTCTTCTCTGCACACAGCATTAACCAGTCTGTCTTCCCCAACACACTCAGCAGCAAGGACCATGCCTTTTCTCTCTTTTTCAAGACTGGCATAGCACAGATACACAAGCGTTTAGAAACACAAGCAATATTCGTTGTGTGGATGAACAATTAAAATTAACATTTTTTGTTTTACACATTTCTTCCAGTACCATGAAAGATGGTTGAAACTTGGTTCAGGTAAGAAAAAAATACTGACTTTCTTTAGATAAATCTCATGCCATCATGGGATAATAGGATTCAAAAAAACTACAGAGGCTAGCTACATGGTCTTTATTGCTGAGTAAATTACCCCCTAACTTGTCTGCCTGAATCTTCTTTTGTCCCGTCACCATTCACTCTCCACACAGGAGCCAGAATGATCTTGCTGGGAAATGCAAATCAGACCGTAACCCTACTTAGTTTAAAACCCTTCAGTAACTTTCTATTGACTCCAGAATGAAGTGCAAACATTTTGCCATAGTCTATAAGACCCTACCTAGTCTAGCCCAAGTGTATCCCTCTTATGCCATTTCTTCTCCCTCAGTTTATTTCTAGAACTATTACTAATCTTTCATTCCAACTTGCCAAGTTTGCTTCTTCTTTAGGGACACTGCATTGTTTTTTTCTCTCAACTGGAACAATCAGCTTCTACATTTTCAGATGGCTAAATTTTAATTCAAATAATACCTCTCTTAGAGTCCTCCCTCTTCCTCAGTCTAAAGTAGCTTCCTCCCTCCCCACCACTTCCTACATCACCACTCTCTTCTATTATTTCCACACCTATCACATCTTTATCATCATATTTGTTGGTTTGTACCTCTACTTACTCTCTTTTCTAGAATATAAACTCTTTGATGGCAGAGACCATGACTATTTTGTTCATTGCTCTATCCCAGTACCTAGAATACTTTCTGACAAATACTGTAGGTTCTCAATAAATAAATATAAATGGAATCACTGGATATGAGTTCAAGTGTTGGCTTTTATTATTTGGATGACCTTTGGAAAAAAATCACACATTTCCTCTGAGTTTTTGTCTCCTCATCTATTATTAAAAAAATTAAGAACCCTAATAAAAAAAAAAAACCTTACCTAACTTCAGAGTGGCATGGTTCCATGATGGTGAGCCATTAGTGGATATTAGAATAAAGAGAACTTGCCCTTAACTTTTTAAACGAAATCTCCTTAATGCAAAGACTAAAGTTGTACAAGTCTGATGTCAAGACTGCTCTGCATAAACCCAGCTGAGTATGTTTAGCTGAAGTAAAAATGAAACCTAATTATTCACTTAATAATCATCTCAGTATTTCTAGAATATTCATCCTGTCCATTTTATAGCCTGTGAATTGCATCATAAAATTCACAAACACGTAGGATCTGCTCTTGCATTAATCTCTGCCTGCCAGCCTATGTGGAGAGGAGGCATCTGAGTTCATCTAACATTAGTGATGGCATCAGCTGTTGGTCCCATGGCCCTGGCTCAGCAGCTCTCACAAGCAGAAAGGATAAAAGTTTGAGCCTGACTAGAACTAGACCATCATTTATCCTCCACCCTATTTCCCAAGCAGTCAATTGGACTTTCAGAGAAAATTACTGTCAAAGTCACAATTCTCCCCAACACTTAACAGCAGCAGTATGGAAAGAGATTAATGGACCACAGCCAAGAATGCCTCGTCCCTTATCATACGTATTTCTTCATGCAATTTACTTAACTTGTTTAAATCTAGTTTAGCTAATTCCACATTACACATTTTTCTTGTTTTTTAAGATGGAGTCATGCTCTGTTGCCCAGGCTGGGGTGCAGTGGCTGATCTCAGCTCACTGCAACCTCTGCCTCCTGGGTTCAAGCGATTCTCTTGCCTCAGCCTCCTAAGTAGCTGGTATTACAGGCATGCACCAACATACCCAGCTAATTTTTATATTTTTAGAGACAGGGTTTCACCATGTTGGCCAGGCTGGTTTTGAACTCCTGGCCTCAAGTGATCTGCCCACCTTGGCCTCCCAAAATGCTGGGATGACAGGCATGAGACACCACACCAGGCCCCTTGTAACATTTTTAAATTATTTCTCCACTGTCTTTTTGACTCAACTGCTACTGTTGTAAAGTCTAATGCCGAGATGATTTGTGTTCTTTAGTGGGTAATTTTTTCTCTCTCTCTCTCTCAGCTTTTCAAGAAGCAAGAGTCCCTGGTGGTTAAAATCGCAGGCACTGGAGCAAGCAATTGCTGGCTTCAGGTCTCAGCTGCCACATGTCCTGGCTATAAGATCTGGGGCAAGTTATTTAGACTACCTGTCCTTCAATGTCCTCATGTGTAAAATGGGGATAATATGAGTGGCCACATCTTAAGACTGCTCTAAGGGCTAAATAAGTTCACCCATGTGAAGTGCTTAAGACAGTGCCTGACAGCAGCACTGGATAAATGTTATCTGTTATCATCTTTGGATTTTCTCTTTTTCTTTGATAGACTTAAATCTTTCTCTAATATGTAAAAAGTGTCTGTTTTTCTTTGTCCACCCTGTCTTGGACTCAATAAAGCTTTTCAATCAAGAGAGGGTTTTTGTTGTTGTTGTTGTTGTTGTTGTTTGACAGAAGTTTCACTCTTGTTGCCCAGGCTGCAGTACAATGGTGTGATCTCGGTTCACTGCAACCTCTGCCTCCCGGATTCCAGCTATTCTCCTGCCTCAACCTCCCGAGTAGCTGGGATTATAGGCACATTCCACCACGTCTGGCTAATTTTTGTATTTTTCATAGAAACAGTGTTTTCATCATGTTGTTCAGGCTGGTCTCTAACTCCTGACTTCAGGTGACCCACCTGCCTTGGCCTCCCAAAGTGCTGGGATTACAGGCATGAGCCTTGGCCTCTCAGAGTGCCGGGATTACAGGCATGAGCCTTGGCCTCCCAGAGTGCCAGGATTACAGGCACCCAGCTGGTTTTTTTAATTTTAAAATTTTTCTTTAGAGACAGGGTTTCACTATGTTGCCCTGGCTGGCCTTGAATTCCTGGGCTCATGTGATCCTCCTGCCTCAGCCTCCTGAGTAGCTGGAACAACAGGAACATGCCATATTGCACATAACTATAATCAAGAGTTGTGATCATTCTTTAATTCTGAAAAATTCTAAGTCATTTTTTCCTCCACTACTCTCTCCCTTCCATTGATTTTTGCCTTTCCTTCCAGGACTTCCAGTATAAGATGATGAACATTTCCCCAACTCATTACTCCTTCTTGATGCCTTTGAGAGAGTTCCTCAGACTGGTTTTCTAGGTAATTTGTTCTTTGACTACAGGCATTCTGCCATATAGCCTATCTATTGTGTTCTTTATTTTGACATAATATTTTTCCCACCATACATTTCAATTTGATTCTGTTTTATTAACTCCTTGCTCCTGCTTCCTATCCTGTCTTATCTCTGTGGGAAAATTTATTATGCTTCTTTTGAATTTATGACCTATCTAGAGCATTAATTTTTATTTGTATACTATAGCTGAATCTCATTTTCTTGTCTTTCTTTTATAGTGACTGTGTCCCTCAGGTGTGTGGTTAGTTTTTTCTGTGACATTATTTTCCCCTGGAGAGTATCAGGCACCAGTTGATGCCATTCATAGTAAAGGCATATTAGGGGTATTAGATTAGAACACTACCCACACAATTGTAGAGTGTTCTGCATTACCAAATTTCGTTTCTCACCACAATTTGTTGTGTCCAATTGTTGTGTCCCATAGTGACATCATCCTTCTCTTTGGGGACTAAGATTTCTAGACCATCAGATGCCTAAATTCTTGAGATGGAAAGCAAAATCTCTGCAAATGGATTATTAACATAGAGGTTGCAGTCTCAAGTTCACCCCTTCATTTCTAAACCCATGTATTCTGGCTATGGAAAAGATATGTAACTGTCTCTGATTCAAAACATACACGGCCAAACATACATTGCATCCTGTAATACAGAATCCCAAATTTTAAAGATGTACTTACAGTTGTGTCCTAATGCATTACTCCAGGGAATAGTTGTCTCCTAACTGTAAGTACATCTTTAGTAAGCCATTAGCATTTTGATTAGATCAGAGACTTCTGGCTGAGT
Source organism: Pongo pygmaeus (assembly GCF_028885625.2). Classification (NCBI taxonomy): domain Eukaryota; kingdom Metazoa; phylum Chordata; class Mammalia; order Primates; family Hominidae; genus Pongo; species Pongo pygmaeus. Next base: position 147,311,108 of record NC_072380.2, read on the forward strand.
GACGTAGTAATACCTGATCATTCCATGGTTATGAGCGCATTGTTGCACATTTTTTGGCTAGGAAATGTGTTCCTGGGTTAGAAACAATGCTATGCAGAATGGCATGATGCTGGACAAGGCATTCTATGAGTGTGAGGGTGGTGATGTTAGCACAAACACTGTGAGCAAGAAAGATAAATCTATACCCAGAATATGTTTATTTCAGCGCAGATAGATCTTTATCCTCTTCATGATGGAAGAGGTTCAACGTAATAAACAAACTACCTGGTGGCTGGCTGATCCTCCATGGAATGGTGCAATGTCAGTGCTTATTGCTGCTTTCCACACTTGGAAGACTAGGCACTTAGCAGTAGTGTTAGCCAGGTCAGTCTTGGCAATAGCAGGTCCATGGTGCTGAGCTCACAGGTTGAGGGAAAGGAGGCAATGCAACAGTGTAGAAGGAGTCAAAGCCATCTGCTCATGCAGCTGATCTGTACCTTCCAAACCTAGCCAAGCTGTCTCATACATATCATTTTCACCAGATGATATATCATTGCTGTGTACTCCCACAATGTGTCAGAAACACTCAATACATTATGTGAAACTCAGCCCACACGGTCTCCAGGTATTTCATGGTTAGGCAATCACAAGGACCAGGAGCAAGCCAGAATATATCTCTCAAAAGAAAAATCGTTACTTTCAGAAAAGGGAATGGATTTGCTCCAAAGTCCTAGAGGTCTGCACTGCAATTCTTTTGTTGTTGTGGTCCAGAGGCTTCATACAGTCTCCCTATTTTCACTGGCACTCTAAGTGTCATTGTATCTGCTAGATCATGAGACCCCAGTGACAGAGAAAGTTGCACTGTAGCCTACCTTGCTGCAAGAGCCTTCTCTTGCCCTGGTCTCCAGTTGAAAGTGGCAGCCTTGCAGTAACTCCCAATGTGTCAAAGTCGCACACTCAACTGTATTATATGTTGCCTCCAAAATCCAAAAAGACCTAACATGCTTTAAAAATTTTTTTTTCCAAGGTAGGTATTGGGTGGTACAGCAAAATGCCTCTCATCTTGGAGGTGATATCTCAGCATTCTCAAGACCATGAATAACATTCTTAAGAAACTCATCTGAGGTAGAAGGACTTCAGTTTCTGTAGAAAGCTTATCCTCTACCCTCTAATTCACTCACATCTCTCTAAGGCATCAAAAATGCTTGCTACTCAATGGGGAAATTATTCCCTATTCAATAAACGGTGCTTGGAGAACTACCCAGCCATATGCAGAAGATTGAAACTGGACTCTTTCCTTATACCATATACAACAATTAAGATGGATTAAAAACTTAAATGTAAAACCCAAAACTATAAAAAAACACCAACCTTGAAGACAACCTAGGCAATACCATTCAGGACATAGGCAGGGGCAAATATTTAATGATGAAGAGTCCAAAGCAATTGCAAGAAAAGCAAAAATTGACAATTGGGATCTAATTAAAGAGCTTCTGCACAACGAAAAGAAATGACCAACAAGGTAAACAGATGACCTGCAGAATGGGAAAAAAAATTTTGCAAACTATGCATCCGGCAAAGGTCTAATATCCAGCATCTATGAGGAACTTAAATGAATTTACAATTTAAAAAAAACATCAAAAGTGGGCAAAGGACATAAACAGACGCTTTTAAAAAGAAGACATGCATGTGGACAATAATAACATGAGAAAAAGCTCAACATCACTGATCATTAGAGAAATCTTAATCAAAACCACAATGAGATACCATCTAACACCAGTCAGAATAGCTATTGTTAAAAAGTTTTTTTAAAAAAAATAGGCCAGCTGCGGTGGCTAATGCCTATAATCCCAGCACTTTGGGAGGCCGAGGCAGGTGGATCACCTGAAGTTGGGAGTTTGAGACCAGCCTGGCCAACACAGTGAAACTTCATCTCTACTGAAAATACAAAAATTAGCCGGATGTGGTGGCAGGTGCTAATTGTCCCAGCTACTCAAGAGGCTGAGGCAGAAGAATCCCTTAAACCTGGGAGGTGGAGGTTGCAGTGGGCCTGAGATCACACAGCCTGGCTGACACAGGAGACTGTGTCTCAAATAAATAAATAAAAGTTAATAAATAACAGATGCTGGCAAGATTATGGAGTAAAAGGAATGCTTATACACTGCTGGTGGGAGTGTAAATTAGTTCAGCTATTATAGAAGACAGTGTGGTGATTCCTCAAAGACCTAAAGACAGAACTATCATTCAACCCTGCAATCTCATTTGGGTATATACCTAAGAAATATAAATCATTGAATGATTGAATGAATATAAATCATTGAATGATTGAATATAAATCATTCTATTATAAAGACACACGCATAGGTTTATTGCAGCATTACTCACCATAACAAGACATGGAATCAACCTAAATGCCCATCAGTGAGGTTGGATAAAGAAAAGATGGTACATATACACCATGGACTACTGTGCAGCCATAAAAAAGAACAAGATCATGTCCTTTGCAGAGACATGGATGGAGCTGGAGGCCATTATCCTTAGCAAAGTAACACAGGAATAGAGAACCAAACACTGCATGTTCTCACTCATAAGTGAGAGCTAAATGATGAAAACACATGGACATATAGAGGGGAACAACACACACTGGGGCCTTTTGAAGGATGGACAGGGGGAGGAGGGCAAATTTGTGACAGAGTACTATTGGTCCTGCCACGTATAAGCAGGCTGCGTCTGGTGGTCTTAAAAATTGGTATGGAAAAAAACAAGCTAGGTCAATAGCTACATAATGAGTGTAAGGGGTCATGTTAATTTGCTCCAGTGAAGATACTACAACTGGAACAGCAACTGCAACTAGAGTCCAATATAATTAAGTTTATGACAGTCTACAGGCATTCTCTAATATTTGTCTGACTTTTGGATAGACTAAACTGGTCAGTTATGTGGAACAGTGATAGCTATCAGCACTTCTGTGCCTTTCAAGACTTTGATGGCGACATTAAACTCTGAAATTTCCACCATGAATAAAGTATTGCTCTGGTTTATAATCTTGGCAGAACAGAGCTTGGAAGTTTCTAGGATCTTTACTTAACCCTTCTTACCGGAAAACCCCTCACACCTTGGGTCAGAGGTCCAATACAGGGATTCTTCCAGTTGCTACAAATGTCTATTCCAATTACACTGAAGAATTAGAGACATGACCACAGGGTAGATCGATGAAACTGCTGGACACACTGTGAACTGGATGTGAGTTAATACTTCATCACCTGACTGCTATAAATCCCCACTGTGACTGGTGGGCCACAGTAACATTTGGGGTTCTCAGAAGTTACTGTAAATTCAGAGCCAAAGCCTCAAATCCTCAAATGATCTGGGAAGTCTTTTTTCTCTGTGTATAGTCACCCTGGTAAATAAATAGGCATACATTCCTTTGAAGAAGGCTTGGAGGAAGATTCACATTATGTACTTGTGGCAATGTTGCAGGATCTTGCCTCAAAATGTTCTGGTGTCCCCTTTATTCAAGGTTCTTTAGATTTGTGAACTGCCTTAACCTGGAACCTGGGTAAAAAGCCGTAACTCTCTACCATGACAACTCACAATTAGGTTATTGGCTATCAGACTTACAATTTTGAGTTTCAGGGTGTGTGTGTGTGTGTGTGTGTGTGTGTGTGTGTGTGTGTGTTTATATAAATCCTGCAGTACTCTAGTATCCTAGCCATTTATTTCATTCCTAGATTTTTAGGAACACGATGATCAATTAACAATGCCCAACAGTACCTACAGGCCAAGATTTTGTGAATATCAGTGTTGCCTTTATGGTAAAGGCACCCATCTTATTTTTTTTTTCCAGGAAGTGCTCTTGACTTCTGCTACTCCAGATTCCTATAACCTGAAATGAAATCAAAGAGTCCATCTCAGTAGGATTCCCCTATTATCACACTTGGCCTACTAAGAAAAATCAGAGATTTTTAAGGAGATAGGTGCTCCCCTCAACACCTTAGTTAAGGGAATGCCTTCATAACACAACTGTTCCACATAGTTGGAGGTGAGTACACAGGCCGCACATGATACTTCTACTCCAATATTTATTTTTTCCTAATCCTTTGTTTTCTCTTCCATAATCATGTCAGGGAAACTCTGGCATCTCAATGTTATTAAATATATCCCACCATTAAGTCTAAGTTCCAGTCAACCAATCAGTAAGCTGTCAGAGCGATTTCCCGCTTCATGAATAATACATTAAATTCAGAATCTTCAGAAAGCGTACGCATATCTATTGGTTCAGTCTAATATAGTGTTATATTCTGTTTTCCTTGATTTAACATCCTTAGAATCCACTCTCACTATATTAGCAATGTTTTCTAATTCATTTTGTACATAAGCTATTTTGTCCTGAGTCATAGAGTGCATCTGCCCTCCAAAGCATAATTTAATAATTATTTTTGGTCTACTAGAAATAAGGAATTGCCGTTGTGGGTTTTGAGGAGAATTAGCATCTGTCCTAAGTGAGGTTATCGCTGATTTTCAAGCAACAAAAGACTAATCTTCTCAGATGGTGGAGAACAAGCTACTTCTACTGGCAAGAGAAGATCAAGTTGACTTGGATTTCAATATGGTCAGTTTCATGTGGGTTCAACCAGATGTCCCCATTCAAAATTTCAGGATCCCATTCTTTTTGTAATTAACTTTCACATGGGAAGCTTGGTGAGACTCATATGATCAGTGGATTAAAAGTCCTAATGTAGTTGAGGAATTGTTGCAGTTGCTATAAAAGTGTAAAAGTAAAATGATACGAGGTGGAAATTAGGGAAAACAAATAATTTCTTAAATTCAATTCCAAACCTGAGGAAAAAACTCTGAATGGTCAGCTTGGGTTTGATGGCTGCCCTAGAGAATCAACAATGAAGAAAGAGTAAGCAGAGAATGTCACCGTGTACTGCAATATGGTTCATAATTTGGTTCAGGTTCAAATTCTGGCTCCACTTCTCTTGCTTTACTACCTCAAACAAGTTACTTAACCTCTATGTCTCTTTTACTCATAAATAAAATAGAGATAGTAATAGTACCCACTTCATGTGGTTATGGAGATTAAATCAGTTTATGTATGTAACACACTAATAATTGTGACAAGCATGGCTCATCCACTGGTAGCTATATTATGAACCAAGTGAGAAAACCATTTCTATCAAATGAGCGAGAGTGTTTTTAAGGGAAATTGTGAAAAAGGAAGTATCCATGAAGCCCAATTTATACATGAAGAAACAGATGCCAAGGGATTTAGCAGCATGGTGGGTAAAGAGTGTAGCTGGAATTCAGGTCCAGGATCCTCTCTCTAATACCAAGTATCCACTCAGATTTACTCTCTTTCTTCCTGTATCATTTGTAAGGTAGTTAATAGAGTTAGGGTGTCCAAAAGCTCATGAGCAGCAGAGGCAACATGGGTAGTCTGTGTCAATTATTTAGGAACAATCTCACTGGTCATAATCCTCAGACAATATTTACCTTCCCAAAACTTAAATTTGAATTACAGTACCTTGCATATGGAAGCAAGTCGCTGTGTGCAAATGAAGCAGGTCAACTGTCCCCCATCTATGCCTTCCTGTTGCCTTTTCATGTTCCCCTAGACCTGGTAATGCTCAGAAAACACTAACAGCTTTGTTGTAGCAAGGACTCTGCAAAAGAATTCAGAAGCCAGTGGAATGGAGATATATGAGGATTGGATAAGATCTTATGAGAATCTTATGCTGGGACAACGATACCTGGTAGGATTTAGGTCATAACAAAGAACGCCCCCAGGACCAGAGGGCACCAGAGCTGCCCAGATCCTAGGGCAAAACTGATCTATGGAGTTGATTGATAATGTATTGATACAGCTAGCACTCACATGTACAGGCAGACTCTCTTTAACTGTTCTAGATGTGGGCGTTGCAATGAGACTGACTTGGGTTCAGAGCCCTATTCTGCTACCTTATTAATTTTGTAGCCAAGTAATTTAACTGCTTTGCTTCCTTATTTTAACTAAGTCATGCTGTGAGCATTATAAATCAAGCACCTACTGTAAGCCAGTCACTGTTGAAGATAATCCAGGAATGGTCCCATCTTCTGGGAGTTCACAGTGGCACAATAGACAATAGACACACAATTATAATAAGGTGATAAGGGCTGTGGAAGAGGTGGATGTGGCTGCTTCATGAGTGTGGGGGTCATGGATGGCTTCTTCATAATCCTGCATTGCAATCTCTTTTCACATTGATCTCTCAGCCTGAAATCAATTGCTAACTCAAGCTTTCAATAATCACAGCACAGTGTTATTATAGCAGCTATTTTAGGGATACAACATTCAACCCAGAATCTTGTTCACATGCCCTTTCTTTTGTACTTTCCACAAAGGGCTCTGCGAAGCCCTCAAAGGATTGGGTTCTCATTCCCTCTGTATCCCAAAGATCTTCCTCTGACCTTAGTTTCTGCCACAAATTTCATAACCAAAGCAGGATGGATCCTGAGGCATGCTGGACCCTTGGATCCTATGTCCACAGAGTTAGGAGAGAACAAGGAGTTGGCAGGAACAGATCAGGAGATATTGTGCCAGAGGTGGGAGTGGACACAGAGGGGAATGGTCATTAGCAAGGGCTATATAGAGTGTTGAAGGGATACCAGTGAATGAAAATTCAATATGGCCTAGGGCCATGCTATGGTCAGGGACACTCCAGACCTTGGAAATAGTCAGAGATGGGCAAAGTGGCAGCACCAGGCAACCAGTTATGCACTGGAAAATCAGAGATAAAGAGGGGCCTGTTCCTGTCCTCAAGTAGTTGCCAATCTGGAACTGGAGAGAGCAAATGCATGCTTTGCAATATTCTGGTGCCATAATGTCAATCTTCACAGGTCTAGTTGGGACACAGAACATAGGGACCTCTACAGGGGATTGGGGTGAGGGAATATGGTTTTGGGAATGTGACACTTCTACCTGGCAAAGGCTCCCTTTTACCTCTGTTCAAACCTATTTGATCCCAATGATTCAGAACATGAATTTCACTGTCAGATAATCCTGTTGGCAATGTCAGGAACACCAACATTCCTCCAAATATATTTAACTAGGAACCCTTTAATATATGACACTAATTAACATCCTGCAGAACTAATGCACCAAGAAAGAGCCTTGAGGAACATGGCTTTTTGACGTTTCTACAAAATGCAGCCCTTAATAAACATGAACTTATATCAATCACTAATGACTTCAATTAATCAAGAATGAATTAATTTATGCAGTTCCAATGGAAAGAAAAGGTCTATAAATTTAACATGAGCTATGCCCCAGCTTATTTATGACCCTTATGATGTACATGTGGTCATCCCCCTGCCTACAAAGTTTTCTCCACAATCCCCTTCCAGTCCATGGTTCATCATCCCAAACCCTACTCATTCTTTAAAGCTCACCCCAAACATCCCGTGAGAGCATCCTGATTTCCTCAAGTAGTTCCATACCTGCCGCCTGCCTCCCTCATGCATTATAAGACTCCAAGAGACACTCTGCACCTGGTACTGAAATAGTGAGACTATCTGTCTCACTAGAGAGAGGGGGTTCCTATAGGAAAGCTTGAGGCAAGCGGTGCCTATAGGGTCTTAAGGTGATGCTCTCCAAGTCCAATTTGTTAGAGGATAATAAGACGACAGTAAGGAATTCAGAGTCCTGCCACACACAAGCTGCTACATATATCTGGGAGCCAACTAACTCATCCCACTTCCCCCACTCTTGCCCTCCTCCATTCACCTCCAATTCATTATCCTTACTGCCACCCAGTGCAGCTTTTCTAAAACACATACCTGATCCTGATTACAGTCCTTTAAAATTTCTTTTCCTGCAGATTCAAGCTTAAATTATCTGCCATGACATATAAGGCCATTCACAATTCCAGCCTTTCTCACCATTTCCCAACAAGGGGGCTTTGTTGGAATCCGATTGAGATCATCATCCTTTGTTTCTGAATCTAGCACATTTCTACACCCTTGCGTATGTTGATCTCTCCCCTCAACTCCTCCCAATCAGCCTGACCTGCCTTCTCTCCCTTCATAGCTCAGCTGGCATGGTCCACCCACCATTCAGCCTGCCCAGGGTTGCCCCAGCTGGGGTAGGTCCCCCTCCTCTAAGCTCTTATGATGCCATGCATGCCTCCTGCTCAGCTCCTGTAACTGTGCTCTGTCCCGCCTCTGTCTGCAGGACAGTGTGGGCTCCTCAAGGGCACAGCCTTATCTGGTTCGGGCATTTGCCCGGCCATCATGAGTGCTCAATCAGCAAATGCTGCATGGACAATGAGGGAGATGAATTACAGATAATACTTACTGCCTTTCTCCAAACTGAAGGGTTACCAGTTCTGTCATTTTAATCTAAAAATGAGAAAGTGTCTGACATAGTAAGAAGACACACTCAAACTTGAGGCAGGGGGATCTTGGACTTGTGATAGAAAAGAACTGGATTCCAGTCCTAGTTGTGTTGCTTGCTCTCTGTGTGACCATGGTCCCATTACTCAGACTCTCAGAGGCAGACAGAGCTGGACAGAGTCCCCTCACAGATAATTTTTAAAATAAAATGATCCAGAAAGACATCCAGGGAAAGGACAATTGCAATACTTAATTTATCTTTGTCTCCCTTATCACAACAAGTACAGGTACCCAGTTGCTATAGTTTTGAACGATTTAATGAATTAATTGACAAGTAAAAATGGATTCCTCCAAGCCTGGAGGTAAACTTTCAAAGGCCAGATTTAAATGTTCCCTTGGTTGTGTTGAAAAAGACAAGTGCTGAAAAACTCAGAGGCTGTACCAATTTAATCTTTCCCCAGAGAAGCGGAAATGGGGAGAAGCCAAAAGGCACTATTTACAGAAAGAGCCCAGATTCTGCTTTGATGCATTCGTTGCAAACTCAGAACCAGCTGAGGCTTTCGCTGCCCTAGCCTCAGATCACAGGTTCTGACTGTTGGGAACCAGTCCTGGCTTTAATAAAGTGGCATCAGGCAGGATCACATCCTCAACACAGAAGAGCCTCTCACTGCCTTACAACTGAGACCAAGCTAACAAAGCCAGCCATCCTTCTGCAGCCTGAAGGTGCATCTGGGACATGGAGAAATAACGCAGATCTGATTCCGAGGACTGCTGTGAGAAGCCCACACTTTAGGGCCAGGCAGTCACTCTAGAATGTTTCATGCAAACATGAGCACTTTGCATGGAGACAACTATAGGGTCATTGGAAAAGTTGAATTTATTTGGTTAAACTAGTAGGTATAATACAAGTTAAACCCAGAAGACTAGGAGTTGGAGACAGCTGGGCTGGAATCCCAGCTTGACTATTAAGTGAGGCATGTTGGCAAGTTGCTGAACCTCTCTAACTAAGTCTTTGTTTCCCTATTAGTAAAGAGGAATAATAGAAATATCCAGCTTGCAGGGCTGTTGTGAATTGTGAGAATTAGAGAGGATGACATATGTAAAGCAGTCCCATGTCATTAGCCCCAGCCGCCGTCCCTCCAGCTGACCATGGATGCATAAAAGAGCCAGCCCAGCCAGAATTCCCGCCCAGGCACACTGTGGTTATGGAAGAGGGGTGATGCCATTTTGGGACCTGGAAGACAACAGAACATCCTGCCCACAGCAGGAGCACTGGCATCGTATTTTCATAGCAGGCTCTGGCGATGGAAACCAATGGGCTGAGACCACAGCTAGAGCAGGGTAATGTATGGAACAGCCCTTGAGAACTTGTGAGATCCCCCAGGCCCCTCAGAAACAACTGCAGTGTTTGCTTACATGGGGTGATGGGGGTGGTGAGCAGTTGAATGTGAGGGGCTGATCTGTGACGCAAGCCCAGCCAAGTGATGCTGGGAGCACGAGGCCACACTAAGGCACTCCCGCCCTTCTAGGGTTCAAGCAACCTGTGATGATCCCCAATGGCAGCTTGTTAGAGGACAGTGGGGACAATATGAAGTCCTCAGTGAAGTAGAAATGTGATTTCTCCACGTCTAATTCCTACTAAATGCTCCAAAGGCTATTTATTGATTTTTGTTTTAAGGAATAGGAAGCAAACCAATGTGGCTGGGACATACTATGCAATCCATAAAGGTTCCTTGAGTGAATTACAGCAGAATATATAATTTCATTACCTCAGGGATGCCATTCAAAAGGACTTTGGAAAACACTTTTATGTAAGTAACCAAAATGATCCAGTATCTATAGAAACAACAGCATCGTACTGTCAAAAATCAGCAGTCACTTCTTAAATGTGCGTTATTCCTGGATGTGATCAACTCATATTAACTCATTGAATTAGGTAAAAACCGGAATTATTAAGCATATTATGCAGATGAGGAAGCTGAGACAGATACATGATAAATGCCCAGGTCACCTAGCTGGCGAGTGACAAAATCTGCTGTGGCATATTACGTGCATCTTCTTTGATGATGATATAGGGAAAACGTGTAAAACTCATTATTCAGGACAAATATTGAGGAAGCTACTCTATACCTTTGTTATTCATTTCAGTATCACAACCAAGAAGTAGTCATTTTTTTTCTTTTTTTGAGATGGAGTCTCGCTGTGTCACCCAGGCTAGAGTGCAGTGGCGCAATCTCGGCTCTGCAAGCTCTGCCTCTCAGGTTCAAGCGATTCTCCTGCCTCAACCTCCCAAGTCACTGGGATTGCAGCTAATTTTTGTATTTTTAGTAGAGACAGGGTTTCACCATGTTGGCCAGGCTAGTCTCAAACTCCTGACCTCAGGTGATCAGCCTGCCTTGGCCTCCCAAAGTGCTGGGATTACAGGTGTGAGCCACCATGCCTGGCAGAACTAGTCATTATTAATCCCACTTTACAGGTGAGGAAACTGAGGTTCAAACCACTGAGTAACCTGCTGAAGGTCACAGTGCTGGCAGATGGCAGATCCAGAGCGGGTGCAATCCAAAGTCTTTGTAGAGCGCCACCTGTCTCTAAGGCAGAGGGGTGGAGTAGGTGGCAGACCCAGAGCTGGAGCAATCCAAAGTCTTTTTAGAGCACCTTCCCTCTCCAAGGCAGAGGGGTGGAGCAGGGGATCACAGACCAATCCAAATTGCTTTGTGCTTTGCATACAACTTGAATGAAGTAGCAAATAACTAGTTGGCTATGCTTTGGCAGAGAATGAGGCCATCAAATCCTGTCGCCATGTTCAATCATAACTCAAGTAACACAGGAATGCAAGCTCCCAAGGCTAGTGGAGTTAGGAATGAATAGAAACATCATTGTGCCTGGTGTGGACATTGAGCCCACCTTCCCAGGTACAAGATTCAGTTTAGCCCTTCCTTCACTTACTTGATGCTCAGAAAATTGCACCCTCTTCTTGAAAATTCCCTGGGAGAATACAATTAATTTCTTGATTAAAATTATTAAATCAAGTGTCATCTGCAGTAGAAACATTCTGAAAAAGAAAATGCACCATATAAATAGGATCAGTGACAGTCTCACGTGCCATCTGAGGGACCACAGTGGAGGGAGCCAGTATCAAATTAAGGACAGATGAGGCCTAGGCCAGAGGGCTGAAGAAACAGGATTTAGGAAGCAGCTGTTATTGAGGGGAAAGAACAAGAGTTCTGGAGGCCAAAGATTCAGGGACAAGTTCCAGCTCCACCCATTACTAACTGTGACACTGGTAAGCTATTTAACCTATCTGTCTATCTTTCTTTCTTTTCTTTTTCATTCTTTCTTTCCTTCCTTCTCTCTCTTCTTTTTCTTTCTTTTCTTCCTTTCTTTTCTATTTTTTTCCTTCTTTCAACAAATATGTTTTGAGCACTTACCATGTACAAGGTACTCATAACTTGGAATAGATCAGTATGCAACATAGGCTATATCAAAATGGGGAAGCACACATATAAATAATCACAGATGAATGCAAAATGATATCTCTTATAAGTTCAATGAAGAAAGAAGACAACATAAAAGTGTATAATTGGAGCATCCAGCCAAGGCAGTAAAGTCAGGGAATGTCCCCGCAAAGAAGCACAGCTAAGCTGAGATGTGAGGAGCAAAAGGAGTTATCATGAGCAAGAATAAGAAAGACTGACCCAGGCAGTATGTGCACAGGTCCTGTGTCAGGAGGGAGCGTGATGCTCCTCAGAGTATTAGAGGGATATAAAGTAGTCCAGTGTGTCTGACACATCGCATGTGAGTGGGAGGGTGGCACATGATGGGGCTAGAGAGGTAAGCAGGGGTGAAGCAACAGGACACCGTAGAACATGTTAAGACTGTGAGTACTGCATTATAAAAGTAGGATATGGATAAAACTCCAGGCTCCAAAATGGGTGGGAGGCTCCAAAAACAGGCAGATATGCAGGAGAATGCCAAAAAAAAAAAAAGAGACCTCCTCTTCAGGTCTTCAAAAAAGCCAGCAAAAATACACTTTCTGAGATTGAGGAGCACTTACAGGATTGTAAAACCTATAAAAGCTCCTGTCTAAAATTCAGTCATTGAGAGGGGTAGGGGGGATAAGCTGGCAGCAGGAAATTCCCTGCATCAAGTTCAATTTAAAGCACAGACACAGAGCTAAACAAGAGGCACACAGAAGACATATTTGCAGGAAGCACTCTGTAGTATAGCAGCAGCACAAGAAAAGAGAGCTTTGCATTGCAATAAAACAACAGAACAAAATAACTACCTGTCTTCATTAACACTGCAAGGTTAAGTGACCATACACATAAAACCCTAGGTCATAAGAAAATATTCTAAATAGCCAAGGGCACCACTTTGGTCCTTCCCCTGCATGAATGTCCTACAAATAGTTGATCTAAGGCAGAAAAAATTAAAGATCCAAGCCTCCAATCCTCCACTGATGATACGTAAGTAGAGCAGCCCATAATCCATATATATACATATCAGAAGAAAGAAGAAAAAAGAAACAGATAAATAAAATAGACAGACAAAGTATACCTGCTAGAAAAATATAGCCATGAAGCATGGAGGTTTATGTTCCTATAATAAAGGGCTTCTCAAACTTTGTTCAGTATCAGAATCATCTGGAGAGTTTGGTTAAAATTCAAAGGTCCAAGCCTTATTCTTCATCACTGAGCCCAAGACTGTGTTCTTGATGAGCTCCCCACGAGCTTCTGACTCACACCAAGTTTGAGCACCACTGCAATAACACAAACCACACTCCCGACTTCTTCGTCCAAAATTCATTAATACTTTAGTTTTGCTGTGGAAGCCAAAAGGAGGTTCATTTCATGTTATGATTGATGTAGTCAGCTCTCAAGGACACCCAGGCTGGAGGTGGAAGCTCCCTCACCTCCCTCCCCTAGAATTCACAGCTACTTAGATTGCCAAGTTCCTGGATCTGGGAGGAGGTTCAAGTCAAGTTCGCCTAGATCTTGAGGCCCCCTGCCTGACAGCTGGTTACACGTGCAGTGCGCTTGCTGTATAGTAGGGACTCAAGCAACTCTAGTCCCTTGCCCAATGTTCAAAGTGTTCAAGATGATCCTGCACATCATAGAAAATATCAGTCCACCAAAATGGTCCCTAATGCTAAGTGTGCTGCACCCCACAGCCTCATAGATCTCAGGCAAATGAAGAACTGAGACACGGATCTGGACAGAGAGGAACCAACCAGACCTACAGTCAAACTGATTTCTTCACCCTAATTCAGCTCCATAAATGTGTGGCCCAAATGCCTTTACCACTGACAAATGAGATGTGTCTCCCTGTTAATTAGGATATTTGTATACGATGTCTCCCTTCCCTCTGAGCTTCCCCTGTCGGGCAGCATTTTCGGAGGAGGGCAGATTGCGCCTCATGGAAGCTCTGAGGGTTCTTGGAAGTGCGTGGTGTTAAACAGATGGGGGTTCAAATCCCAACTTTCCTATTTACTCTTGAGTCACTTTAACAGGTCACTGTCTGGGCTGTTTCCTCATCTATAAAATGAGTTAATAATAGTAAGTATCCATGTAATTGTACATCTTTATAGGGTTATCTAAGAGGTATGTACCATTACATGTGAAACTGTTACATACAATAACATATGTTGCATACAGTTAGTTCAGAAAATCAGCCTTAAGTCACACAGTGCATGACAGCCCCTAAGTACTGTTATTGTGCTCAAGCTATCATGGTCCAGTAAGACTGGAAGTTTAGATTTTTGTTCCACACTGAGGTTCCAAGGTCTCCTTGGTTGCAAACGAGGAAGCAAGTAGCTCCTGTTGCTACCTGCATCTGTGCAGCCGCTCCAAAAAAAGCTACCATTAGAAGGAAGCTGACTTTCCACATGGCAGAGACTAATGAAGGAAAGCATTCAGGTAGCGTATGATGTTGTTGAGCTCCTCCATTGACAAACCCTGACACTCCCCTGCCTCGGGGTTTCCACTGCTAAAAGCCAAAAAATTGTGTTGAGTAAGCCAGACCAGGTCGCAGTTTCCAATACATGCTATCCAAAGCGTCTTTACTGATACAATAAGTAAGACTTTTGGCACAGGGGATGACCTTGAAAATATAGTTCTTTCTCTGTTAGTGATTTTGATTCGAGAATCCTCCACCCTCAAAAAAAAATAGCAAAAGCTACTTCAACATCCAATTCAATAATTCAGATGAGTGGCCATCAAGTACTTACAGTTCACATGGTATCAGCTTTCAATGAGGGTAACAAGGTACAAAGATTCATGTGGTATCCCCCATAGCCACACAGAACATGGTTATGCTGCAAGACATAGTGAAGGAAATATGAGATGTATATAAGAATGGATACAGTCATCAGAAAGATTTTGAGGCTGGATGCAGTGGCTCACACCTATCATCCCAGCACTTTGGAGGCCAAGATGGGAGGATCACTTGAGCCAGGAGTTTGAGACCAGCCCACACAACAAGGCAAGGCTCCATTCTACCAAAAATTTTTAAAAGCCAGACATGGTGGCTCACACCTATGGTCTCAGCTACTCAAAAGGCTGAGGGAAGAGGATCACTGAGCCCAGGAATTTGAACTTGCAGTAAGCTGTGATCACACCACTGCACTCCAGCCTGAGCAACAGAGCAAGACCCTGTCACAAACAAACAAAAAATGTTTTGAACTAAGTGATGAGATGAGAGAACGTAGAGTTAACAGCACAGTTTGTGAGTGGAGACTCATTCAGATTCTTCCCTGCCATTTACTTGCTGTGTAGCCTTCAACAAAGAACTCATCCTCCCTGACTTTGATTTTCCTCATTTGTAAAATGAGAATAATGGTGTCTTTGAATTAGGGTTGACATGGAGGATTAAGTGAGATACTCTACATACAGCAATTAGCACAGCACCTAGCCCCTAGCAAGCAGCCAATCAACGTGAGCTATTAATAACCATAGTTCTCTTGTTTTTATTATTGTTATTATCAGTCTGCAAAGGTGAAAGACATGAACAGATAATAGCAATGAAAGCAGAAGAACACACAAGCTTTAAGGAGCTCCAGGGCAGACAGTGACTAGCACAGGGGCACTTGAAAGACAAGCATTCAGCACAGGTTGGAGCAGGCAATAAGGAGGAGGAGGAAAGAAAAGAGAAAGAAAAATATAAGGAGCATGGGAGATCAAGCCAGGAGAGAGCTGAGAAGGGCACACTCTCCAAGCCAAGGAATGAGTCTTCAGGAAGCTTTGGGAGAATGTGTCATTTTCTGGGATTGACATAAAGCTCCACACTGAACCTGAGACTGCATGTTCCTGTGTGGATCTGGGAGAGGTGAAAGGAGACGGACAGATGGAGGCTGCACAAGTAGATCCCAGGCTGGTGAGTCAGGACTCGGTGCTTTGAGCAACTGAAGCCACTGAAGGTTTAGGGTTTTGTTTTGTTTGAAAGGCCAGGGCTGTCCTGATCAAGCTTTCACTCATTTGCAGAAGTCCTCTCTGATGACAGTGCAGAGGATTCACTGCAGAAGACATGGAAGTGGGCAGGCGGCTGGATTCCAGGGAAAAGGTCAATGAGATCCTGAACAGAAATCAGGACAAAGGAAGGCATGAGAACAGCAACGAGAGCTCTAAGGAGGTGATGTAGTGAATGTTCCATGAGGATGCCTCTCGGGGAGACCGGGCTGATAGGGGTGCCCTTCCCTGGGGCAGGGAGGACAGGAGGAGTTGCAGGTTTCAGGGAAGGTTTGCTGTGCCTGGGGAGCCTCCAAGTGGAGATGTGCATAACACAGCCACCTGGATGCATCTGATGCTCAGGAAGACTGTCCACCCTGGAGATGTGCATCATGAAACTTGGCTGCCCAAGAGATGGCACTTCCCTCATCATTCCATAAGTGAGCTGACCTCCCATTATGAGCCTCCATTTTCAGGGCAGCAGCAATGCAATCTAGGCTTCCTCTCTCCGCTGGGGTTGTTTCTAAGTTCCTGGTCCCAACCAGCTGTGGTCTTTGCCCACACAGGTAGCTTTGTGCCTTGCTCTATGCCTCTTCAGGCCCTTGCTCTAGGGGGATGAGAAGTCTGCTGCAGCTCTCTAAGCCTTCTTGGGAGAATGAGGACCCTGTGGAGCTGTGTCTGGCCTGTCTGTCTGGGCACCAGTGTCAGCCATTTCTACTCTGCTCCAGCCCCTGCTGAGTAGAAACTCTATGCCTTGCCGCATTCCCACTCTGTCCCTGGGAATGGATAACACAGCTCCTCTATACCTTAGGTTCCCTGCAGTCAGTCTGGAGCCTTTGTTCCCCTCCCGTTCCCAGGGCTTGCAGACATGAAGCAGGTGTTTGGCATCTTGCTCTCCTTGCTGAGTCTACAGAATCTTTATCTGAGGATGGCAAGGTCTGGCCCCCTCCCTGTTCTTACGTGGCCTTCACACCATACATTTGTATACCCGGAGTTCTTCAGCTTAGGTCTGGAAAATCCCACCCCCCACCTTAACTCAAAAGCCTCGGCTTTGGAAATCCACAATCCCTTCTGTTTCTCTGGCTGTCATCCACCCGCTGAGGCATTGAGTGCTGCTGGTGGAGGAGAGACTGGGGCAGGAGAAGGAGAAACCATGGAGGAAGGGCCTGAGTTCCCATCCCCAAACATCCTGCCACCGAGAAATGCAAGAATCCCATGCACACAGATGATAATGAAGACTTAGGACTGGATGAACTTACTACCGAGACAGAGCACAGAAGGGAAAGAAACGGGGCACAGGGTGGAGCTCTAGGAGACAGAGATGCTTTAAAGCAGGGGCATGCAACCTTTTCCTATAAAGGGCCAGATAGGAAACATTTTTGGCTTTGCAGGAACCACTCAAATGTGCTATTGTAGGCCAGGAGCAGCCATAGATAGTACATAAATAAATGTGTATCACGATTCCAAAAAAAAAAAAAAACAAACGAATACAAAAACAAGTGCTGGGACAGATTTGATCTACAGTCTGGAGCGTATTGACCCATCTTTAAAGACAGGCAGGAGATGAGGCCTCCGAGGAGGCGCAGAGATGGGAGCCAAGT
This sequence comes from Pongo pygmaeus, assembly GCF_028885625.2. Lineage (NCBI taxonomy): Eukaryota > Metazoa > Chordata > Mammalia > Primates > Hominidae > Pongo > Pongo pygmaeus. The sequence goes on from NC_072380.2 coordinate 147,328,506, forward strand.
GAGATGCTGTCAGGGTTAGAATTTGTCCCTGGGATTGGTTCGTGCCAAAGCTTGTGCTCTTGCCGCAGTCTAGCCCTGGCTGCATAGTACAATCACCTGCAGGGCTTTAAAAAATTCCAGTGACTCTGGCTCAGTCCCTCAAGATTCTGCCACAAATGGTCAAGGCTAAGGCTTGCAGTGTTTTCAGAGCTCCCAGAGTGATTCTAACAGGTGACCGGGATGGTGAGCCTGTCCGTGGCTCTTCTTTGCAGATGCGGGCCATCATCTCAGTGCACCTCCCAAGTCCCAGCACCTCCTCCCCATCAGTGCAGCAAACATGGCAGTTCCCTGCAGTCTGGGATTTCTCACACTTGATTTCTCTGTCTCCGGGGGTCAGAGACGATTTCCCAGGACAGAGCCAGGTCAGGAGGAGGAAGGGTCGGAGGAAACCTGTTGTGTTCTTTCTAATGTTATGATTCCAGTCGTCATGGGAAACAACAGCTTCTCTTGGGCTGGCTGGGGCACAGATTCTTTTTACCTTTTTTTAATGTGGTTTTGATTGTTTTTGCTTTAAAATGAGGCCAGTGGGAAAGGTACAGCTTGGAGCAGAGCTGGTGAGAGGTCGCACACGATGACCTGAGGATTCTAGGCTAGCTTTCAACTGCCCACCGAGAGTATGTTTGGACGGGTCACAGGGCTGGGCTGCCCAGGGGAGATACCCCCAAGGACAAAGATGGAGAGAACAGGCTGTTGTGCCTGACCAGGCCCCAGGGTGCACCTGCAGCCCGCTGCTGGGTGAGAACCGTACAAACTGGGGTCCTTGATCTCATTAGCAGCCCCTGCAGGGAGCAGACTCCTCCACTCTGCTGTCCTCCACTGAACAAGCAATCACTTTTGACCTCTGACCCAGCTGCTCACCCACCTGGCCTCTCTGTCCCCATGCCCAGCAGGAGAGGAAGGAGAGGATCAGATGCACCACACGGAGAATGACTCTAGCCCCTGCAGAATGCCTCGGTGTGTAAAGTGGCTGCATGAGTCATTTCATAGTCACAGTAACCCTCGCAATAACAGAAGGGAGGCTCAGGCAAGCTAAATGGTCCAAAGTCACATCACTAGGGAGTGGCAGAACCAAATTTGGACCCAAGTTAGCCACACTTCAAAGACCATGCTCTTTCCAGAACATTCTGCCACCTGATGTCTTCCTTCTGAGTGTTTGTTAGAGGATCACTCGGCAGCATGGTGAGGCCAGGCCTGAGAATACCTGGTTGAATCCTCAGACACAGTGGACACAGGCAGTCCCTGCCCGAGGCAGAGGACAGAAGGCATGACTCGGGGCTCAAGGCGCTTCATGGTTCAGATGCAAGACAGAGTCCAACATGTGGTTCAGAAACGGTGCTGCAGAGCTGCACTGCCTGGGGCCAAATCCTGGCTCTGCTGCTCACTAAATGTGGGATTTTGGGCACATCACTCAAACTCTTTAAGTCTCAGTTTCCACATCCATACAACAGGGATCGTCATATTAGTGCCCATGTCACAGAGCTAAGCTGAGACTTAAATGCAATTTGAAAGTGCTTCCTAAGTGTGCATTAAGCCAGGCATTCCCAGTGGGGCCCAACCTCCAAAGGGTGAAAACTGATTCTTGGGAGGTAAAATACATTAGATATTACAATAGTTTGTGGCCCACCAAAGTTCAACTCTACTCAACAAAATTGTGTTTCTTACTATTTCATTTCTTTCATTAGGGAGAAATTAAATTCAAATTTAATTTTACTCCCTAAGGGGACAATAATGAAATAAAGGGTGAAAAAAATACTACAATAAGTACTGGCTCCCATTAGCTTTCCCACCTCATCCCTCCTTCCCCTCCTGGTAGAATCGGCCCTTCTCACACGGCCCTAAGATAGGTTTCTGCTGCTTTTGTCCCTCGTGCACTCTCATTCAGGAAGGTTCCTTCCTACTTTTGACCTGTTGCCACCTTATTTATCTTTCACAATTAGCTCAATCCAACTCCACTGTGGATCCCTGCCCTGTCTTCCCAAGGGGAAGTAATCTCTTCTTCAAAGCCTGCTGATTAGACCTCTGTGAGAGCACGCAACTCAATGTGTGCCCTGATGGAGTTAGTTATTTACATGGCTGACAATGAAAAGGGGAAAGCTATTAAGTTGCAAGCCCCCTCACTCCCTCCACACTTCATTGGCTAGGAAGAGAGGAAGCCTGCCTGCTGTGTTAGTCCCTGAGCCTGCAGGTCACGTAGACTCTGAGTGAAGAGAAGGGCAAGAAAATGCAGTGGCTAAACTGGCTGATAACATGAAAAAGAGTCAAGACCCAACAGGGAAATCTACAGAGACAGAAAGTAGATTTGTGGTTGCCTAGGGCAGTGGGTACTCTGGGAAGACAGGGGCGTGACACCTGAAGTGTGTGGAGTTTCTTTTTGACATGATAAAAATGTTCTAAAATGGACTATGGTAACAGTTGTACATGTCTCTAAATATACTAGCAACCATTAAATTGTACATACTTTAAAGAGGTGAATTGTATGGCATGTGAACTGTGTCTCAATAAAGCTTTTTTGTTGTTTGTTTTTGTAAAGAGCTGATCCCAAAGAGAAGGGGGAAAGGAGGAGCAAAAAGGGGGGCTATATGCTTTGGGGAGGACAAAGGGTTTGGACAGAGTGTGCAGGAGATAGTGGCCTGCACCTGGGGTTTAGTGTGAGAAAGATGGAAACACTTTCAAAAATTTGTTGTGTCTTATGAGTGCATTATCTCTTTGGTATTTTTTGGAAACATCACTATAGAGATTTCAGCTTCTTTCCCATTATTAAGGACACTGGATTGAGATTTTCCTTCTTTTGTAAATTCAACACTGTGCCAAGATTGAACCATGAAGGAGCTGGGGTCCTTGTGGCTTATTCATGTCTTTCCAAAAGACAGAGAATGCTTGGAAAGCCCAGGCAGCATCTCATGCACTGTTGTTCCCCAATGCCTGGCCCCATGCTGCACCTCACATCATGGCATTCTACATGTGGGATGCCCTGGGCTGAACCCCACCTCAACCTGCCTGAGCATCAGACTGTGGGCAAATCACTTCCCTTCTCTCAGATTCCTCATCTGCAAACAGCAGACTATTTCAAATCCTTTCGTGTTCTTAAATTCTGTGAGGTCAATGGGTAGCTCTTGAAAGATGTCTTAGTCTGTTTGCCGTCACTGTAACAGTACACCTGAGATTGGATAATTTTTTTTAAAAAATCGAAGTTTATTTCTTGCAATTCTGGAAGCTGGGAAGTCCAAGATCAGGCAACTGCATCTGGTCATTCTCTGGTGAGGGCCTTGTGCTGTATCATAGCACAGCAGAAGGTCTTCACTGAGAGCCAAACTGGCTTTCATAACAGACCCACTCCCATCATAACCCATGAAACCATGAATGGATTAATCCATTCATGAGGGCTGCTTTTGTCTGTCATGCTTCCTCATTCAGGAAGGCTCCTTCCCACTTTTGAACTATTGTCACCTTATTTATCTTTCACAATCAGCTCCAATCCCCCACTGTGCTGTGGAGCCCTGCCTTGTCTTCCCAAGGGGAAGTAATCTCTTTTTCAAAGCCTGCTGATTATATCTCTGAGAAGTATAATCAATGTGTGTCCTGATGGAGTTAGTTGGAGCCCTCATGGCCCAGTCATCTCTTAAAGGCCCCACTTCTTAATACTGTTACATCAGGGATTAAGTTTCAATGTCAGTTTTGAAGCGGACAAACCGTCCAACCATATCAAAAGAAAATGAGGAGAACTTACCTAGGAAGAAAAATAGAGTAGATTGTAACTTTATCAGAAATGTGTTGCTATGTAGAAAACCTGAAACAAAAATGACAAAATGCTAACATTTGTCCAGGTGAAGGATAAAAATGTCACACACACATGCCCACATCCACACACATACAACCTAAATCAAAGAGTAAAACGAAGGACCCTTGAAACAAGTTCATAAATACAAATAAAGAATCACGAAGAAAAGAGTTGGCCAGCAATCTCCCCACCTCCCACCCCCAAAGACTTGCCCTTGCAAGGGGGCAGCAAAGGCTGGGAGACAACTGATGGCTTCTGCCACTTGCAGGGCACTGGGAACTCAAATCAAATTTGCCAGCACCTGTGTCTAGAGTCAAAGAAGGCCCCATGGAACAAGTCCAGCCTGATTTTGAATGACGCACAGAGAAACACAGTATTCTAGATTCATGAACTCCCAACCTCACGGAATGAGTCTGGGCTTTGGAGTCAACAGTCTGGGTCTCATTTTTAGCTCTGCTCCCAACTAGCCATATCACAATGTCTTCCTGGGCCTCAGTGATCTCATCTTTAAAATATTACAGAGAAATCATGGAAAGCTTCTAGCAGAGTGCCTGGCATGTAATAGATGCCTAAAATAATACAGCTGATAATAACAGCTAATACTCACGTAGGGTCTATAGGTACCAGGTGCTAAAACATATCTACCCTTACAAGTCCCATAATTACACTCCTGCGAGGGAAATACCATTATGACTATTTTACAAAAGAGAAGTTGAAGCACAAGAAGATTAATAACTTGTTGAAAATCACACAGCTAGTTATTGGCAGAGTTGGAATCTAAATTTGGGCAACATTAAACGTTCTCTCACACTGTTCACAGTGTAGTAGTGGTGGTAGTAGAAGAATCATCTGTAGAGTCATGGGCTCTTGGGGAACAAAAAAAGCCCAGGATTTTATTTATTCAACACATCTTAACTGAGGGCATTCTCTGTGCCAACCATTGGGCCCAGTACTAGGTATACAGTGATGAGAAAACAGATACATTTCTTTCTTAAATTCATTATCTCTGGAAATTCCTAAATGGGGGAAGAAAAAGGAAGAGGCCACAGTGTTACGCTTAAGCCAGCTCATATGGGCTCACAAAAGCATATTATTAAATTTTTAGAAATTTTTCACGTGGTTGTCAAATCCAGCCATTATCGAAAATTAAATTATATAAATTTATAATAAATTAAAGACAAACATAATAAACCCTAAAAACTTGCCACACCCTAATTATTTTACTATAGTTTACTGAATCTATGTTGGGAAGGCTGTCTGCAACTACTGAATCTATATGGTGGAGACACTGTGTGGTGGTGGCTACTGAGCATATCTTCCCAGCTCCATGTCAGGGGCATCATAGTCAGTGTGTTAGCAGTGTTTACACCACAGTGATGTGCAAACTCTGAAACTCAGTGGTTGGCTGATTGTTGATTGTCTAAGCTTAAGAGATGAAGAAAATGTCAATACTGCAGATTAAATGTAAAAGTGTATTATGTCTTGCCACTACATTGTGAGTATCACTATATAAGAAAACAGTCTAGAATTCAAAAACTACTAGCTGACTCAGCAAAGAAGTTGTTCACACCATTGAAAAAGGAGCAAAGTTTGGACACACAATTTCATTGTTTCACATTCATGTTACTCATTAGCGTAAACAAAACTATCAACTGGCATTCATGTTGAAACTGCTTATTTATCTAATCAGAGGTTTCTTATAGATAAAATCAACAAAACTGGCAAAAATCAACTAAAGCATTCTGTGAGAATCTATTGGCTATATGGAATTTATAATAAAAATATTGTACATCTTATTTTTATAAATTGTGTGCCCATATCCTTTATAAGTAAAATTTATAATGAGCTTATATATGTATATGTATGCATCATTTCTCCCACAGAGCTAATTGTTAAACACTTACCAGCACACTTTTAGAAAAGGGTGAATTAGATCTAATTACTAAGGAATATGGGACAGATATGTATATTTAGAAAATACTTTTCCAAAAAGATTTACAGGCCTCTCCATGACCTCTATTGAGTATGCTGTCTTAGAATTATAAACCCAGATGTACTCAGGGCCTTTCTCACTTAAAGTTGTAAGTAAACTTGGTTTAAATCTCCCTTTGGCATGGAGTATGTGTACCCACGGTCTCCCTAGAGCTTCAATAAATCCTGCCCTGTCTTCATCTTGGTAGACTGTAACACCCACTTCCTTCTCCTTCCTGTTGTCTTGGCTCAGCTTTGGCCTGCCTGGAGCCATTCCTTTCCAAGAAAGAGTCCACCAAGCCAAATGTCTAGAGTTTAAAAAAAAAAAAAAAAAAAAAAAAAAGATGTGGTGAGAAATTCATGGCCCATGGAGCAATCCTCATAATTAATGGGATTAAATGGAAAAATACTCTAGCTTCCTCACCCCTTGGATGAGGCATGGTTGGTAGTGCCTCCCAGAAGAATCACATGCCACTTGTCCCCATCAGTAATCTGCTCAACACAAGTTGAAAAAACAAAAGCTTGTTTCTTTTTGCTAGCTCACTTTCCCTATTCTCCTACGAGTATTTCCTGGTATCACCTTCTGTCCAGCCATGGCAGAATCAGTTTCACAGCTGTAATGGATGAATTGCAAAAACGGTCCCAAATCTTCATCTCTTTCTGAATCTAAGTCTTTGAAATATAACTTTGCAGCCCCTCCCGTCGGGCCTGTGGCTTCCTCTGGTCAATGGAATACAGTGAAAGGTCAGAAATGGATTATAGTAGAAGGTCAGAAATGGAATGCAGTGAAAGGTCAGAAATGGAATGCAGTGAAAGGTCAGAAATGAAATACAGTGGAAGGTCAGAAATGGAATACAGTGGAAGGTCAGAAATGGAATGCAGTGAAAGGTCAGAAATGGAATGCAGTGGGAGGTCAGAAATGGAATGCAGTGGGAGGTCAGAAATGGATAACACGGTGAAACCCCATCTCTACTAAAAACACAAAAAATTAGCCAGGCGTGGTGGCAGGCGCCTGTAGTCCCAGCTTCTTGGGAGGCTGAGGCAGGAGAATGGCGTGAACCCGGGAGGCAGAGCTTGCAATGAGCTGAGATCATGCCACTGCACTCCAGCCTGGGTAAAAGAGCAAGACTCCATCCCCACCTCCTCCAAAAAAAAAAGAAAGAAATGCAGTGGAAGGTCAGAAATGGAATGCAGCGGAAGGTCAATGTGCCAGTTCTGAACCTGGACTTCAAGAAACCTTGTGCGCTTCTACTCTCTCTCTCTCTCAATCCTTTACCATCAGAACACACTTGGTTATCTTGATGGGGGATAAGACATTTGAAGTAAAGCCAGCCCAGCACTGTTGCCCAAGCTGAAGCCTCAGACATGTGAGAGAGCTCAGCCAAGATTAGCCAAATTTCAACTGGCCACAAAAGTATGAGTGAGCCCAGCCAAGCCCAGCAGATCAGCAGAACCAGTCAGCTGACCTATAGACATGTACACAAAATAAATATTTATTGTCATATGCTACAAAGATTTTGTGATTAGTTATTCCACACAAGACTCTAGCAAAAGATAACTTGACTATGGGTCCCATTTTCCTGTTTCTTTATATATCCAGTAATTTGGAATTATATCCTGGACATTGCAGAAGATACACTGTATAGATTCTGGATTCTGTTATGTTCCTCTCAAGATTATTGATTTTCATTTAGGCAGGCAGCTATCTTGGCTGAACTCAAACTTCAAAGTCTGTCTCCCCTTCAGCAGGCAGCAGTGAAATTTCTACCCAATTATTTTCATTTTAGGTGGACTACTTGTAATTTGCCCTAAGTTTGCATAGTTCAAGACATAAATTCAGTGAGAATTTATACACAGAATCTGGGCTTCCCCTTTGTGTTTTTCTTCATTGAAGGATTTTGCCTATCATTTCAGACATGTAGTAGTGGTCCCAAACTCATTCTTCTTGATCCCTCAATAAGCAAGGCTTCAGGTATCTATCTAAACTTCTTTGACCCTGAGGAGCAACAACTGGAATCTGCAGGTTCAAAGCTGTAGAAATGAAAAGCACAGTCAGAGCTGATTTCTTCTTCCAGGTTTCTGAAATCCCGTCATTTCTGCCTGTTTTTGTCACTCTTTAAGGCCTTCACATTGTTATTTAAAAAATATTTTATTCAGAGTTTTATGGTTGACCCTTGAACAAACACAGGTTTAAACTGTACAGATCCAATTATATGCAGATTTTTCAATAAATATAGTGAAGAATTTTTGAAGATTTTTGACAATTTGTAAAAACTTACAGATAAACCAAGTAAGAAATATCAAAAAATTAAGAAAAAATATGGATGCAATTGTTAATTCCAGCACTATTCACAACAGCAAAGACATGGAATCAACCTAAATGCCCATCAATGGTAGACTGGATTTTAAAAATGTGGTACATATACACTATGAAATACTATGCAGCCATAAAAAAGAATGAGATCATGTCCTTTGCAGGAACATAGATGGAGCTGGAGGCCATTATCCTTAGCAAGCTGATGCAGGAACAGAAAACCAAATACCACATGTTCTCACGTATAAGTGGGAGCTAAATGATGAGAACCCATGAACACGAACAAGACACAGGGGCCTACTTGAGGGTAGAGCATGGGAGGAGGGAAAGGAGCAGAAAAATAACTCTTGGGTACTAGGCTTAGTATCTGGATGATGAAATAATCTGTACAACAAAGCCCCATGACACAAGTTTACCTATATAACAAATCTGCACATGTACCCCGAACCTAAAAGTTAGAAAAAGTTAGGTATGTCATGAGTGCCTAAAATATATGTGACTATTTTATCATTTACTACCATAAAATACACACATATCTATTATAAAAAGTTGAAATTGATCAAAGCTCACACACAGACCATACATGGTGCTATTTAAGAGAAATGTAAACAAATATAAAGATGCAGTATTAAATCGTAACTACATAAAATCAACTGTAGCAATTTACCACTGTAATAATTTTGTAGCCACCTCCTATTGCTATTTCAGTGAGCTTGAGTGTTGTATCTACAGAAAATGCCATGTGTCACTAATTATCTCCCTATGAGCAGTTAATCTCTTTAGTAAATTGTGTATTATAGTACAAAGTGATCTCTCACAGTTCTTATGTATTTTTCATCATGTTTCGTGCAATACCATAAACTTGGAATAATACCATGGGACTCATGTCACTAGTGATGCTGGCAGCGCTGGCAAGAAGCAAAGAAAAGTCATGACATTACAAGAAAAAGTTAAGTGGCTTGATATATACCTTAGATTGAAGTCTGCAACTGTGGTTGCCTGCCATTTCAAGATAAATGAATCCAGCCCACAGACCATTGTAAAAAAAAAAAAAAAAAAAAAAAAAAAAAAAAGAAGAAGAAGAAAAAAAATTGCAAAGCTGTCACTGCAGCTACACCAGCAGGCACAAAAGTCTTGCACTTTTTGTGCAATACTTTTTTATCTTATACTGAAAATACAGCTTTTATGTGGGTGCAGGATCACTATAAGAAAAGCATGCCTATAGATTCTAGTAAGATTTGAGAAAAAGTGAAGTCATTACATGACAGTTTAAAGTAAACGGGAGGTGAAGGATTCAAAACGGGAGAATTTAATGCCAGCAAAGGATGGTTTGATAATTTTAGAAAGATGTCTGGCTTTAAATATGTCAAAATAACAGGAGAAGCAGATGCTACTGACCAAGAGGCAGCAGATGAGTTACCAGAGTCATTAAGAAAATCATTGAGGAGAAAGAATATCTGCCTGGACAGGTTTATAATGCAGATGAAAGTGCCTTAATCTGGAGGGAAAATGCCACAAAATACATTTATTAGTAAGGAAGAGCTAGCAAGCATCAGGGTTTAAGACAGGAAGAGATAGGCTAACTCTACTGTTTTGTGCAAATGGAGTCAGGTTTATGATCAAGATTGCCCTTATCTATAAAGATGCTAGCCCCTGAGACTTGAAGGGAAAATATAAACACCAGCTGGTAGTCTTTTTTTGTACAAGAAGGTCTGAATGAGAACCAGTTTTCTGGATTGGTTCCATCAATGCTCTGTCTCTGAAGTCAGGAAATACCTTGCCAGTAAGTGATTGTCTTTTAAAATTCTTTTGATAATGGAAAATGCCCCTGGCCACCCAGAATCCCATAAGCTCAACACCAAAGTCATTGAAATGGTCTACTTAACCCCAAACACAACATCTCTAATTCAGCCTCTAGATCAGTGGGTCACAAGGACCTTTAAAGCTCATTACATATGTACTCTATGAAAAAAGGCTGTCAATGCTATGGAAGAGAACACCAATAGAGAGACCATCACAAAAGTCTAAAAGGATTACACCAATGGCAATGCCATCATTTTTCAAGAAAAGGCCACGAAAGCCATCATGCCTGCCCCAAACAATAAATGCCTGTTTGAGAAAACTGTGTCCAGATGTGCATGATGTCACAGGATTTAAGAAAGAGCCAATCAAGGAAATCAAGGAAGATTGTGAATTTAGCCAAAAGAGTCAGGGGTGAAGGGTTTCAGGAAATGGATCTTGGAGAAATTCAAGTGCTTATGCACACCAAACCAGAAGAATTAACAGAAGACAACTTGATGGAGACGAGTGCTTCCAATCCAGTGCCAGATCATGAGGAAGATGACACAGAAGCAGCAGTGCTAGAAAACAAAGTGACATTAGACAGTCTGGCAGAAGGATTCTGATTACTCAAGACTGCTTTTGACTTCTTTTATGACATGGACCCTTCTATGTTCTAGGAACTGACATTAAAGCAAATGGTGGAAGAATTGGCACCAAATAGAAACATTTCTAAAAAAATGAAAAAGGACAGAAATTATGATATATTTCTATAAAGTTACACCAAGTGTGCCTGCCTTTCTTGTCTCCTACCACCTTCACCTCTTCTGCCTCTCCCACCCTTGAGATAGTAAGACCAACCTCTCCTCTCCTGATGGGGATGAAGACCTTTATGATGACCCACTTCCACTTTATGAATAGTAAATACATTTTCTCTTTCTTATGATTTCCTTAATAACATACTCTTTTCTATAGCTTACTTTATTATAAGAATACAGCATATAATATAGAAAATATGTGCTGATTGTTTATGTTACAGCAAGGCTTCTGGCCAACAGTAGGCTATTAGTAGTTTAAATTTTGTAGAAGTCAAAAGTTATTAAATACGTAGAGTTTTGACTGCATAGGGAGCTAACACCCCTAACCTCCTTGTTCAAGGGTAAACTATAATTGTTATTGGCAAGAGGGTTGGTTTAGTAGAGCTGACTTCGTAATTCCCAGAATAATTACATACATAATTACAAACTTTCAGCAATAGGTAACTAGTGCAATGGGTTAATAGAACTACAGCACCTTCTCTTATGGTAGCTTAAGTTCAAATAAACGAAATACCTTAAAGTTGGAAAAGGACCATTAGAGTCATCTAGTGTTTGCTTAAGCCAGATATTCAATCGATGTTTGCTAAATTAAGTTAAATGACAAATGTTAGGATCTCAGGGACTGATTTGTACAGCTGTAACATGGCTGTAATCAATGGCTTATTGACTGCTGTCCAGCCTGATGCTGCAAGAAACGCCTGTTGAGGCTGCTCATGAAAGTCAGAGATCAAAGGATGTGGAAGAATTGTGCACCTTTACTCCAAACCAGGGAAATCATCTCCCCACCCTCGAGACATTGCTAATGCCTTTATTTACTCTGGGAAAGTTCACAGACCTTGAGGCAGCGTTGGGAGAGGCCATAAATGAACGTTATAGTTTGGAGCCTCTTAGAACTAGCAAATGTATTCTCATGAGAAAAAATGTTCTAGCATACTGGGATAAAATTGATGACAATACAATTTATCATCTGAAACAAGCACTTATGAAAGTGAAGGGGGATTCTAGTATTAATTATGCTAGGGAAACAAGCCTGAAGTGATACTGCCACAGAAAAATTGTTATGTATAAGACCTTGAATGATGTTGAGTATGTGCTGCTCTCCTACTGGCATTTTGGAAAATAACATACCCTTGGTGCCCTAAAAGCAATTAAATCATGGGCAATACAGTTGCTCCCAGGCCCTCTTGTGCACCAACAACACAGCTCCATTGGTGTAGGGCAGGCTCAAACTTCGGCAACGAGCACTTGGGAAAGGCAGGAGACTGGAACTGAATATACTGGCCCCATTTTAAAGCTGGTCCCTAGAGATAGCCAGATATTCAATTTTTAGTGTCCAAGGAGCCTGGAGAACTTGAGCTTAAGTCACATAAAGGCTGATATACTGAAGAGTTGAATATGGCAAGTAGCAGCCCATTCTGTGGCAGTCCTAGAAGCCATAGACTTCTATTCTGTTTCATTTATTCATTCAACAAACACATATTGGGCCAGGGTACCAGGCCAGGAGATGAGGATACAATGGCAGCTTAGTGTCACCACAGTTTATAGGAGTAGGGGTCTAATCTCTAGAACTTGGGCTTCGAGGGCTATTAGGTGGTCAGGGCTCTGCAGCATTTGCTGAGGTTCAGCACTGGGCTGCAGATAAAGTAGAAAATTGGCAAAAACAAAAAGACAAGAACTAAGGCAAAACCCAGATTTACAAAAAAGCACGCACCTTGGGACAAAGCAAAAAACTTGGTGGTGTGCTTGTGAGCACCAGGCTTACTCCTGGCACACCTGATGCTGGGCTTGGGCACACTGAGGACTCCCAGACCCAGACCCCGACCCCACCTGCCACTGCCTGTGGATGCTAATAATCTCCAGCTGGGTTCAGGTTGGCTGAGGATAGACGTGTTGAGCCTGAGGCTGACCCACAGGAGGGCTGGTGAAGCCAGGCAGGCAGCTACCGCTGCAGGGCTGGGCTCTCGGGGAAGCCAAGGCCTGTCTGTGGCTAATGATGAGGGAAGGGGAGCAGGAGAAAACCACCAAGAGGACAGGCACAGCAATGCCAGCCACACCTTCTCCTTCATCCAACTGTGGGCCAGCCCCATTCAAAGTAGACCCAGGGCTTACTGGCTCCATCTAGCATTGCTAACCCTCAAAGACGCTGGCATTACTGGTGACACTTTCCAGAAGGACAAGACCACAGGGAGATTTTAAAACAAAACGCTTTCACTGACCTATTCAATTCAGTAGTTGTACACACACAGAACCAGTTTTCTGCTGGGCTTACCTGGCTGTAGGGATTCCAAGGATGTAAAAAAATCTCTGCCCTCAGGGCTCACAGGCTCCTGGAAGAGACAGTAATTGTACTTAAATGCAGCAAGTAGAGGTTTGTTAAATAGAGGTTAAAAGAAGGCACCTGACCAGGGTTAGATTGAAAGGGTCCAATAACACTTCTAATATTTTCTTAAGCACAGAAGAGATGCCCTGTTTGGGGAAAGTGATTCTTCTCTAAAGTAACATTTTTTAAAAAAGAAACAGGGTCTTTTTCTGTTGTCCAGGCTGGAATGCAGTGGTGCAATCATAGCTCACTGTAACCTTGACCTCCTGGACTCAAGCGATCTTCCTGCCTCGGCCTCTTAAAGCACTAGGATTACAGGCATGAACCCCCATGCCTGGCCCTAGAGCAACATTTCCAAATGCCTTTGAATCATCACCATTAATCCCTTCATGCTTCATTTATTTGTGACAACTGAGAACTTTGCACCATATATATTCTATACCTTCTTATATCGGTCAATTTCTGTTGAATGCCTACTTTGTGTCAAGGTGAGGTGCTTTTATATATGTATTTGTCAGCTATTGCTGTGTAACAACCACAAAATCTGATGTACAATAAGCATTTGTCACACATCGTAGGGATACCCTGGGGTTAGGTGAGCTTGGCAGGGCTTGAACTGGAGGCTCTTCCTCAAGCTGCAGGTCTGCATGTGTGCTACTTGATCTGCTCCATGTCTCTCACTCTCCTGGGCAAATGGGCTAGCCAGGGTATGTTCTTCTCCAGGTGACAACAGGGGTGGAAGACCACAAGCCCTGCTGTGTGGGCACACTGTGTCACACCTATCAATATTCCACTGGGCCAAATAAGCCACATGGCCGAACCCAAGGTCAAATGGTGGGGAAGTTCCTGTTTTTCTGTGAGAGGAATTGCTAAGTTGCCCAACAGTATTTCTGGATACAGCAGTGGGTGAAGAACAGGGGTCAAAGATTCAGCTTACCATATTATATACAGTACATCTAATGCCCTCAACACCATGTGAGCTGGATAATACTATCCTTATTACAGAGAGAAAGCTAAGACTTAGGGATGTTAAATCACTTACCAAGGTTGAAGAAAGAACCAGAATCAAAACAAACACACACCCTGGATGTTCTCTTTCCTTCCAGTCTTCCAGGCTTCATGCTGATAGTGAAGAACTAACCCAGAGGAGGAGCCTTATGTACTTATTTTCTAAGGATAAGAAAAAGAGGATGCCTCTTCGTGCCCTAGAGAGGCCCATGGAAGATTGCTGTGGATCACAGGCTTCTGTGCAGAAAGGTGGGAGAGGAGGCTACGTAAAACCCAGGCTGCCTTTAGGGGCTGGGCCTTATATAGCCCCTCACTGACAGCACCTGAGCCTCGTCATCCAAGTGGAGACCTGGTGATTTGTGGAGATGTGTCTCATCCAACTCAAGCCCTTCAACATCAATGACAACTGCTGTGGGCCAAAAGATGTTGTTACAGAGCTAACTGACCAGGAGGATGAATGTGTCCAGGCTCTGTCACTGAGAAGGAGGGGATGGTGGGAGGGTGGCCAGGGCAGACTCGAGGGGCTAAGCTCCATTTCATTCCAGCCTCCTGAGGAAGCACCTGGCTCTGGCATTAGGCCTGAGGTTGAATTCTGGCTGCAGCCCTCAGGCTCCTCGTCTGTGAAGGGAGAGGGATGATTTCCACCTTCCAGAGCCTCTGGGGTGCAGGAGGGAAGAGATGAGTCAGGGCATAGCTGGATCTCTGTACCTTCAGTGCACACAAGTCCCAGCTGCTGAAGGGCTGTGGAGAATTCCACCTGACAAGGATGCTGGGATTACCCTCCAGAGACCCTCTGAGTATCAGGCCCCAGCTAGACTTTCAACTTTCCCCTCCTTCCCCACCCTACCTGTATTAGTCATGGTTCTCTAGGGTTTTCAAAAAATTGGCTTACATGTTTTGGAGGCTAGCAAGTCTAAATCTGCAAGTGCTCCGGAAAGAGGTGCTGCTGCCATCAGCAGTGGTGTCTCTTTCTCCTCAGGCAAACCTTAGTTTTGCTTTTAACGTCTTTCATTGATTGGATGATGTCCCATCCAGATTACCTGGAATAATACTTATTTAAAGTCAACTGGTTGTTGATGTTAACCACATCTACAAAATACTTTCACAGCAACACCTAGATTCATGTATAATGGAATTAGTGGGTACTAGAGCCTGGCCAAGATGCACTGAATTCATCAGAGCCCACCCTTTTTACCTCACAGGCTTTTCCTGAAGAGCTGCCCTCATTAAATCACATGCACCTGGATCCTCCCGTTAGACTCTGCTTCTAAGGAACCCAACCCGAGCCAAGGGGAAAGGGGGTGCCAAGGGACCACTGGTCCTGCCTTAAGGTATTAAATGATTGGAACAAACCAGTTATCCCATGTCCCAGAAGCAACTGTGTTCTAATGAGGACTGTTGGAAAGAAAAAGGACTTCAGGACCTAAAGGAAGTTCTGTTAATGTAAAGCAGTCCCAATCCAGACTCCAAGTGAGGGTTCTTGGATCTCATGAAAGAAAGAATTTGATGTTCCCCTTCCTGTGTCCATGTGTTCTCATTGTTCAGTTCCCACCTATGAGTGAGAACATGCGGTGTTTGGTTTTTTGTCCTTGGCGATAGTTTGCTGAGATGGGTTGGGGGAGGGGGGAGGGATAGCATTAGGAGATATACCTAATGCTAAATGACAAGTTAATGGGTGAAGCACACCAACATGGCACATGTATACATATGTAACAAACCTGCACGTTGTGCACATGTACCCTAAAACTTAAAGTATAATAATAATAAAAATAAAAAAATAAAAAAAAGAAAGAATTTGAGGCGAATCCATAAAGTGAAAGCAAGTTTATTAAGAAAGTAAAGGAATAAAAGAATGGATACTCCATAGGCAGAGCAGCATCAGGGACTTCTGGTTGCCCATTTTTATGGTTATTTCTTGATGATATGCTCAACAAGGGGTGGATTATCCATCCCTCCCATTTTAGACCATATAGGATAACTTTCTGATGTTACCATGGCATTTGTTAACTGTCATGGCAGTGGTGGGAGTACAGCAGCAAAGACGACCAGAGGTCACTCTCGTCGCTATCTTGGTGTTGGTGGGTTTTGGCAGTCTTCTTTACTGCAATCTGTTTTATCAGTAAGATCTTTTGACCTGTGTCTAGTGCTGATCTCCTCATTCTGCGACAGAATGCCTAATCGTCTGGGAATGCAAGCCCAGTAGGTCTCAGCCTTATTTTACCCAGCCCCTATTCAGGATGAAGTTGCTCTGGTTCAAATGACTCTGACAGTTCCTCTATGTTAAGGCTTGGCTCAGGGATTTCCCCCTCTGCTGGGAGAGAAGTTGAAACCCAGGATTCTTAGCCAGGAAGTGTGGTCATTGATTTGCTCCATGAATAATAACAAGACGTTCGTCTCTGACAATGCCCAGCTGAAAGCTCATGATTGGAGAGGCCATGTTGAGCCTTGCCTGCACGGAAGCTATGAGGAAGCAGGAAATAAAAAGCAAGCAAAAGCCTTGAATTCTAGACAAGAGGTGCTGAGTAGAGATCAGGCACTTAGAGTCAGAAGAGGAAGGAAGCAGACACACTGCCGGAGCAAGGCCACATGGCCTATGACAGAAAGAGACAGAGAGAGTCACTGAGCTTCTCACCCCACCCCAGGCCTCACACATATCTCCCTCACCCCACCTTTCCCTAAGGTAGCCCAAATTGATAGGGACAGGAGGCAGGGAAATTCTGGGCCAAAGAGGGTGGGTCCCCGGAGAGGGCCCCACCCTCAAGCCGAAAAGCCTAATACCATGGCCCAAAGTGAGAACTGACATCGCTGTTTCCCACTCAAATGTTGCCTTTTCCAAAACAACCCATGGCCCGCCCCACCCCCCATCCTTTGCCTATAAAAACCCCAGAACTCAGCCGGCAGAGAGGAGAAGCAGCTGGACTTAGGAGACTACAGTTGGATGTTGGAGAGAAGCAGCTTGACTTCAGAGGGACAGCTTGATGATGTAGCTTCAGAGAGGAGTCCAGCCAGGGATGGGTGGACTCCAGGGGAAGAATACCTTCCCACTCCCTTTTTAGCTCCCCTTCCCGCTGAGAGCCATTTTCATTGGCAATAAAATCTCCCACATTTACCATCTCCAATTCGTTCATGCAACCGGATTCCTCCTGGACACTGGACAAGAACTCAGGTGCCACAAATGTGGTTGCAAAAGGTTGTCACACTGACCCTCCCCTGAGCTGTTAACACTTAAGCCATCTGCAGATGGCAAAGGTAAAAGGGCATTGTAACACTCTGTCTGGGGCTTCAGGGGTTGTAGGCACCACCCTAAATGCTGCCATGGGGCCTGCACGGACTTTTGCTCCTGCCAGTGCCCAAAAGCCCTCACCCTGGTTCCTGCACCCACTCACCTGCAGTCTCCCTCCTACGAGGGGTGGAATGCAGCAGGGCAGCAGTACCAAGTGAGTGGAGTCCACCCCCACCAGCACCAAAGCAGCCAGCTAGTTCTAGTGCCCATGCACTCCAGTTCTGCCCATGAAGGGGTCAGGGAAATATCCTGCTTCAAAATGACTTTCGGTACCTTCCAACCAAAAGGGTTCCAACCTTCCAACGCACCTGCATAGCCTGGGCCATGCTTCTCCCTACTTGTTTACTTGACCAACTCCTAGTTACCTTTGGATCTCAGTACAATCACAGCTTCCTGGGGGATGCTGGCCTGACCTCTTAGTCTGATCCAAGTGTGCTGACCCTATGTTCCCATACCCCTCTTTCACCCTATCCTGGAGCCCTTGTGATATCTAATTTCTCCTTGGTCTTCCTGATTAATCTGAATAGACTATGAGTACCCTCCAGGACAGGGCCTGTGTCTTATCCATCCCTGGACCTAAAGTATAGTGAGTGGTGCAGTCAGTGCTCAGTGAATGAATGATGGCTTGGAATGCCCTGCTCACAGCACTCCTGTCTTGTGGAATTGGCGGCTGCAATCTGGTTGTCATAGTGGAATTTTGCAGACACATCTCCACGGAAACACAAAGGAGAGGTTAACTCCAAGCAGGCCACTCCAAGAGGGCTGTCAGGAGCAGGTAGCATCTCAGCTGGGCTTTGAAGGATGAGTTGAGCACTGACAACCAAACAGGAGGGGCTTAGCCACGTGGGCCCTGGAGCTAATGTGGGAACATGAGAGTTGGGAAGAATTGAGGTGTCCCCAGACAGGGTCTGGCCCAGAAGGAGGCTTCCATGAGCCTGCCACCAGCATCTGCCCCATCTTTCCACCAGCCAGGCCTGGCACAAAAGCAAAGTCCATCAATCAGCTGGTGTGAGTGGAGGCTGAGGCCCAGCCTGGATTTACAGTGACACACATTGATTTTGGCTCTCAGAAGGTGTCAGCTTCCCTGTAAATTAGAAGATTTATCTGCAAGTGCTACAAAGATAAGTAGCTTTGCACATAAATACCTTTCCTTTGTTAAAAAAAAAAACACAAAAAACAAAAAACAAAAACAAAAAAACCTAAGAGAACATTCCATCGAAGAGGCTTTAGGGAGCTCCTGCAAAATCTCTGGGATCAGCCCTGAACAGCATGTGGAGATGGTCAAGGATGCCTGCAAAGCACCCAGCCTTGGGGCTGCCAGCCTTGGCACCACAATGTCATCGCCATCCTTCATCTATCGTCATATAAGGAAGGGGTGTGCTGTCAGTCTTGTGTGCCTTGCTGGGTTCTAAAGGATTCACTCACTCATTCATTCATCAAATATTGCCTGAAGGTCTACTATTCTGTTCTCAAGGCCAGGAACTGCAAACAGATGCAGAGGTGAACTAGACAAAGTCCCTGCCCTCAAAGAGCTCCCACGCCAGTAGAGGACACAGATGATCAATAAATGGGATGATAGCAGGTGTGATTCATGCTCTGAAGAAAGTAAATTGATCTATGTGAAAGATATTACTCAGGCTGGGGTGGAGGCTACTCACATGGGTGGTCACAGCGACTGGCCCACCCAGGGCCAGTGAGGTGGCAGGGGAAGTCAGATACGGGTCTTGTAGAAAGATTTTCTCCATTGATGAAAAGAAATACCAAGAAGAAAACACTCCCATTTTTGTCTTTGCTGAAAGCACATGATGCCTCAACTGGGCATCCTATCAAGGCTGTTTATTACTATGTAACTGACCAAAAGAACAAGCTGAAATGTCAAGGACAAAGAGTGAAGGAACCAAATGAGCTGATGCTGGGACCACTCTACCTCCAGGCTTCCCTTCTTACGTGTGTAAATAAACACCCTTTAGTGTGTAATGGGTTTTGAGGTGGGTCTTTTGCAGCCCAAGCCCCTGGGCAATCCTGTTCAGATGTGTTCCCACGGCAAGCAGCCCACTCCTTGAGCCATTTCTAACCTGGGTAGTCTCCATTAGGTGATGCCAAACAAGGCTGCTTCTGCCAGGCAGAACTAGGCAAAGGAGAATCAAAGGTACTTCTGGTTCAAAGGAGACACTTTGATTTATCCAAAAGAGGTGACCTCTGAAGGCAAAAAGGGAAAAGAAGCAGGGGTGGGTGAGATTGCTATGGATAGAAGGGGAAGAGAGTGCTAGAGACCCTGGAAAAACACAACTGTATAAGACGTCCTCGAGCATTGGATGAGGACCCCCTGGCAGGGCTACGCCTCCACGGAAGGTGCAGCAGTGGGCATGGCTATTGGTATCTGTCAGGATCACAGCAGGATACTGATGACTGGGTGACCTGAGGAGGGTTTAACATACAGGAATTATCAGCAAAGGGGATACAGAGTGTGGAGAAACCACAGAGAGAGTGGGCTACATGGGAGCACAGTTACTACCCTGAAGCCCCACATAGCAAGAGGCAGGGCCATTCCCGGCACTGAAGCAGAGAGAGCTTGTGCAGGGAAGGCTGCCGGGCAGGAGCTAGGACCTTTAGTCAAGGGACAGCTCCAGCCCTCAGTGATGCTACAGGGAGGTAGCAGGGGAGTCAACACCACAATCTCTCTCTCTCTCCCTCCTCCTGCCAATCTCCTGCTGTTGCTCCCCAATGGCCAAAACTCCTGGGAGCAGAGCACAAGGGCGCCAGTGGAGGCGGTTTGTATCTACATGTTTCCTCTTGCTGCTGCAACAAACAACCACAAACTTGGTGGCTTAAAACAACACGAATTTATTATCTTACAGTCCTGGCAGCCAGACGTAGATGTGCAAAATGAGTCTCAGTGGCCTAAAGTCAAAGTGCTGAAGGGCTGCATCCCTTCTGGCAGCTCCAGGGGAGAATCTACTCCCTTACTTTGCCCAGCTTCCAGAGGCCACCCACATTCACACCGCATCGCCCTGAGTCTCATATCTGCTGCCTCCCCCTCACCATAAAGGACCCTCGTGTCTTCATCGAGCTCATCCAGGTAATCCAGAGTAATCTCCCCATCTCAAGACCAACTGATTTCCAGCCTCAATGCCATCTGCAACCTTAATTCCCTTTTGCCGTGTATGTAACACATTCACAGGAATGAGGACATGACATCTTTGTGGGGCCATTATCCTGCCTACCATAGTGTAGTTCAGCCTCCTGGGCACACAAAGCATGGTGGAGAAGGAGAGTAGTTCTGGTGGGAAAACCTCCTCTTTCAGCTGGCACCCTGAGCAAAGGGTGGGGACAGAGTAGTCAGTCAACCTGAGTCTCAGTTTTCCCAACTGTAAGATGGGGATAATCATACCAACTAGGTTGTGCTGATGACGAAACGAAATGTATGCACAGGATCTGGGCACAGTGCTTGGCAGCTAAGATGTTCTCAATAAACATCATAGCACCGTAGAGGGTGAACAAGAAGCATGGTACCAAGGATGGGAAGTGTTTGCTGCACAGGAAATGAATCAGTTCGCCATGCACCTATCTCTCCTCGGTGCCATTCTGAGCCATGTGTTCCCAGTGCTACCATAGACCAACCTGAGAGTAAAGAAACATAAAGCTTCCCCAAGAAGAAACGGCCTTTTAGCCCTGGAAACTGAACACCCATCTTCTGTCCACCAAAGAGTCAAAGGGTGAACTTTGCCCCATGGGGCTCTGGGACCCAACCTGCTCCAGTGGCCTTGCTGGGTTGGCCTCACTCTGACCGAGTCTGTCCTGTACAGGATCTGGACTTTGATATAAGGCAGGGTGGCAGGAGGCTAAATCAGGGGCACCTGGAGCCGGTCCTGGGACGGTCTGGCTTCTGGGCCTGCTCTGCCTCCATCTGTGCAGTAACCTTAGTTGAGGTGATTCCTCTTTCTGGGCTTGTTTCCTCACTGCTAAATAGGGAGATTGGATACAAGGCCCCCGAGAGCCATCCAGCCAGTGATGCCATCCGATGCCATGCATTGCAAGAAGCCTCTGGGTGTTGCAGGTTCCTGGGAGCAGCCTGAGCTCTTTGTCACTCAGGGGAAGCTGAGCCTCCGCCAGTGCCATTCTTCCTGTGGCGAGAGCCTCCTGGGCCTGAACTAGGACAATCAGACCCACGCTATCTATCTTATATTCTTCTCAAGAATTTGTAAATATATTATCCCAATTACATGTTATGATCATCTTTCAGGGAAGATCTTTTTTCCACATCCAGATGAGGAAATGAGATCCAAAACTAATAATGGTGGGTAACTGAAGATCTTATGTGCTAGGCTCTTGGTAAACAATCTTAGCATTTCATCTTCACAGAAGCTCAAGTGTTCGGTGCCTTCCCTGAATGTTATAGATAAGGCCATGAGCAGCAGAGCAAGTGGCCAGTGCTGCAATTCCCAAAAGGGAGTGAAACCTGGTGCAGAGCCTGGCAGGGAGGAGGTGACAGAAACCAGCTGACAGTTGGATGAATGGAGGGGCTATGACTTGAGGCCAGGCCTGGCTAGCTGCAGAACTCATGCTCCTGATCACAACCCTGTAGCATCAGGGCTAGGCTGGAGCCTGGAGCTAGAGTGGCATGGAATCACACCCGCATCCACGGATACCAGCCTGGAGTAGAGTGGCATGGAATCACACCCGCATCCACGGATACCAGCCTGGAGCTAGAGTGGCATGGAATCACACCTGCATTCACAGATACTAGGAGAAGCCGGTTTCTTACCCTGCAACTTGGAAAAAGAGTCTGACCTACAGACAGTTCTTTCTGGAGAGGAGGAGGCAGAGGGAAGCATTCTGGCCTCTGGGGAGTCTCAGGTTAAAGGGTAGGTCAGGGAGGATGTCAGGGAATCAGGTTTAGAGAGTCTGAGGTCAGAAAGTGGAGTCCTAATTTCTTCAACCCACGGCTCATGAAGGGGGGCATGGAGACATCCAGAAAGGTCCAGGTGACCACAGGAGCACTGAGACTAGTGGCTGCCTCTCTGGCCAAACCCAGGGTGCCACATGTCTCTAGAGGAAGCTCGGATCTAACTAGGTGCCATCAGCACCATGTGCAGATCCCCAGCCACCCTGTTGCTACAAGGTCATTAAGACCCTAAACACTGGGGAAAGAGAAAAATCCGAAGAGCAGAAAGTGTACATGGAGGAGGCAGAATAAATATACAAGACTCCTTTAAACTGAAGAAAATAAAGCAAAGATACACTGTAAATTGGCAATTTGAGGAGCCCAATCCTCTACTCCAAGCATGGTGTGGGCTTGGGAGGAAATCTAGAAAATACAGATGTTACATTTCGCTGCACACCTAACTCTAGTATGCTCCCATGTACTTACGATGGCTTTTCAGTAGCTAAGTGCCCTTGGGTGTGTCACTAAGTGCCCTTAGGTGTTTTCTTCAAGTAGAAGCTTGGAGAGGCTCAGCCATAAAATAGGGAAATGATACTGGGCTCCGGGAAAGTTTCAGATATGTTTCCCATGAAATGTAAATTAAACGGTGGCCAGGAAGGCCCACCCCAGTTAGGAAGGTAAGGAAAGACCCCACGGAGAAGAGAGGACACGACGGGTACCTGACAAGGAATGTAGGATTTTGAAAGAAAGTGGTGAGGGAAATAGGGTTGCAAGTGAGGGGGCCGGCAGGTGCAAAGGGGCCCAACAGGCTGGGCAGCCATGGCCATCAGAATGTCTGTGTCTCAGGAGAGTCTCAGCATATTGAAGGCAAGAGGAAACGCAGGTGCTTAGGAGACTGAGCCTTCTAATGGGAAACTTTCAGCTTCAGATCTGCCATTCACAGGAGTAGCACCAAATGCTTGAGAACTTTCTGGAATGTTTGCCTAAAGAACAGCCTGCCCTCTAATCTTGCTGGGTTTGTGTGTGTGTGTGTTGTTGTTGTTTTGGCAGTGCTGGGGAAAAAAAAAACAAAAAACAAAAACAACTCAGCTCTCTTTCTCAGTTTTCTCTTTCTTGACAGCGCATCAGGAGAGAATAAAGCTGCAAATCCAATCCCTGGTGCAGGAGCTATTGGTCCAGATGCTGCGTCCTGGGCTGTAGAAAGCCTCCACCCAGAGGCAGCCAGGGACCTGGGAGCTGCAGGGGGCAGGGGCGCCAGATAGTGACACGGCAGATAGAACCTTTCCTTCAGGCACAGAGAATGGCTGGGGAAAAAATAGGAAAATCAGGAAAAGGAATGAAGGGCTGGGGAATAGGGCCAAGCTTTTACATAAAAGCAAGAGGACTGCTAAGAGCCAACCACAGGCGGTGCCCCGTCATCTCTGGAGACTATGAAGGTGAAGTGGCAGGATCTCAGTGCCACTCCTGTCCATGATCAAACGGAACCTTTATCTTCACAGTACAGAAAAGAGTACAGAGCTGAATGATGGCAAAATGATGCTCAGCTCTGTGTGTGTGTTTTATAGCCATCCATTAATAATTCATGCAGCAGCTAAATGAGAGAGTTGGAGGCCCCGGCTCCAGCACCTGTGCCCTGTCACAGACGCCTCTGGGGGACTGCCAGTCCCTCTCTCTCCGCCTGGAACCAGAGGCGCCTGCCTGCCGCATCATGCAACGCCTAACATGCTCATGACAAAGGCTGACATTCCCTTGACAAAGGGTGGCATCCTGTCTCAGGTTTTTCCTTCAACCCACCCAAAATCAAACGAGCTACAATGTGGCGATTGACCCTCCCTCCCACTGTGCTCTCAGGACCCTGCCCTCAGATGACTGGGCCAGCTGGGCGGGCCTCTGGGACACAGGCCTGAGTTCTGATTGGCCCTGCCCCGCCCACGGCAACCTATCAGCTGCGAGGCTTTACGTCTTCTCCTGGGACCAGCTTTTAGTGACATCCCAGGTGCTGCCTGAAGCCTCTGGGCAGGCTGCAAAGGGGAATGATGAATGTATATTATTTCCTCCCGCCTGCCCCCCAGCCCGACCCTTGACACTGTTTGTTCCAGCAAATCTCCGGGCAGAGTTTTCCATTCCTTGGGTGAAGGGAGGTAGGGAACATCTGTCCCTGCTCCATCCACTTCTCTCTCAAATTGGCGCTGGCTCTCATAGGGATGGCCATGCAGTCCCCACGGGGGTCGGGACCTGGACTCTGGGGAGGGGAAATGCCGGCAGCACCAAGGAAGCCTCTTTTCCAGCCCACACCCACCCCGAAGTGGGACTCGGAATGTCAGTGCAGCCACCAATAACACCAAGGCCACACGCAGGGGTGGGAAACAGATCCGTTCCTGCAGATGTCGTAAGAGACCAGGAAAGATGGTTGACATCACACAGCAGACCAGAGCTTCGCACATTCATTTTGTAGTACCACTGTTCTTTCTCCATTTGCCTCTCTGTTCATTTGGTGTTCTTTTGTTTCATTCAACAGATATTTGTGGAACGCCTACTTTATGACAGGCATTGTGCCCAATACTAGGGATACAGCAGTGAGCAAATAATCTCCTTGCCCACTTAGAAATTACGTTCCAGTGGGTGGGGGCAATTATGCAATTATGCTATAGCGAGAGAGAGAGAGAGAGAGAAAGAGAGAGGTAAAGGTGGAGGTAGATGTAGATACAGATGCTCCTCAACATTATGCGATGGGAAAATACATCAGGCAGGAGGAATGGGGAGAATTGGGGGGAGGGTGTTGCTGTTTAGCTGCAGGTGATCAGGTGGCCTAGTTAACTAGGCCTGGGGCAGGGAGAGCAGGCATTATGGCTGGCAGGTGAGGAAGGGCTCCAAGGAACAGTGGGAGCTGGGAGGCTGGAGGGAGGAGGGCCCAGGAGACAGGTCAGGGAGGTCCCGGGCCAGGTGAGGCAGGAATGCTGGACACAGTAGGGACTTTGTGCCCCTGATGGAAAGGGGGAGAGGGTCTTGAGCAGAGAAGCCACCTGACCTGATCAGGCTTTCCCAGGAGCCCCCTGGCTGCTGGGTTGTGGATGACTGTTAAGGGATAAAGGCAGAAACAAGGAAGCCAGCCAGGGGCTAACAGAATCCTCTAAGAGATGATGGTGCTCAGAGCTGGCTGATAGTTTGGAAGGTGTGAAGGGTGGCCTCCGGATGCTGCTCCAGGTGTGGATGTGTATTTGCCAAGGGACCGGATGTGGGGTGAATAGAGACTCCCTCTTCAAGAGGCTTCTGCCCTTCCTCTCATGTCCACATTCTGGAAGAACGGGGCTGCCTGCTGCCCCACCACTCACTCCCACTGTGGAGAGTAAGGAAATCCCTGGGCCTTCATGCACCAGACAGGCTCTGACATGGGTGAGATGTTACTTCTACTATTCTCGAAGGGTTAGGTATAGAAGACAGGGAAGCTTTACTGAGCCCCCACGTACAGCATGAGGCCAAGCCCTTAGCAGGCATACCCTGTGTGAGTCCTCAGCATCAACCTGTGAGCTGGAACTCCCCAGCCCCACTTGACAGATGCGGGTGCACAGACATCCTAGGCAGCTATGGTGGCCGCCAACAGCCCTGCAGAGTCCTTGTCCCCAGGAACTGGCAGAGGTGAAATCACGCCCCATACCTGGGCCATCTGACTCCAAACCACTTCCTTTTTCCCCTAAGAAATGTCTGGTTTCTCTCTCTCGGTCCATAGAAAGGCAACACCACGGCCAGGCGCGGCAGCTCATGCCTGTAATCCCAGCACTTTGGGAGGCTGAGGTGGGCGGATCACAAGGGCAGGAGAACGAGACCATCCTGGCTAACACAGTGAAACCCTGTCTCTACTAAAAATACAAAAAAATTAGCTGGGTGTGGTGGCGGGTGCCTGTAGTCCCAGCTACTCGGGAGGCTGAGGCAGGAGAATGGCGTGAACCCGGGAGGTGGAGCTTGCAGTGAGCAGAGATTGCACCACTGCACTCCAGCCTGAGCAACAGAGCGAGACTCCATCTCAACAAAAAAAAAGAAAAAAAAGAAAGAAAAAAATAAAAAAGAAAGGCAATACCACTAGCCTGCAAACCTCTGGGCTCAACTTCTTTCCTGACTTCAAGACAGACTCCTCTGTGGTTCCTTCCTCATTTCCTCTTTCCTCCTCCCTGGGTTTTAAGTCTCAGAAAATGAACCATTTGATGAAAAAGAGCTGCATAGAAAAATCACATAGATAATGTAAACCCATTCTATAAAATACGTTAATAATTATATCAATAAATTGAAAATAAATCCACCAAAAATGTCAACAGTAGAATTTTCTAGAAGTATTGTTCTTTCCTGTATATTGCAAATTACCTACAATTCATAGGAGCCATTATTGCCTGAGGTTTACAAACATGGACTCCAGATTGGACAGCCTGGAATCACCCCTGGCCCATGATCTGCGCTGATCTGTGGCCACTCTTTGGCCTCTCTGGGCCTCTCTCTCCTGTTCTATGAAGTAGGGATTCTATGCATATAAAGTCAAGCTTCCCTCCTAGGGCTGCAACCAGGACACAAGGAGGAAGCCCAGGTGAGCGCGTATCACACTCTGGCACATAGTAGAGCCGAATGAATGACAGTTCTCACAATGAGCCAGTGTTGCTCTTAAAAATCATGGGGTACGGAGCATTTTTAGAGGAATAATTTAAAAATAATTCAAAAGCCAGGGTTGAGAGGAGGAGAATTAAACCTTGTCCTAATCTTCAAAGCATGTGATTTGGAGGCTTTTGCATTTGGAACATTTCAAAGCTTCCTGGAATCTATCTTCATTTGGTACCCAAGCACTGGGGAAAGATGATAAACAGCCCTGCAGGAAGACAGGCAATTAGCAAGCCATGGCTGGAGGCTGCCCGGGAGGCTGCAGTGCTCTTGCTCCCGTGTGTGCGTGGGGTTGTGTCTGTGGGAGTGTGCGGGCCATGTGTGTGCTGTGTGACACGTGTGTTTTTTCAGTGTTTATTTGTATGTGTGACATACTGTGCAGTATATATGTGAGGTATATTATTGTAGTATGTGTGTATGTATGGAATGTGTTTTGTGTGTGGTGTTTGTGGGGACTGGAGTGTTTTGTGGTATGTGTGTAATGTGTGGGGGCTTTTGTATGTGTGGTATTTTGTGTGCTGTGTGTGCCGTTTCTGGTACAGGTCTATGTGTAGAGTGTGTTTTCCATGTGACGTTTGTGGTGTGTGTGGTATTCAAGAAGGTGAGGGTGTTTTACGGTGGGTCTGTGTGTGGTGTTTCTGGTGTGTTTGTGTGTGCGGTGTGGGAGGGTGGGGTGTATATGTATGGCGTGTGTGGTGTGTAATGTGGTGAATGTGGGAGTTGTATGTGTGATGTATTGTATGTGGTGTGTATGTGGTGTCTGTGGTTTGTATGGAATGTGTTTCATGTGTGGTATATGGTGTTTCTAACATGTGGTATGTGTAGTGTGTGCAGTGTGGTGTGCGTGTGGAGTTGTATATGTATTGTGTGTGGTGTTCGTGTGTTGTATATGTAATGTATTGTGTGTGGTGTGCGTGTGGAGTTGTATGTGTGATGTGTGTGGTGTGTATGTGGTGTCTGTGGTTTGTATGTATGGAATGTGTTTCATGTGTGGTATATGGTGTTTCTGACATATGGTATGTGTAGTGTGTGCAGTGTGGTGTGCTTGTGGAGTTGTATATGTAATGTATTGTGTGTGGTGTGTGTGTGGAGTTGTATATGTAATGTATTGTGTGTGGTGTGCGTGTGGAGTTGTATATGTAATGTACTGTGTGTGGTGTGCGTGTGGAGTTGTATATGTAATGTATTGTGTGTGGTGTGCGTGTGGAGTTGTATATGTAATGTATTGTGTGTGGTGTGTGTGTGGAGTTGTATATGTAATGTACTGTGTGTGGTGTGCGTGTGGAGTTGTATACGTAATGTATTGTGTGTGGTGTGCATGTGGAATTGTATATGTATTGTGTGTAGTGTGCATGTGGTGTCTGTGGTATATGTGAATGTGTAGAATGTGTTTCATGTGTGGTGTGTGGTATTTCACGATGTGTGGTATTTGTGGTATGTGTGGTGTGGTATGTGTGTGGAGTTGTACGTGTGATGTGTGTGGTGTTTGTAGTATGTATGGAATGTGTTTTTTGTGTGTGGTGTGTTTTTTGTGTGTGGTGTATGGTGCTTCTGACATGTGGTATGTGTGGTGTGTGGAATGTGTTTTGTGCATGTGGAATATGGTGTGTGATGTTTATGATGTGTGGTATGTGTGGTCTGTGCAGTATAGTATGTGTGGGGAGTTACATGTGTGACATATTGTGTGTGGTGTTTATAGTATATATATAGTATGGGATGTGTTTCGTGTGTGTAGTATATGGTGTTTCTGACATGTATGTGTGGTGGGTGTGGTGTGGTGTGTGTGTGGAGTTGTATGTGTGATACATTGTGTGTGGTGTTCATAGTACATGTGTATGTATGGAATGTGTTTCGTGTGTGTGGTATATGGTGTTTCTGACGTGTGTGTGTGGTATGTGGGATAAGGACATGGGTTTCCAGCACTGGCCCAGGCGGCAGTGGCGGCGCACACATCTGGTTCCCCTCCCTCATTCACCTGCACGCTGCGCCACGTGTGGGCTGGGCACTGGTGAGCCAGATGGATGACAGGCACGGGGGTCAGACCAAAGCCACCTGGTGACCCAGCCACGTCTGCAGTGGCTGCCCTGGGGACCCCTCAGGCTGCCTCTGAGGGACGACGGCCAACTAGACGGCCTGCACTGACTGTCCAAAGGCCGGGCTGAGCTGGGTGGGCCATGACTGCCTTGTCCACAGACTGGATCCCACAGCATCCATTTATCAGCCACTGATCATTGCTCAGCAGGTCTTTCCACTGCATGCTCATCTGCCCACCTCCACCCCCGCTGCTCATCTGAATCACCGGCTTGCGCAGACGGGGCTGATTCTTCCATCCTACACCAGAGAGGTCCAGGGGCCTGGCTTGGGCTCATTCTGGTCCCCGGTGCTGGCACATGGGAAGTGGTGGGGAAGAGCATGGAACCTGGACCCAGCTGCCTGGCAACGTGTCAGCACAGCTATATGACGCGGCATGTGCATAGGCGACTTTCCTCCCCTGGGGACAGGTTTTATGAGGTCTAGATGAGACCATGCACATCAAGTGCCTAGAAACGTGCCTGGCACATGGAGAACAGTCAACAGATGTTAGCCTAGGAGTCAACAACCAAAACACAAAGGCATTGAGTAAAGGGATGCCAAGTACCCCTTCCTTCTGGCTCCCCAGCTGGTCATTTTGGGCTCCCCAATCTGGCATAGCTTCTAAACCCCATATCTGAGCATTGATCACTCTTGTGGCAGCTCTTACCCAGCTGCAGGGGGACCCGGACAATCATGGAATGAGTGCCTCCTGCCTTCCTCCAGGTGGACCACAGGACCAGGGAGGGACTGAAGCCAAGGCAGGAGGCAAGCACTTTGGGGCTCTGTGACAAGAGCTGGCACTGAGGGCAGATGCAGATTCAAGACCAGACAAAGGATCCTGACAGTGTCCCGGCCCCAACCCAGCATTCTGTGTCACACTCACAGGGCATGGGAGGGCTGTGAGAAGGCAGTGCGCTGACAGTGGAAAGCTATGTGGCCCCATGGATGGGAATGGAAGAGCAGTCAGCTCCTGCCCTGTTGGGGAGGGCAGAGGGAATCACCGCAGGAAGTCAGGGCAGGCAGGCAGAACCCAACAGACTCCCTGAGTTGAAGAGGCAGAGGTGAGAGTACAGGAGAGTTGGCAGGACAGAGTACCAGGGAACAGGAGGCTGCACAAAGGCAGAAGCCCAGAGATCTGCAGAGAGTCCCTGTGGGATGCCAAGGAATGGTCTCCAAAGATGGCTACATCCTCATCCTCAAAACCTGGGAACAGGTTACTTTCCATAACAAAAGAGAATTAAAGTTGCAGAGGGAATTAGGGTTGCTCGTCATATGCCCTTAAAATAGGGGGACGATCCTGGATTATCTGACCCCAGTTGGGTCAGAGAGGTGAGAGGAAGGAGAGGTTTGAAGCGTGAGAGGTGCTCAGCCATCATGGCTGGCTTGGAGATGGAGGAAGGGGCATGAGGAGGAATGCAGGCAGCCTTGGGAGGCCTGCCATGTACAGCCAGCCAGGGCATGGGGATCTCACAGGTCACTGAATTCTGCCAAGAACCCGAGTGAGCAGGACCTGGATTTCCACCAGAGCCTCCAGAAGGCAACAGAGCCTGCAGACATCTTGATCTCAGCCCAGTGAGACCTCATCAGACTTCTGGCCTAGGGAACTGCAGGATAATAATTTTGTGTTGTACACATTTTACTAAGTGTGTGGCAGTTTGTGATGGCAGCAATACAAAATTAATAAAACTCCCTGGAGTACTCATCCTGCAGAGTATTGAAAAGCACATGCACACACCTCAGAGTTCTTGCCCTGCAGAGTATCGATCGATGAGCACATGCACACAACGCCCTGGAGTACTTGCCCTGCAGAGTATCGATGAGCACATGAACACAATGCCCTGGAGTACTTGCCCTGCGAAGTATCGATGAGCACATGCACACAACGCCCTGGAGTACTGCCCTGCGGAGTATCGATGAGCACATGCACACAACACCCTGGAGTACTCACCCTGCAGAGTATCGATGAGCACAAGAACACAACGCCCTGGAGTACTCGCCCTGCGAAGTATCGATGAGCACATGCACACAACGCCCTGGAGTACTGCCCTGCGGAGTATCGACGAGCACATGCACACAACGCCCTGGAGTACTCGCCCTGCGAAGTATCGATGAGCACATGCA
Source organism: Pongo pygmaeus (assembly GCF_028885625.2). Taxonomy (NCBI): domain Eukaryota; kingdom Metazoa; phylum Chordata; class Mammalia; order Primates; family Hominidae; genus Pongo; species Pongo pygmaeus. Next base: position 147,359,536 of record NC_072380.2, read on the forward strand.
CACAACGCCCTGGAGTACTGCCCTGCGGAGTATCGATGAGCACATGCACACAACGCCCTGGAGTACTCGCCCTGCAGAGTATCGATGAGCACATGCACACAACGCCCTGGAGTACTCGCCCTGCGAAGTATCGATGAGCACATGCACACAATGCCCTGGAGTACTGCCCTGCAGAGTATTGATGAGCACATGAACACAACGCCCTGGAGTACTCGCCCTGCGGAGTATCGATGAGCACATGAACACAACGCCCTGGAGTACTGTCCTGCAGAGTATCGATGAGCACATGAACACAATGCCCTGGAGTACTGCCCTGCAGAGTATCAATGAGCACATGCACACAACGCCCTGGAGTACTCGCCCTGCAGAGTATCGATGAGCACATGAACACAACACCCTGGAGTACTCGCCCTGCGAAGTATTGATGAGCACATGCACACAACGCCCTGGAGTACTGCCCTGCGAAGTATTGATGGGCACATGAACACAACGCCCTGGAGTACTGCTCTGCTGAGTATCGATGAGCACATGCACACAACGCCCTGGAGTATTGCCCTGCAGAGTATCGATGAGCACATGAACACAACACCCTGGAGTACTCGCCCTGTGAAGTATTGATGAGCACATGCACACAACACCCTGGAGTACTGCCCTGCGAAGTATTGATGGGCACATGAACACAACGCCCTGGAGTACTGCCCTGCGAAGTATTGATGGGCACATGAACACAACACCCTGGAGTACTGCTCTGCTGAGTATCGATGAGCACATGCACACAACGCCCTGGAGTATTGCCCTGCAGAGTATCGATGAGCAAATGAACACAACGCCCTGGAGTACTCGCCCTGCGGAGTATCGATGAGCACATGCACACAACACCCTGGAGTACTCGCCCTGCAGAGTATCGATGAGCACATGAACACAATGCCCTGGAGTACTGCCCTGTAGAGTATCAATGAGCACGTGCACACAACACCCTGGAGTACTCGCCCTGCAGAGTATCGATGAGCACATGAACACAACACCCTGGAGTACTCGCCCTGTGAAGTATTGATGAGCACATGCACACAACGCCCTGGAGTACTGCCCTGCGAAGTATTGATGGGCACATGAACACAACGCCCTGGAGTACTCGCCCTGCAGAGTATCGATGAGCACATGAACACAACACCCTGGAGTACTCGCCCTGCGAAGTATTGATGAGCACATGCACACAACACCCTGGAGTACTGCCCTGCGAAGTATTGATGAGCACATGCACACAACACCCTGGAGTACTGCCCTGCAGAGTATTGATGGGCACATGAACACAACACCCTGGAGTACTGCTCTGCTGAGTATCGATGAGCACATGCACACAACGCCCTGGAGTATTGCCCTGCAGAGTATCGATGAGCAAATGAACACAACGCCCTGGAGTACTCGCCCTGCAGAGTATCGATGAGCACATGCACACAATGCCCTGGAGTACTCGCCCTGCAGTGTATCGATGAGCACATGAACACAACGCCCTGGAGTACTTGGTCTGCAGAGTATCAATAAAGACATGCAGGTAACACCCTGGAGTACTTGCCCTGCAGAATATCAATGAGGACATGCACACAACACCCTGGGGTACTCACCCTGTGCAGTATTGATCAGCACATGCACACAACACCCTGGAGTACTTGCCCTGCAGAGTATTGATGAGCGCATGCACACAACAGCCTGGAGTACTCGCCCTGTGGAGTACTGATCAGCACATGCACACAACCCCTTGGAGTACTCGCCCTGCAGCATACCAATGGCCATATGCACATGGGAAAGGGAGGGAAAGAACCGTCTGAAAGGATGAAAGGACACAGTGCCTGATGACAGCACAGGACTCCACCTCGTGCACTGACTCTGGGTACAGAAGAAAGCAGAGACCAGTTTCCTGACCTGGCTTTGCTACTACCTCATCGGTAGCCCTGGGCAAGACACCACCCCCTGGTCTCCATTTCCTCATGTGAGAAGCATGGGCTTGGTCTGGGAGACTTCCAAAGCCCATTTCCCTCTGCAGGTCATCAACACAGAGTGGCAGTCTATTCCTGGATTGGGTTTGATGCCACTGTTTCCTGTGGTGGAGAACTGAACTCTGCATGCACAGAGCTGCCTGGATTCACTGCATCAGTGCTCAAAAATGGTCATTGGTCCTAAGGCTCTGCTGCTGAATGGACATGACACAACATGGTGACTCAGTGCCTGGTGGCCACTTCCCTCCACAGGCAAGGCCCTGCCTTGAGGAGATACCTCATCATTTATAGGAGTTAAAATAAAAAGAAATGACCCAATGTATATCCGGCAATAGGGGAGGAGTTAACTAAACTCCAAGGAGTCTGTGGAAGAGCGTGCAACAGTTTAAAAAGAATGTGCCCTGTAGCAAGCTCTCCATTCTCCAAGACATATGGATGTCGAAAAGCAGGTTGCCGAGCAACACTGAGTGACACTGTTGATGTTTGAGAAAGATACAAAGATTATGTGTATTTATATTTAATATATGTATATATAAAACATGTAGGAATAAAAATGCATTGAAAAGAGGTCCATTTCCCACAGAGCTGCCAAGCATTCCTTTCAAAACAGAAGTCAGCTCATAACACTCCTCACTCCCAACCCTGCACAGGCTCCCAGCTCACTGGGAACAAACACAGTCTGTGATCCTCTCGCCAGCTACTCTCCACCTGACTGTGCTGCCCACTGTCCCTCCCTCCCTCTGTGTGTGTGCGGCCACCTGCCTCCCAGTGCCCCATGAGCAGGCTGTGCCTGTCCCTGCCTCGGTGCCTGTATCTGGTGGCCCCTGGACAGGTGTCTGCCCACGCCCTCACTCCAGGCAGGCATGGCTGACCATTCCATCTGAAATAACACTTCTTCCCCAGCAGCTTCTCTCTCTCACCTTACTTTTCCATAGAGCACAAATCATCATTTAACGAATTTTAATCTCATCTGCATGCTTGCTTTTAGTTTCAGTCTATAAACTCTTTGAGTTTTATAAAATGTCATATCCCTAGGACACAGAGTAATGGCAGCACAGAGTAGGTCCTCCATAAATATTTATTAAATGAATCAATATAATATAGTAAACCACACCCGATAGATGCTTCATGGGGCTGTTCTGGAAGGTGGTTAAGGGAAATCCTATCTCTACTGTCTAAACTGTCTACAGTGAGAAGGTTATCGTGGATTGCTTGTGAAATTACTACACATTTTAGAAAAAGTCCACTATAATTCACTGTAACAAGTCCTATGGTGGCACCGCTCTGAGAACTCACAGGTGTCCGCACTGGGGTAACTGGGAACTGCAGGTGGAGCAGGGGAGAGGAGCACAGAGTGTTCCAGGCAGGGGAACCAGCGGGAACGAAGGGCCAGGGGTGGAGTGAGCTCGCCCACCAGCCCTCCCTAAGGTGGTGGAGGCACTGCCAGGCCAACAGTCAGGTTGTGTGGAAACATCTGACTTGCCCCCTATGGCAATGCCACTCAAACCACCAGGCCGTGAGGGCACAGGACGCAGGTGACAATATGGAAGCATAGAAACCCATGCACTGCTTCCCTGCTTCCTTCATTGAGAATGTCTCAATACAAAACAAACCCACAGAAATTCTCTCACGGGAACGCACAGCACTCTGAGCGATGAGGCCAATTTTCATTCTGGCCTGGAGCAGCTCTTCCTCTCACCACAGGTGGGAGCAAATGGTCTGTGACCTGGGACTAGGCCTCAGGCTCTCCTGAGCAGCCTGAGAGAGTCCACCTTCAGTCACCGGCTAAGGAGAGTGGCTGTGTGGGTGGTGTTGGGGGCTGGTGGGAAGGAAGGGGCAGAGACTCAGGCTGTGCTGTGTTCAGAGCCACCCAGCTGGGACATACCGAGCCCCACAGTCACTCTGGATTTCTGAAGAAGCTCCCCCACGCCCTCCCTTCTCCCCTTTCTCTGCATGCCTTCCTGGTCTGACCTCTTTCTTACCTCTTTAGGCCTGTGTTGATTCCTTCCTTCTCACTGTTTCCCCTGGGTCGTGCTCTCGCTGGCCTCCAAGTCTCTGTGCCTGCCATATCCTTCATCTGCTCGATCCTGGACAACTTGGAGGACTTGGCTTGGGAAGGCCCAGCACCTCAAGGAAGCCTCGCCTGACCCTCCTCAGGGCTGCCACAGCCCTTGGAGAAACCTTTAGGCATTACTCGGTTTTCTCATTTCCCAGTGATCTGGGAGCCTGTGTGAGGACTTGGATGGAGTCATGTTCAGCTCTAGGTGCCCAGGTCTCCAGACAGAATTTCTCAGTAAATACTGGGTACATTTTAAAAATTAGATGGAATGTGCTAGAGTCAGTGAGGAAAACAATAAGTAGAATATTCCATCTACCGCCTGGGGAAGCGGAGAGTGTGTCTCACCTGCAGGAGGCAACCCCTGCACAGCCAGGACAGGACAAAGGCAAGGCGCTCTGTGTTGAGGTTGGGATGCCACAGGTAGGGACAGGACAGTCTGGGTCGAAATTCACATCCCACCCTGACCGGAGCTGGGGATTGAGTGGACCTATTGGAGTGTGAGGGGTGGGATCTGTGGAGCTCAGAAATACCAACATAGAGTCTGAATTTTAGGACATTCCCTAGCCTCGCCAGGAAGGCAGCTGAACCAAACGGAGTCCCCACCTCTGGCTGGGGCGGGAAGCATTAATTGCTTTTGCAAGCTTGAGAAAAATCATACAACTTAATTAAGATTGGCCCATCCTGAGAACATCCATCAGCTGTGGGCACAGCAGGAACAGGAGGGTGGCTTGGAGTGGGGGAGAGAAAGGAGACCCAGTGGTGAGTGGTTGCTGCAAGGAGACAAGACTCTCCCAGCCCCCTATCAAAGGGTTTGCTGAATGTCCCTGGGGGTCAGACCCCTGGTATCCACCATCAGGGAGAGCAGGGAACAGAGCAGCCTCTTAATTAATCCACAGAGAGAGCCGCGGCCTCGGCCTCACCCTGCGTTTCAATCACTCAATCCTTCTAATTTCCCAGCAATTTAATTAAAGGATCTTCCCCCTTACAATAATGTCTCATTTCCTCAGAGCAGCTTTAAAAGAATTAGAAGCCACTAAAGCTGATTGGGTTGTAGCTGTTTCCCTGAGACTTTTTGGTCTGGAATCTCAGGATACAAAGGTGCCAAGAGGATGAGGCCACATCCCAAAGCCCTTTCCACACAGTAGAAGTTGAGGCCCAGAGCAAAGAGGGGTGCCTCCAGGGTCACATGCAGAACCGGGGGCAGAATAAGATCTTGGTTAACCCCATCCCCTCCCATCTCCCATCCACCATGGCAGAAAGGTCTCTACTCTTCAACCACTGACCTCAGTTTATTCTTCGTTAAAATGGCAGGCCATTTGTAAATTTGATTATGAGTGTAAAAGTGCTTGGTTGGTGGAAATCAAAATAAAACACAAATACTCTGGAAATTTCTGTGAGTCTGGCCCTGGAGATCAGAGCATCTAGGACAGGGGTCAGTAAACTACGGTCTGTGGGCCAAATCTGGCTCACTACCTATTTTTATAAATAAAGCTTTATTAAAACACAACCATACTTATTCATTTGCATACTATCTATGGCTGCTTTCATGTTACAATGGTGCAGCTGAATAGCTGCAGTGGAGACCATATGGCCAACAAAACAAAATATCTACCTGGCTCTACCAAAAACATTTGCTAAACCCTGCATGGTTGCAGAAGGCCATGACTCTATCAAGAATCCTCAAAGGATTGAAAAACCAAAACACTGTCTTTGAGCAAACAGAGCAGTATCAGCTATCAAATACTGAGTACATGCTGTGTGCTAAGTATACTAGATGACAAGGTGTAGAATACTGCATCAACCCTACAGATGGTGCAAACATCCCCATTTATAAACAAGCTCACTGAAGCTCAATGAGACTGAGCATATTGCCTGAGGCTGTGGAGCCAGCAAGCTGGGGAATGTAGCTTCATTCCATATCCATCACCCCAAACCCAGACTCCTCCATACTGAGCTGACACTTTCCTTCTCCAGGGCTAACACCAACCCACAATGCATGAGAGCTGGGTGGGACCTCGGAGATCCTCCAACCCCAAGCCCCTGACTGTATACCAGGAAAACTGAGGCCCAAACAATGCAAGGTCACTCAGAGAGTCCATGGCAGAGATGGGGAAAGAGACCACAGCTCCTGGTTCCCTACAAAATGCCATCACACTCAGGTGAGCCCCTGCTCTGAGTCAGGTGAGGTGCTAGGCAAGTAATAGATCTTATACAACAGCTGTAAGCATGTTAATACCCCCATTTTTCAGATGAAGACACTGAGGCTCTGAAATCAAAGGAGATGTGTCCCAGGGCACACAGCTAGTAGAGCTGAGGGATGGATGTAGGTTCCTCTGAGTTCAAAACTTGTTCTCTTCTCACCTCCCAGGCTGTAAAGTGGGGCCATCCGAGAAGCAGAGAAGGGCCACACTCCTCTGCTCTTCAGGGCAGTCCATGAGTCCCCGACATCCACTTTCTGTTGGCACCCAGCTGGGGTAGGTCGGCTTGGGTGGGGGAGCCCCCGCGGCTGAGGCTGACGTAATCAGCACTCAGGGAACACTGTCATTGTCATCCTTCAATGGAAGGAAACTGCAGTGCCAACAGCTCAAATGACTTGCCCAAAGCTGCACAACTAATTTAAATTAGAACAAAAATCCTTCACTTGGAGCCCATGAACGCCTTACAACTGTGCTTAAGTTTTGTGTGTGTACATGGTTTTCTGGGGAGTAGGTCTATGGCTTGCATCAGAACCCGCAGAGCTGAGCGGCCCTACAAAGTTAAGAGCTGCTGTTCAGATCCAGGGTTCTTGGCAGGCATGCCCAGCACATTAGCTTCCAACGTCTGTGGGACTCTCTTCCTCCCTGCTCCCCTTAGCCCAGAACATTCTCCCAACCACAGCCTCCTCTAGTCCTCCCTCTCTGACATCTAGGATTTGGTGGAAGGTCTGTAACTGGCACAAGCTTTATCTTTTGAGCCTCTGGAATCCAGGCGTCATGAGGGCAGAATAAACACTGTTAACAGACCTGACCTGATCATGAAAGGCAGAGTGTGTACACTGGTCCTCTTCGTCTTTCTGTCTGGCCTGCAGCATGTGTGATCACCCTCTGCACACTCAAGGTGCCTGACAGTTCCTAGGGCTTCGGTCATACAACATCTCCCAGTTACACTGCACTCAACCTGTAGATTTTGGTTACGTGAAAATACCTCCAGGAGACATGTTAAATTCTAGAGATGCAGCAAACATTGTGTTACCTAGGGAGCCGAGCAGTTTGGATTGGGGATGCTACATGAGGGGAGCAGGTGCTTCAGCCCTCCATGTGATCAGCCCCCATTTGAGAAATGGCTCTGTCACCAGGAGTGGGATGCTGGCAGCTGCTACAGGTCAGGCGCGCATCCTCTGCCAGTGTGATTATGTGTGTTTCTCATACAGCCTTCTCCTCTACTGGGAGGTCAGTATCAACCTCCCACTTCAGAGACTTACAGAGAAAGGTCAGGGATAGATAAGGGGAAGAACAGAGGGAAAAAATAGCTTTAGGTTTGTAGATATTCCAAGAAAATCTTTGCTTACCACAAAGAAACAAGGCACTTCGGGACAGGTATTAAAGTTCTGATGGGCCAGGTGGACTTCTGGCCCGACAGGGTCAAAGGCTCAGGGTCCCTTCCCTCTGCAGGCTGCCAGAGCTCCCAACACTGCAGACACCTGGTGTCTGAATCACACTGAAGGGAGGACTGAGTGGGCTCAGGATGAAAGTGACTGCTGCTCCTTCTCACTGATGGCTGTAACCGCTCTGAGCCCCCCCAGTGGGAGGGGCTTGTCCTTGTAGTGGAGGTGGATTTGTAATGACCCCTTCCCAGGTGTCTCTCTGAAAGGTCTGGGCAGTGAGTCAGCAACAGCCAGGAAGGAGGCTGCTCTCAGAGGGTGGAGCACCAGGGACAGGCCTTCCCGGGACTGCGGCAGGAATCTCAGACCCTTGAAGACACACGCCTCACTAATGGGGCCAAGCAGGAGTGTCTCAGAGAGTCGCTTGCTCTGTGCCATCAGGGGAGCCCCTTTCCCTCTTGCAGCCTCAGTTTGCTCATCTGTGAAATGAAGCAGCATGACTGTCTCCCTCAGTCCCTCCGGCCCTGGCCTTCTGGCCTTGCTTCATAGTCTCTGTTCTGCATTCACATCGCTCTTTGACCGTCGCTCCTGATCACTGCAAATGGAGAAGTCCCTTCCAGGCTCCCCCAGCCTCTGGGGCTCCTGCAAGAGAACTCGCCCTCCAGGTTGTTCTGCCACTCATGCATCCAACATGGTTACTATAGAAAACGAATGATGACAATACTCACAAGGACTGTAAGAATTAACCCTCCTTGGATGCCTGCGCATGCCAGAAAATTGACATGCATCATCTTATCAAAGCCTCACAGCAATTTGATGAGGAAAGCGCTACTGTGATCCCCATTTTAGAAATGGAAAAACTGAGGCTCAGAGAGAACATGCAATGTTGCCAGCTCTTACAAGGTGAACCGATGACTCCAACCTGGGATTCTGACCTCAGACACGGCCACGATTCAGTCACTCCGACATATCTACACTTTTTTTCTTTTTTTTTTTTTTTGAGACAGAGTCTCGCTCTGTTGCCCAGGCTGGAGTGCAGTGGCGCGATATCTCGGTTCACTGCAACCTCCGCCTCCCTGGTTCAAGTGATTCTCCTGCTTCAGCCTCCTGAGTAGCTGGGATTACAGGCGCGTGCCACCATACCTGGCTAATTTTTGTATTTTTAGTAGAGACAAGGTTTCATCATGTTGGTCAGGCTGGTCTCGAACTCTTGACCTTGGTTACTATAGAATACAAATGATGACAATACTCACAAGGACTGTACGAATTAACTAACCCTCCTTGGGTTAATTCATTAACTGTTGTCACTGATGATTTTCCCCTTGTTCTTCAGTTCCATCTTTCAAGGCTGAAGAAAAAAGACCAGTTAATTCCAAATCCATCTCCCCACTCCACCCCTTTTAAAATGCAAAATGAACTGTCCATCCCATCCTCTGAGGGCCGCCTTGGCCTCCCAAAGTGCTGGGATTATCCACACTTCTTCTTTACAGAGTACCAGCTGACAGGCTTCTGGATATGCCTGGACTGGGTGGGCTCTATTAGTTATTACAGTCAATAATGCTATAACTATGACCTCCACAGGACAGAAGCTGGGTGAGCACCCTTCCCCTAGGCCCTGCAGAATCTGTCTCTTGAGGCCAACTGCCCTCTAGGTACCTGCGTGTGACCTAAGTGTTCACTGCAGGCAGTTCTGTCCCTTGAGCTCCTTTATCAGTTTCACCTGGCCCATGGCAATCCCCTGGGGCCAGGGCTGCTGTCTGGGGCATCTCTCTATGACCCATAGGTCTGATTCTGGATGCTCAGGAAAGAGGTACAGAATGGAGGAGGGGAGGCAGCTGGGGCCCCTCTCTCCAGCCTGGTTCCCCTGCTGCCTCTGGCCTGACACAACCTTCTTCTCTCTACACAGACCTTTCTTCTCCCTTTTGTCTGCTTTGTGATAGTTAATAAACCAAACCATCACTGCCTTCTTAGCCTGCAGGAAGTATAACAACTGTCATCTACCACAAACCACCGAAGCCTTAAATTGCAGCAGGAATGGTGACAGTGATAGATTAGAATTTTAAAAATCAAACCCAAACATGTCCCCATCATGGCTAAGAGAAGGGCTGAGCTGACTTGAAAATAATGTACTTAGAAAATTTTGTGATGCATGGTAAATTAAGTCTCCCCCTCAGCACTTTTTCCCTTTCCTCCAGCAGAGTATTAGTCTAGTTAATTGATTCCCAAAGATTTCCCACTATGACCTAAAACTATTCCCACTGTGGGGAGACTGATGGAATCCTGGATTTCATCCAAGGGCAGGATGGACAGTTCATTTTGAATTTTAAAAGGGGTGGAGAGGGGAGATGGATTTGGAATCAAATAGTCTTTTTTCTCCAGCCTTGAAAGATGGAACTGAAGAACAAGGGGAAAATCATCAGTGACAACAGTTAATGAATTTTAAACACTTATTACTAGAAAAATTAATTTGTCAAATTAGCCCCATAGATACAGGTTATACAATGAGTCACTCTCTCCTCAAAAATGCAAAACTCAGAGCAACTAATGCATCTCAAACTTGCTGTTGCACAGCCAGGTCGCAAGGTCATGTTCAAGTTTGAGCGCTATTAAGTGGGGCAGGAGCCTCTCCTCCACCCCAGAGACTGTGCTGAGCACATCACAAACATTATCCCATTAATTCTAACACTATAGTTATTTGATAAACTTCTATACCTATGCACTGGGTGAGAACACCCACCCCTCCCAATGCTGTCCTGAGAAGCAAATACTCAAGGAACAGAAAGTTTTTTGCAAGTCCCTGATGTACAAGGAGCGTTCGTGCCTTTCAGCAATTGTTATCTTATCACCCCCATTGCTGATGGGGGAGAGATGGCCCAGCCTGCCCAAACTGACACACCTGCTAAGAGTGAGGCTGGGCCAGGTTTGTCTTGCCTGCGCTTCAGCTCTTTAATTCAAAGACTGCCCTTCTCCCCTTCCTCAGTAGATGAGAATATGGAGGCCAGCTCACACGACAGAGGCAAAGCCCATCCACGTGCGAGGTGGGTGTCATCTGTGAAGATGCATCTGTGGGAAGTACCAGGGCTCTTCCAGGGCTAGGCCAGCTGTATGCTGCCTCAGCCTCCTCCCCAGCCCAAGCATTACAGAGCACTCTGGGCTGGGCCCCAGCTCCTGCCTCCACCCTGTCTCTGACCTTGGGCGAGCCCTGGGTCTCTTGTCCTTGCAATGACTTCTGCTCACACTTGGCCACATGGCCCTGGACTTCAGCTCCCTGTAGCCAACCTGGCACCTCGCCTCTGTCCTCCATGTCCTGGGCCTGCACTGCCTACCTGGTGTCAGGGCTGACAGGGAGACAGGACAGCACAGGGAGGGCAAAAAGTACCTGGGGGAACCAGAACTTCACACCTGCGGTGAAGTCCCAGATACATCCCTTTCTAGCATCAAATGTCCCCCAAAACAGGTTACTTACTGACCCACCATCTTCTCAGCTGTAAAAGCAAGAAAAGAGTTAGCAGAAGGCACGTTGGTTATGAGTGGAGATATTGCTTGGGCTCAATTCCTGGTTCTGCCACTTCCTGTGTGACTTCAAGCAAGTTACTTAACCTCTCTGTGCTAACAGTTCCCATCAATAAAATTCTAACAATAGCATCAAACTTACTGGGTTGCTGTGATGAGAACACCCATACTCCCAACATAGAGTAAGCTCTATAGAAGCGCCAGTGTTCAGTCTTAGGAAGACACAGATGGACAGGAAGTCTGAATAGGAAGATGCCCATGAAAGGGCCTCATATGGTATCTGGCACACAGCAGGTACTTTACACACATTCTAAAACAGGGAGGTAGAGAATTCAGCCTTTTAGCACAAGCTTTTACCTTGCCTGACACAAAAAACACCTGGAGTCAAAAAGCACAGGAGAACAATAACCAAGGGGGTCGGGAGCAGTGAGAAGCTCCATCTCACAGTCACACGAACAGACCACTGGCTTTGAAAGCTTCCCCTCTGAGCCCAGCATCAGCTCCCCAGGAAAGAACTGCGGAGAACCAGGCCTCCTGCCTGCCCCACCCACACACCTACCAGGCCTGGTCAGCCAGGACCACAGGCAATGCCTCACCTCAGCTTCCTGCATTCCCTCGTAATCTAAGAGGACAGGAAGGGAAGGTAAGTACACAGGGTCTGTGTGTCCAGGCAGGGCAGGCTCTGCACTCAGGCTGTGCAGAGCACGGAGCACACCCTGGGAGCCCTCCCAGGCCACCTTCATGGCCCCCCCCTCCCGCTACCTTATGCCCTTGAGGGAGGAGTCTGAGGGATACTCATGTTTAAGACCCCCATGCCAGGAATACAAGCAATCTGTGATATTTCCAGAGTGTGCGCCAGGACACTGCTAACAGCTTCAGGGGCTTCACTCATTTAATCCTTTTAATCATCAGGAGTCAGCGATTATCCTCAGACCCATTTCAGACATGGGTAAACTAAGGCTAAGAGGTCTGGTGGCATGGCAGTCACGTGGATAAGTGACAGAGCAGGGTTTGAGCCCAGGTCCTCTGCCTGTGAGCTGGGCACTCACCTATCTCAACACAGACCACACCGATGCATGGGCAAGATGTCTCATTCTGGAGAACCACCCTGACCTCCTCACCCGCCCCCTCCTCTATCAAATGCCACTGCCTGCCCCACAGCTTACAGAGTAAAATCCACATCCATCATTTCACATCCCTGCTCGTCTAGGATCTGGCTTCTGCTGATCTTTCTGCCCTTCCCTTTAGAGTTGCTCCCAGCCAAACACAAATAAATGCTCATGGCTCAAGTCCGTCTCCCACACTGCCCGCCCCAGGGGGCGCTGTGACTCTTCTTTGGAAATCCTTTCCCGCTCCCTCCCACCCCAATCCCTGGAGGTGCAAAGCCCATCTAGGTTCCCAGGCCCTATCACAGGTCACCTCCACCGTGAAGCTTTCCCTAACTCATCCCAAGTCAGCAGCGTTCTCCCCCTTCCTTGCTTAAGGCAAGGAGTCACTTTTCTACTTGAATCAGAGCAGCAGCTTTTAAGCTTCTCCCAGGAGGTGCCCTCAGGCCCTGCTGGGGTGAGGTGAGAGGGCTGGTAAGAGGGAGCGCCAAGTGAACTCTGCCCTCTTCAACAGGGTGGCTACTGTTTTGCTTCTAAACCTGCATCAGATTTCACTGCAAGAAAGGGTTCTCGGAGGAAACAAACCTTGACCTCAGGGTGTCAGATGTTGAAGATGTCAAGACACCCCAGGGCTGGGCTGGGTGTATCAGGACTCAAGTCAATGCCCCCACAATGCTGTGCACACAGCAGGAGTTCCAAACATATGGCATCTATATTGAGCACCCTGGTCACATAGTCCTGTGTTATGATACCTCTGATGGTCATTGCATTGTTCCTCCCAAATACACAGTGGAGAAGAGGGCACTGCCACTTCTTGGCTGGCAGCAAATCAAATGCTGGGTGCCAGGAAATGGCATTAACCTCAAAAATGAGATCATTAACCTCAAAAAGTTTCCAAAGCAAACCTAAATGCAGAGGAAAGAGCATCATTGACTGCATTTTAAGGGCCTGGGTTTGGATGGGGTCCTTCTGGGTGGGCCCCAAATCCAAGATTTCAACTTGGGAAGGGGAAATGTAAGCCATCCCGCCTGAGGAACCAAAGCATTCAGACAGGAACTGCTTTTATTCCATCCACCTCACCTCCTTAGAATGGGAGGCGAACAGTGAAATAGTGCATTTATCTTAAAAGTGAAATAATTCCAGGATGGTACGGCGAGACCCTGTGACGGGTGAATTTACCTCACTTGATACCAAGGGCCCTCAATACTTGGGGAAGTGGGACTTTGTCGACAAAGCCAGGACAATCCCCCTACCCACACCCCACCCAGCAGTGATTAAAAACCCGTAAGGTCACTTTCTACGTGATTGGCTGTCTCCCTCTCACCAGACTGCATAGCGGTTGCAGATGAACATTTGGCACCTAGATGGAGGTCAAGGAGCTGTGGCTGTGATTCAGGGAGGATGCTGAGGGGGACTGGGAGTCTCTGAATCTTGAACCAAGGGGTGAAGGTATAGGGTGTGTGTAGGGGAGCTGACGCTAAAGTCTTTCAGGAAGCAGATGGTAAGGGTCAGGGGGTGTGTGTCTATGCTGGGGCGAGGGTCCTGTGGTGTTGCTGGTGATGCTGACTGCCTTGCCCACCCCAAGTTGGACTAGGAGAGTCCCATCAGGCTGCTGGGCAGGGAGGGCAAAGGAGAGCACCATTCTGTAGGTAGGGCAGGAAGGATGGCCTCCCCACCCTGGGTGCCTGCAGAGCCTGGCAGCCCCGCCCTGTGGCCATCCGATGCCACATGTCCTCTAGAGTTCCTGGGCCGGCTGCTCCACAGCCTGCTCCTCCACAGGCTGCATGGCCTCCTGCACGTAGACGATGAACTCCGAGGCCTCCCCGCCCTGCGTGTAGACAGTCACCGTCTCAATGCCCTCCACATCGTCGGAGGACACCACCAGGTGGTGCTGCTCGGCAAGCTCCACAGACGCTTGCTGGACCGTCTCCTGGATCATGACCGTGTGGTTGGAGCTGGGCTCCTCCTCGGTGACCTGTGGGAGGAGGGCAAGAGAAAGGTCACACAGTGCCTACTTCCCGGTCCAGCGTAACAACAAAGTCACAACTACAGTTTAGGAGCAACCAGTGCACTGCGGGAGCATGTCCATTCTCCACGGATCCTCTCTACGAGCCTGTGCTTACTCTCGTGCCCATTTTACAGATGAACAGAATGAGGTTCAGCAATGTAGGGCAACGTGGTCAGGGTCCCCAGCTGTGGCAAATGGTGGAACCCAAGTTCAAACCCAGAGTCCGAGGTTGTTTCCTGATGCCAAGCTGCTTCCCGGGGCTTCCAGGAGGTGTGGGGTTACCTAGAGAATGAGGGCTGGAAGGCATGGTGGGGGTTATTTACTGCAGGTGTCAGCAGTAGGGGTTGGGGGTGCTCCTGGATATTTATAGCTCACCCATCTGGCAGTGATAAAGGCACTACATCTATCCTGGGCTCTCTGTGTTTCCACACTCAGGGAGCTTGCCTCTGTGTGAAGATCTGTATCATACTAGGAAGGAGCAGATGCCTGGCAGGCCTGATTTTCCCCAGGTGTCGTCCGTCCAGCAACACTAATGCCTTAACTATTTGGGGGAAGGTCTGCTGGTGGCAACTCACTGCCACAGGGCTGGACAGGAGAGCCTTCTGGGTATCTGTCAGGGGACGGGACCTCATGGATTCCATGGCCAGGCCTTTCTCTGAAGCTCCAAGTCGCCAGATTCCAGGCAAGACCAAATGCCAGCTGGTGCTAATACCCCACATCCCTCATGCTGCCAGCTCTGGGCTGTTTTTAAATAACAACTGTCTTAGATCTTGAGATGAGAAACAAAAGACATGGAGTTGAGACCTTAGAGCTGCAAAAATGAGTGAAGGATTAGAAAACAGGCACAAGAGGAAAGCAAAGGGGCCTGGAATTATCTAGCTGGAGGATAAGAGAGTCTTCAGACTTACAGAGGGGTGTCAGGGACACCCATTCATTTCCAGGTAAGTCTGAATGGCAAGGTGGAGAGAGCACGTGCTTTGTCCTGCACTGACCGGGCTTTGAGCATCAGTTCCACCATTTATAAGCTATGAGGCCTGGGCAAGACACTTTTGCCCACAACCTTCAGTCTACTCCTCTGTAAAACAGGGACTAAAATGTGTTCTTCAGAGGATTCCTGGGAGAATGGAAGGAGATTCTATATGCAAAGTGGGTGCTCAATAACAGTACTGACCTCTTAATCTTTTCATTCATTCATTCAACCACACTTTTTTTTTTTGGAGACAAGATCTGACTCTGTTGCCCAAGCTGGAGTGCAGTGGTGTGATCTCAGCTCACTGCAACCCTGCAACCTCCGACTCCTAGGCTCAAGCCATCCTCCTGCCTCAGCCTCCCAAGTAGCTGGTACTATAAGCATGTGCCACCACACCTAATGAATTTTTGTATTTTTAGTAGAGACAGGGTTTCTCCACATTGCACAGGCTGGTCTCGAACTCCTGAGCTCAAGTGATCCACCCACCTCAGCCTCCCAAAGTGCTGGGATTACAGGCATAAGCCACTATACCCGGCCTCACCACACTTTCTTAAATACCTGCTGCTGCCTGGAAGGTATTCCAGCATGTCAATCACTCATTCTTTCACTCTACAGAACTTTTGTCATCTTACCAGCTACCAGTAGACTGCAAGCTCCACAAGGGCAGGACCATGTCTGCCCGGTCACAACTGTTTCCCCAGAGCCAAGCTGAATGCCTGGCACACAGCATATGCTCAATATTTGCTGACTGATAATCCACCAGGTGTCAGATGCCACGCTGGGCACTAGAAAACCACAGTCCTCTGAGGAAGCCAAGTCTCATGGTGCAGGCACAGGGCACAGTGAATGACTGTGCTGTGGAGTAGCTGGGCTCCTCCAGGGGCAGCCTGTGCCGGTGTTGGGGTCCCAGGAGAGGCATAGGGATGGGCATAGGGACTGGGGAGCCATGACTCCCAGGAGGTGTAGGGAGCGGCAAGTGTGCTCGGGCAGCCTCAATGAGGTCCCACTCATGACATGTCCGGGTCCTTTCCTGGCCTGCAATTGGCATTGGGTGGCCTTCTACTCCCCGCCTCTTCTGACTCTGCACTCTCTCTGGGGAGGGCCCAACTGGCTTGGAGGGTCTCATCCTGACCCTGTGATTATTCCAGTCTCCGTGAGTCAGAAGGGCTGTGTCAACAGGTGGGTCATGTTTAATTCAGAGAGAAAAATGGAAAAGATTCCTCTGGGGTGAGCTCTGGAGGTTCCAAAATTATGGATTGGAAGGAACTTTTGATTTGGACTGATAGAATTCACCAGGAGCTGGAGAGCTATTCTGAGTGGAAACTATCAATACATTTAGACTGATTTCTTTTTTTAGAGTGAACCGAGATCTGTTTTTTCATCTTTTCCTATTTGTTTCAATTTCATTTAACTGGGAAAATGTACCATGAACCAGGATTTTAGAAGTAAATATTAATTTATTTCACTTTGCAAGAGAAAACCTGACAGAAGACTGGGAAAGGGGAGGCAACATGCAGCTAATCTTTTCTCCTCTTACCTGTCAGTAAATGCCACACAAAGGAAAGGGTGAAGGGATGGGCATGGTTTACTCCCAGGTCCCCAGGGCCCCACATGTGCAAACAAGCCCTCCACACTCCGGGTAAACAGACCACATACAATACAGGGAGACAAACCCATCCATGAGCTTTAACACAGGCTCTGGGTCATGGCACCACTCTGTGGACATAGTGACTGCCACCGAAGCTAACCCGAAACAGGACAGTGACTCCTTCACTGATGGAAATTTTCCACTGGCTAAAAACTCCCACCCTTTAAAAACACTAACACCACAATGCCCAAGTATGGACAGTGGCTGAAATCACTGCCAAGGACAAGGAGAACCATGCCAGGGCCAGGCCTTTTAGGGGCAGAGGCTGCAGCCTCCTGTCCCCTGGCAGCACAGGGGACAGACTCCAAGTTCTCACAGGACCAGCCAGGAGGAAGCAGGAGGTCCGTCGCTGGCCTGAAAACAGCTGCTGCCCATAGATGCTGCAGAGGGGGCCAGTGTGCCTGACCTGAAGGTAAACGATGTGTTAATAACTCTGCAGCAGCAGCGCCTGGGACCACTTCTTGGAAGGTGGCATTGGCCGCAGAGGGTCTGTGGTGGGAAAGGACATCACAGGCGAGAGAAGAGAGTGAGCAAAGAACAGGCGTGTGCCCTACAGCCCCACCAAGGCCACTGGCCACCTCCCAGTCACCAAACCCACCGGGCAGAGTCCCGTTTTCACTCTTCCAGAGCGCTCTCTACCATCTGGCATGAGACGCTCTCTTCACTGCTTTCACCACTCTCCTCCCCAGCACTGGGCTCTGTTCCGCGCCCTCTCCCAGACTGCAGGGTTGCTCACTGCTCTTCTCCTTCTGCCCATCACAAAGCCTGGAGGATTCCTGGGTCTCCCACCTTGACTTCTTCTCTGACCCCCCGGGCACTTTCACTCCTGGCTGAGCCAGACTCCAGCCACCACTCTTGAGCTCCAGATCATACCTCTGTCAGCAAGTGGGAGGCGTTCAGGGATGTCTGTCAAACAATGTATGAACAGGGCTGCGCAAAAGTCACAGAAGCAGCAGGTGAGGCCTGAAACGAAGTTCGCAGGCGGATCTTGAAAAGCCTTGGTCATCAGCTGACAGATTGAGCCTTTATTTTACAAAGGAAGGCACAAAAGGTTTTCAAAGAAGGGCCCTGCGTCATCCAATCTGTGACGTTTATGAATCAAAACTTGCCTAACATGAGAAGACCTCCTGAGAAGTATGTCTCTCTCATTATCCCTCTAAATATTTATTTGCCCATAGTATCTTTTCTAAGTATTAAATCTATTTAAAGATAACCTTTCTCCATTTATTTTGTTTTGTTTTTTCAATTTTCAGCCTCCAGGGTTTGTCCAACAGAATCCCCACGAAATTCACCCACTGCTAATTATCAGAGTACAAAAAAGTTTCCCAACGTCATCCTTTGGGCTTAATTCATCAGAAAAAGCAATGGAGGCAATGGTAATGTGTATTTCACAAGTCCTGCAAACAGCAGGCTTCCTGGTGTGCACAAATGTGACGGGGAGGCACGCTGTTGCCCTGTCATGCTACTGAGCGTCCAAGACACGCAGGGTTCGTGAAGGTCCCCTGCAGCCTGCTGTTGTGCCTCCTTTACACTCTCCCCAGTGTTCACGAGTGGCTCTGCTGGCCCTGCAGACGCTGCCTACACAGATGTCCACGTCACAAAAAGCTAACATGTAGAGAGGATGAAGGAGGGAGAGTGGGTTGCTTTACAGAAGGGGTTCATAAGGCTTTCTGCATAGTGCACCCCCTTTGTGCATTTCATGGTATACGATCACACTCTGTTTGCTTTCATGCAGTTTTTACAAACCATGCACCTCCTCCCTTGCTCCCACGGCACCCAATATCCACCCAGCTACTTGCGGTTTACTAAACATTCTCCCATGCCTTGTCCCGATTCTTTACACACAATGTCTTGTGCCTTCGGCATTTGTGTTCCCATTTTACAAATGGGGACACTGAAGCTCCTCCTGGCCTGGTGACTTATGTAAGGTCAAACAGCCAGAAAGAAGCAAAAGCTGGAACTTAGTTTGGGTGGTTAAGAAACCTCCTTCAGCTGGTGTAGTGTGACAGCCACTATCAGGATCCCATGTTATGAGTTGATATGATTATGATTAAATTATCACTCTTTACTCCTCCTGATTAGTCTCAGGCTGGCTGTAGAACTCTCAACCACTCTCTTTGTTCAAAATAATCACTCTAGTAGCTTAATCTATTAACACAGGCTTAAAATTGTTCTTCACCACAGAAATAATATGGCGTTCACAGTGTCATTATCCCCTGAGATGAGTACTCCATTTTCCCCAAATGCTGTATCTAACACATCTGTCAGATAAATTAGCAGCAGCATAGATAGCTTGATAGAAACCCTTAACCCCTGGGATGCAGAGACTATTCACTGAATCAGGCACTGCGTTCTGCTGTTCCACTGTCTCCAGTGTTCTGGAGTCAGGACAAGATCACTGTCAGGACCGGCACTTTGCTGGGCTCTCTTCGTGCTGAAGGGCAGCTTCCCCTTGAGACCCCATGTCTTCCTTGGCTTTAACCCGTCATCATCCATTCATCCAGCAAACGTCGATGGATACTCCGCTGTGTGCCAGGCAGTGGCTATGGCTCTGGCTGTCTCATTGTCTTGCTTTTTTTCTACTCCCCTGCCTGTTCTGCCTTCTCCTTCTCCTCTAGCTCCTCTCATCACTTCCTTTGTAAAACCCATTCCTCTCAGGTTAAGCTTTCTTCCCCCAACATTTAAGAAAATCCCAGAAGTTCCTCTAGCTCAGGAAACCCTCCTTAAGGAAGGTGGGTCCTGCATTGCTCCCACAGTGCTCCAAGGGTGCCCCAAGGAGCCAGTGCACAAAGGCTTGTTACAATCCACCCCTGCAAAGATCTCCCCAGAAGCAAGCACAGCGCTGGCTCCTCCGTGCCCAGCCCAGTGCCATGCTCTTGGTAGGCACATAGTAGGTGATGGTGATTTAGGTTGGTGCAAAAGTAACTGCAGTTTTTGTACCAACCTATAGCTGTAGAACTGCCCACGTATAGAACCTGGAAGTGATGATAAAGAGAACCATCTGGAGCAGCCATGGACTCCAGGGCCAGCTGCTGCCTGCCCTTGGTTCAAACTCTGTCTGGCACGAGCCCCACAGATGATCTGAAAGTAGGGAAGATGGTGCACTGTCTATGGAGGAGAGTCGCTTTTGGCTCCAAAAGTCCCAAAGGTCCAATCACCTTATTCTATGGAAGAGAAGTCAAGGCTCAGAGAAAATAAACTGCCCAGGGCCACACTGCTGGAAATAGAGCACAGATTTTTTGACTTCTGGTCTGCAAAATTCCCCAGCCTGCACGAGGCAACTTCACACCAAGCCACAAAGCACTTTGGTTACTGGGAGAACACAGCCAGAATGTCCAGCATGGCACCTGGGCAGGGGCGAACGCCAAGTAGATTTTCCCTGGAATAACAATATTATTTATAATAGTTGTAATGATTATTATCATTTTGAGACAAGGTCTCACCCTGTCACCCAGGCTGAAGTACAGTGACGCAATCACAGCTCACTGCAGCCTCAAACTCCTGGACTCAAGAGTTCCTCCCGCCTCAGCTTCCAGAGTAGCTGGGACCATCCCTGGATGAACAAAGAAAGCAGTAAACACACAATGATGATGATGATGGAGACATCATCATCAGGACAGATCTAGGGCTCTGAGATTACAATCTGGAATGATAAGAAGTGCTTGTTGTGGGTCAGGTGCTGTGTGAAGAGTTTATGTGTATTAGGTACTTAGTCTTCGCAGCACCCTAAGAAGTCTTAGTGTCCTAGCTTTAGAGGAGAGGCGGACTCAGGGGAGGATGACAAGCTGCCCTGGGGGGCTCTGCCCACCCACTGGGTCCTGAGGAGTTACGTAGTTGCTTCCCCCCTGCTCCCCCAGGCCTCTGAGCCTGATGGTCCCAGCAGCCAGGCCACTGTGCACAGCTCTGGGCTTGGCCAAGCAGGAGGCCGCAGTGTCAGGGTCCACACAATCTTCTTGATTCTCCCACTGGCCTCCTGCATTTGACCCTAGCACAGTCTTTTTTCATTCCTCTCTTTCCTCTCTAATGAGAAGGCACTGATGGACTCCTCTGTCAAAGTACCCTCTGCCTGGGAAACATGTTCTCAAAAATGCCCGGAGGCTGGCTGAAGCAGGAAGGACAACCCCTCCTCATCTGACACACGTTTTCTGGAATCCTTGACACTGATGGGGAGGTGTCTTGCCAAACAGGAAGACTGTGGGGAAGGCAGTGGCCTATGGGGACACTTCAGTGTATAACCTGGCCCACAGCCTCTGAAACCCAACCCCCTAACATAGGTCTTTCTGTGTCAGAGGCTGCACCAACACCCCTCCCCAGGACATTGAAACAGCCCCAGGACACATTCAAGGACATCAAAATATGACAAACAAAGACTCATTAAGAGGAGACAGAGCTGAATCTTACAGCTGAATCCCACGGAGGTAGCAATGAGAAAGGGAAAATGTTCTTACTAGCTGGGTATTTAAAGTAACAATTTTTTAAACTGCTGGTGGAATATGATAAACACCACAAATTCGCATCACAGCTTTCAAAACACAGTGCGAAGAACCTCCTGGTGCCCGAGTTCCCCACATGCCTGTGCAGAGGGGCTGGGGCCGCCTTCCTGTTCAGTCCTGACAGGGGATTGGAATTTCCAGGGTTTCATCAGACCACGCAGAACCTACCAAATTATTTGAACTTAGCTCTCAACACACAAATAAGTGATGAATAAAAGAATTTAAAATAAAACCCCTGTTGGCCCTAAAATGAAAAACCAGAATGACAGTGGGATGGCATCAGTTAACCTCTTACTGGGTTTGCATCCCTTTGAAACAAAGCTGCCGCCAACACAGCTGCCTTTAGATGCTGCCCACATTCCCAGTGCCCTCCCGCAAGCCTGTGCCCTCCGTCAGGCACTGGGAGGAAGAAGAACTGCCTTCACTTCCGGAATTCCAGCTGGGTGGTCTCTTTAGGACAGGAATCATCCTTTATGTTTTTCAGGGGAAAGAAACTCCACCGACATCTCTGCCACTGTCGCCACCACCACCAGGAGGTCGTTTCGCTTCAGGCATTCTTCATGTTTCAAAACCATTTTTAAATAAATTGAATCAGGTTCCTATTTATTAAACCATGTCTTGGAGAACAGCCCTCTCGCAGATGTCATTAATGTCCTTGAAAAGGAAGGCACCTGGGGCTGTGGCTCAGGAAACGAACAGAGAAGCCACTCTTTCTTCTCCTCTTGTTGGCACTCCTGTTGTTCTCAGGATCAGTTCTCAGAACCTGCTGGGAGGTAGCCCCAGATCCAGATCCAGCCTTCCGTGTTTCAGGGGAGGCACAGGGAATGCAGAAAGCCACCAGGAGAACACAGCCACTGTCAAGATCATCACCACAGAGAATGTAGTGAGCACCATGATGAGCAGGACTTGATGAGATCAGGCATGGGAGAGGCAATGATGCAAAGACAGGAGCCAATCGAAGGCTAGATGCAGGCAGTGTGCATATGGGTGAGGGGCGTGTGTGAGGGTTTGCTATGTACACGTGCATGCCTGTGTGCAGGAACATGGGTGTGCATGTGTGTACATGTGTGTTCATGTGTATATCTGTATGTATAGGTGTGTGTCCATGTGTGTATATGTACATGTGCATGTATATGGGTCTGTATGTGTCCATATATTTGCATATGTCTACGTGGATATCCAGGCTTATGTGGAAGTTTATGGGTGTGTGTGTACATGAATATTGTGCACAGACATGGATGTGATATGTGTGTATACATGTACGCAGGTGTGGGCATGGCTTTGTGTCCATTGCTACACCTGTGTATCTCCATCTTTAAATCTCAACAAAGGCCTGCAGGTAGAAGACATCTCTCCTCGCTCATGCTTCCTTTCCTTCTTTCTCTTCTGTAGCCTGTGACACTACTTGCCCCCTGGTTTACCGTCACTTCTCATAATGACCTGAACAGGTAGGCCCCTCCCAGTTTACAGAGTGTTTGTGGATCCTATACCTCCTGTAATTCTCATGGAGCCCTGTGAGGAAGGCAGGGTGAGGGGATTCCCATCGCATCCCTTTGAGAAGCAGTGGCTCAGAGAGTCAATGTGAGCCCTCAGCTAGTAACAGGAGATTCTGGAATTTGAAGCCAAGTGAAAAACCTCCAAAGCCCATAGCCTTCTCTATAATATTCACGGCTTCCTGTAACCTTCAAAACAAAGGCCAAGCTACCCTGTTGGACAGGCAAGGCCCTCCCTGCCTGACTCCTTCCCCCACACTCAATTTTGGTTCCTGAACATACATGCCCTCTCGCCTGTGAACTTCCACCATCTTTTCCCAAAGATCCCTTCTTGCCTTTGAGGACTCAGATCCATGCCCTCTCCTCCAGGAAGCTCCGTCAGTGCCCCCTACAACACTGTGCTGACTCCTGTTAAACACCAGCAGCACTGGATCCCAGCTAGCACTTTATGCCACTCTGAGGAGGTGCAACCTGTGTCGTGCTCTCCCTTGCCTTCCTGGCACAAAGGTGAACAGTGAATGCTGCTTCTTGAATGAATCACTGGAATAAAGAGTGCAGAGTGGAAGTCTTGCTCAAATCACCAACAGATGAGGCACAGGTGAAGAGGAAGGAAGATGCCCCACCAGGACTTGACCTCCGTACTGAGCAACCACAGGAATAAGAGAGTGTTAGTTAGAGAGCGAATGAATGCAGCAAGACCCAAGCAGAGCAGCTCAGGCACTGCGGTTCCAGGGGGACATCTAGGGAAGAGTGGAGGTCTGACTTCAGGAGGCACCTCACAGCCCAGATGCTGCTCAGTGGGGCCTTCATACAGGTAAACAGCACTCCCATGCTGAGCATTCAGCGGCCCTTTGCTAATGAAGTTGGCCGATGGGCAGGTTGGTGCAAGTTTGCTGGGACCGGAAGTGACTGAGAAAGCAGAAGATGGATAGAAAACAAGGCTAGCATAGGGAACAGGTGTGAAAGGCCAGTGCTTGTGCTGAGCTGCTAGACTGGAAAGCTGTCACTCTCCTTGGGTGGAGTTAGGAACGTGCAGTTACATAACATCAGCACCTGATTTGCAAGACAATCAAGGTGGCCTCTGTGTTTAGACACCCATAAGAGGTGGGGCCATTTGTTGAATAAGCCGTCTCTGAAAGCCACCCACTCTCTGCTTTGGAGTGTCACATCTCTCATGTGCTCAATTCCCACATATACTTCAGACAACTTCTGTCCACTGAGAATTTAGCATGTATCAGATGCCCTGGTGGAGGCTAGAAACAGAACCATGAGGCCAGATGCAGTCCCTGCCCCCAACAGGCTGCAGTCCAGGGAAGAAAAGGACAGGGGGCTGGTCCTGGGCTGCCAGGGTCAGGGGAAGGTGGGGTGGGAAGCAGCCGGTGGCCAGGGATGCTTTCCTGAAGATGATGACCCTGGTCTGTAACACGGTGGGATTCCTACGAGTCTGAAAAATGGGAGGAGGTGTAAAGAGATGGGGAAAAGCACCAGGCAGAGCAAAGGGTGTAGCAACAGCCCAAGGGCTGGACAGATGCAATGAAATTCAGTATAGCCAGAGCACAGAACAAGATGCAATGAGATTCAGTATAGCCAGAACACAGAACAAGATGCAATGAAATTCAGTATAGCCAGAGCACAGAACAAGATGCAGTGAAATTCAGTATAGCCAGAGCACAGAACAAGATGCACTGAGATTCAGTATAGCCAGAGCACAGAACAAGATGCAGTGAAATTCAGTATATCCAGAACACAGAACAAGATGCAGTGAAATTCAGTATAGCCAGAGCACAGAACAAGATGCAATGAGATTCAGTATAGCCAGAGCACAGAACAAAATGCAATGAGATTCAGTATAGCCAGAGCACAGAATAAGATTCAGTGAAATTCAGTATATCCAGAACACAGAACAAAATGCAATGAAATTCAGTATAGCCAGAGCACAGAACAAGATGCAGTGAAATTCAGTACAGCCAGAGCACAGAACAAGATGCAGTGAAATTCAGTATATCCAGAACACAGAACAAGATGCAGTGAAATTCAGTATAGCCAGAGCACAGAACAAGATGCAATGAGATTCAGTATAGCCAGAGCACAGAACAAGATGCAATGAAATTCAGTGTAGCCAGAGCACAGAACAAGATGCAGTGAAATTCAGTATAGCCAGAACACAGAACAAAATGCAATGAAATTCAGTATAGCCAGAGCACAGAACAAGATGCAGTGAAATTCAGTATAGCCAGAGCACAGAACAAGTGGTGGGCAGGGGTGGGGAAGAGATGAAACAAAGAGGAAAAAAAAAATACTAGAGAGACCATCAGGACCCAGATCATGAAGGATCGTATAAGAATTTTAGTTTTACTCTAAAATTAATGGGTGCCTCTCTATTAGACAGCAGAGACCTGATCAGACCCCCAAGCTCACTCCCTTGAGGTGTAGGAGGGGACTATGGGGAAGAGGAGGCAGAAAGCCTCCAGGTAGGGAGGCCAGGGACAGTCTGGTATCCCGTGAAGAGGATGGGCCTGAAGATGGCAAGAGGGTGCAGTGATGGGGGCCAGCAGAGGAGCCTCTATGGCCTATCTGACCCCCGCCCATCCCCTCTCAACCCATTCTAGGAGGATCTTAGGCCCAGTGCTCCCCGGGCCTGCCCTCTTTCGGAGTGCAGTGACTGCCACCCTGGCTGGTCCGACCCTCACAGCTCAGTCTGCACCTTGCTCAGACTCTGCAGCCTCCAGCCCTCCCTTGCTCCTCTCCTGGGCCATTTTCTTCACTTGCCTCACAGCACAGCTCCCTCCTCAGCGTCCTCCATCCTCTCTGGCTGATCCCTCTCCATCTCTGCTGCGTCTGTCTCTGCTTCTGGACCTCTAAGTGGCATAGGGCCCCAGCGTTCAGCCCCAGGAGGGCTCTTCTCTCTCTGCATCCCCTCCTTCCATCATCTCAGCCAGGCTCATGGCTTCAAATATTGTCTTCAGGCTGACAACTCCCAAATGGATGTCTAGACCAAACCCTTCCCCTGAAATTTAAATGTGCACAGCATATTTCCTACTAGACACATCCATGTGGGTGTCAAATAGTCATTTCCAAGTTAACAAAGCCTAACTGGAACTAGTCACTTCCTACCCACCCAACCTGCTCCTCCCTCCTCTGTCCTCTTCTCGGTAGAAGGCACCACCATCCACCCTCTTCTCAAACCAAAAGGCTTAGGCATCAGCCCAGATTCTGCTCTCACACAAACTCCACGTCCAAAGCATTGCGGGACCAGTCAGCTCCACCGTGAAATGCAGGCCAGAGCGCTCCAGTCCTCCCCTCCCCACAGGACTACCCCGGCCAGGCCACGCTGCTTCTCACTCTAGGTCTGACCACAAAAGCCCCTAAGCAACTTTTTAGTTATGTGGATCAGCATAAAAGTCTGTGCCTCAGTTTACCACCTAATGCCACAAACATAGATGGGAGACACAGAATCTGAGAGTAGTACATGTGAAAGAGATCCAGGGGTTTGAGGTGACACCAAGATCAAGGTGAGTGAATGGTAAGCGTGGTCACTGTAAAGGCAGCTTAGAGTTCACTGAAAAGAAGGACAATGTCCCATCCCAATCTCTTCCAACTGCCGTCAGCTTCAGACCTCCCCTGGAGTCCATGCCTGGGTTCAACCACGAAGAGGACTAAAGACTCATCAGTCAACATTCCAAGAAGGCTGACCAGTTCTAGAAAAAAAATGGCTGGGGTACTTGGAGATGTCTGGTCTAGAGAATAGAAGATGCAGGGCCCAAAAGATGCCTGTGCCTTCAAATACACAAGGGGCTGTCACATGAGCGGCCATCAGATGTACTGCTGGTTCTGGCGGGGGCCAGGGCTGACAGAGGGGCTATGGAATACAGTGGGCTGCTATCTGGAATTGATATAACCAGCTCCCCATTGCTAAAGTTATGCAAATAGCTGCTCCAAGACCATCAGACTGGATTCTTCCTCAGGATGGACACTGAAATTGAGAGGAGAGTCTGCCTTTACTCCTCCCTGCATTCCTGAGTCCATAAAGCAGGAATTCCCACTCTTTCAGAAGTCTGAGAGGCAAGTCCTGCCTCCCTGCTGCCCTCTCACATACCTCCCTCAGAGGGCCTGGAGAAGAAATGCAAGCCTGTGGCTTGGCCTCCTGTCTGCCTTGCTGTCCTCCCCCTGCCTAGAGCCCTCCTCCTCCACCACACCTGAAGCCAGTGCACCTCAGTGGCAGAACCCTCCATCCCTTGTAGAGATCTTTTAGAAAGCTGCAGGTGTGGGCAACAATGCGTCAGAATGTCCCTCACAACCAAGAATTGTTCTGTTCTCACCATGACTTCTAAATTTTTCCCCCAAACAGTCACAAGGATAAAAATAAACAATAACAACAACCTTATTTATGATGATCTGAACCTAGAACCTAACTGTTTCACATGTAAACACAAAGTACTGTCTGTGTGCTGCATTCTTCTAGAAATACAACTGCTGTTTCCGGCGAGGGAAGACTGTACTTCATTTGCTTTAGGAAAGCCCTCCAGCACCAGCGATGCTGCTCACACTAGTAGCCTCATCCTCAAGTCACAATGTGCTCTTGGCCTGTGCTTGTGGCTGGTGCACCCAGAGTGGACACTACACTTAGGAGATGGCACCTGACCACATCGTTAGGTTTTTATTTCATTTTCTTATTGTTGCTTTAACAAATTACTAGAAATTTAGCAGCTTAAAACAACACAAATGTATCATTTTTCAGTTCTAGAGTTCAGAAGTTTGAAATGGGTCTCACTGAACTAATATCAACATTTCAGCAGGGCTGTGATCCCGGCTGGAGACTTTAGGAGAGAATCCACTTCCTTGGCTTTTCCATCTTCTAGAGACCCCAGCATTCCTTAGCTTGTGGCCTGCTTCCATCTTCAAAGCCAATGACATTTGGCTGAGTCTTTCTTATGATGTCATCTCTCTGGTTCTGACCCTACTGCCTTCCTCTTCCCCATTTAAGGACACGTGTGATCACACTGAGCCTATGTGCATAATCCAGGATAATCTCCCCATCTTGAATTCAGCTAATTAGCAACCTTAATTCCCACTTGCCATGTAAAACCTAACATATTTTTGTAGGTTCTGTGGATGAGGACGCGGACATCTCTGGGGCACCATTGTCCTGCCAACCACTGTATCTTGGTATAGTCATGTCTGAAGATTAAAATACTCAATTTATTATTTTATTATTAATAACTTTCCATTTACCTCTTGTTATTTCAGTTAGGACATTAGAGGTTCTTTTTTTTTTTTTTTTTTTTAAGTCATGCATGTGTAGGAACCTATGAATTTCATTTCACGAGAGTAAAAGGAGTGTTATAAGGTAGTCATTATTCAAGGGGAGTCCTGGGTCCATCGGGTTGAGACTCCATGTGCTACAGCAAGCAACTGCCCTCCTAGGAAGAGCTGCCCTGCTGTTGCCCAGCCCTGCCTGTGACTAGATGGCTCAACTGGTCTCCAACTCCTCTCCCTCTCCTGTTGTTCTCATTACCATCTGATTCACTCATGTCTTGTTTCTCAGATGCTTCCAAACCTCGAGATCAAAGGAAAAGGTGCAATTCATTATTTCCTCCCAAATGGCCAACATCTTCTATGGTCCCTTCCACTCAGAAATTCGCGGACTCCATGTTATGGTAAGAATTAGAGGACTGCAGACAAAAATCCAAATACAACCCAACAACAAGAATGAAAAAAGAACACTGCAGTTGATTCTTGCAGGTAGAATATTCCCCTGTGTGTGTTTAAGCTCTGGGGAAGAAGCCTTATTTTTCCAGTGATTAGGGCTTCACTCACTGCTTAAATTATAACCAAGCAATAGCTTCCTTTTCATTCTCAAAAGGGGGACTGGCAGGACCATTTTACAAGGTTAACAAGTAAGCACATTTGCTTTCACAACCCTGGGTGAAGAGTGGAGTTGTATAAGTCAGAAACAAAGGGAAACAGCAAACATAATCCTGAATTTATAGAGGAAAGAAAACGCATAAATGAATGTGGTTTGTAAAAAAACATCATAAATTCCTAACTCCAGAAATATATATCTGTACAGGACAAAAAGAAGGGTGTTCTGAGGGGGCATTATGTGCAAGAAACTTGTGGAAATATCAGGAGATATTCACAGGCAGGAAGAAACCATTCCATACATCAATGGAGATTTAAAGCCTTTTAGGGAGGAAAGAATGCACAGGAAGTGAGGAAGGGCGTGATTCATCCCACTGTCAGGCTGGACACCTTTCATGGAGGAAGACAGTATAATGCTGCCTCTCCACCCTATTTTTCTCTTGGTTGTAAGTAGACAGCAGACACATTTTCTTTCCCGAAAGTATAAATCCCATGCACAGTGCAAAGCCTAAGCTGTAAAGGCTGCCTGCTAACGGCAGTCACCAGCCATCTCCTGTGTCGCCTGGGTCTCTGCAACACTGAGACTCCACTATCGGCTGACACAGGGGCAACACTGTTTCCTAAGCCCCAGGCACCGGAGAGCTCTGCAACCTGCAGAGCTTGTCCACCTGCAACACGGACTTGTCCACCAGGTCCCCGGGCCTGAGGGGAACGAGAAGGGCCAGCTCTCTTCATTGAGAGAGAAGGGCCTTCGAAACAGGTTGAGAGGAGCAATGCAGGCTTCCTGGCCTCAGTGCTGTAAGAAGAGGATGAAAAGGTTTCCATACTGGCCAAACCAACTCACTGGGCAACAGAAAGAGGATGCCCATGACTAGAATATCTTGTACCTCTTGCAAGTCTCGGCAGTCTAGGTGTAGCTTAGTTTGATCTGAATAATCATTTGACCAGAAAAGGAAACCTTCTCTCATAAACTGTGGGAAACTAGAGAGATCCACATGGTAGAGAAAGTGTGTGGGAATGAGACGGCGGGGTGGGGGGCAGTGCCTGACACAGGGCAGGTGCATGACGCACGGCACTCATGACTGCTTCTGGATGCCGGCCCTCCTTGGAGGAAGGGTCTGCCGCCCCCTCCCCTCCCCGGCTGAGCCAAGCTCCCACACACTTAAGCTGCTGCCCGTGTGCTTCACACATCCCCTCCACACCATCATGCCATGGCCACAGGGCACCCAGCTTATAGTAGGCACTCAATAAACACTGAACTGAATTATTCAAATGTGGACCCCAGGAGATATTTCAAAGCTGTGCTGAAACAGTTCAGAGCAGATTCACCAAGAAAGGGAAGGAGGCAGGCAGAGCTTCTCCCTCCTCACAAATATTTGATATTTAGACACATTTACTATGCATAATACTTGACTTTCTTCCCCTTTAAGTGCACATACATTGAATCTCTATTTGATTTAGTGCCAGGCCGGGCGTGGCAGCTCTACAGCATTGCCCGGTCCTCACACATGGAGCACTCTCTTCCCTACACATTCTCCTCCCTCCACAACCCTGCCTGGTGATCCCCGCACAGCTGTGCAGCTGTTGGGGTTGGGCAAACCTTTCAGATTTTTTCTCACCCAAGTCCCCTCCACTGTACTTTTGGAGTAGTTTCCTTTGTACATTTCCACCTGCCTGACTTTCACAAAATCACCCCCGTGACCATCCTTGCAGGCCCTGGCCTTTCTCATTGCTGGTGGCTCTGTCAACCTGAAGGGCAGGTGCTCAATAAAGCTGTGGGGACAGGATCGATCCACTGCCCTTTCACGGGCCACCTCGAGGATGCTGTCTTGGTGCCTGCTGGGGAAGCACTTGGCTCCTTTCCTCAGCTGACGCACACTCTTCTCCCCCTAATTAAGCAATCTGCTTCCACTAGCAGTTTCTTTCCCAGTACTTGAACGTGAGTGACCTGAAGCCTCCACAGAACCCCACCAGGGCCTTGCTGGTAATCAAGCAGAGAAGGAAAATGGAGCTGGCAGGACCCAGGTTGTATTCCTCCCTGGATGACCACAGAGCAACAGCCCTTGCCCAAGGTAGAAAAACCAAACTCCCAGGAATAAAGTGTTTTTATTTTTTGTTTAAAATATGTTTATCATAACAAAACATAAACCATTTAAATCACTCATCAAACTTATCAAGGTAAGTTCATTAGTAGCAAGCAGATCTAAGAACAGAAAAAGAAACTCTCTCTTCTTGTTTTGAGCACCGGTGAAGCTTTGACATTCACCTTACTGGTGTTGACATGACAGTCTCCGATCTCATGCTGAAACCCCAGAGAGACACCAGCTCCTGCTCTTCAAATCCACATGACCCACGTACTTCTCTCTCGGAGTAGGAAGATCTACTTAATTCCACTTAATTCAACTCTCTTTTGGCCTGGTCTTAAGTCTCTCTCACACAGAACCACCTCCTGCCCAGCTCCCCTGACTTTGGGCAATGTCCCTCAGCATCTGCAATTCCAAAGCAGCCTGGTCTCAGCTTGGGCTGCTGTCACAAAGCAGCACAGGTTGAGTGACTTATAAACAACAGAAATGTATCTCCCATAGTTCTGGCGGCTAGAAGTCTGAGATCAGGGCGCCAGCATGGTTAGGTTACAGTGCGGGCCCCTCTTCCAAGGACAGATTATTGACCTGTAATTGTATTCTGACATGGTGGAGAGAGAGAGCTCAAGCTCTCTCCTCTCTTATTAGGGCACTCATCCCATTCATGGGGCTCCACCCACATGACCTAATCACCTCCCAAAGAACCCACCTCCAAATACCATCATTTTGGGGATTAGATTTCAATCATATGAATTAAGGGGGGAACATGAGCATTCGGTTCATCATCATGCCTCCCCCAGGGCCTCCTCTAAGGGAATTACTCACAATGACTCAACTATTGGAGTTTGTAAGGGGTCAAATGATTTTGAGCCACAATCATGTTCATTTGTGTAACTATGTGTTTACCTCCCTGGACCAAGCAACAAGCTCTGCCATGAGAGGTGGTATCTGGCACAGTGTGGTGGCTCACGCCTGTAATCTCAACACTTCAGGAGGCCAAGGCGGGCAGATCACTTGAGCCCAGTAGCTCGAGACCAGCCTGTGCAACATGGCAAAGTCCTGTCTCTAGAAAAGATACAAAAATTAGCCAGGCACAGTGGTTCGCGTCTTTGGTCCCAGCTACTCTGGAGGCTGGAGTGGGAGGATTGCTTGAGTAGGGAAGGTTGAGGCTGCAGTGAGCCATAATCACGCCACTGTACTCCAGCCTTGGTGACAGAGTAAGACCCTGTCTCAAAGAAAAAAAAAAAAAAGGTGGTGTCTTATCCATCCTGGACTCCTGATGCCAAGCATAGAGCCTAGACAACACCAGCGTCAGCACTCACCTGCTAAATGGAAGCGACCAGAAGCAGAAACAGCTGTGGCTGAATTCTACATGCACAGTAAAAGGAAAGGAGCTATGCTGTTTCCATGATCACAGGAGCTAAGATTTATTGACTCAGCCACGTGCCAGGCACAGGGCCAGTGGCTTCATTTTGCATAATTAGGTATAATGCATACAACAGCCCCTTGGAGTAAGTTCCATGATCTTCCCATTATAGATGGGGAAACACAAGTTCAAAGAAGAGAAGTGTTTTGTCCAAGGTCACACACTATTATGTGACAGATCCAACCCAAGCAGTCTGGCTGTCTTTTAGCCCCTTGCTACACCACTGGCTGTGCCAAGGACTCCTCCATCCACTGTGACATGAGCTGGGGTGACTCCCATGAAACGGGCTTCTCCAGAGATACCCCCTTATGCTGTCCAACCGAGGCAGGGGAGCTCTGTCCCAGAGGCCTGCAGCTCCTGTGGTAGGGTATGCACTGCCAGCCTGGAGAGCATGAGGCTGCTCAGCACAAGTCACACCCAGGGCAACTGGGCCCCACTAGCTCAGCTTCCCAACATCTGATCTGGCATTTATGGTTTTGAATGTGTATGAAGCCTCTAAAATGTACCAGGCCCTGAGCCAAGTGCTAGAGATCCCAGAGATGGGTGAGACCAAATTGTCACCTGCTCTCATGGAGCTTCCAGTTTGCTGGGGGGAAAAGCCATGTGTATAACCAACCACACTAGATATGGTTTGTGATACAGTTCCTAAGAACTGTGATGGGGTGAGGGAGGGTACTCCTCCCCGTGGCCCCAACTTCACCACTGCCTGGAGAGGGAGGAGAGCTTCTGCCCCTCTGATAATATTCCCTTCCTAATTGCCCCCTCAGGGCAGGAAGGACCTGACAATCCAACAGCTGAAGCTGACCACAGGGTCTAACCTGATGTGTCCTAATGGGCAGGGGTTATCCTGACATGCAGGGATCCCCACCCCCGTAGGTCGTGCTCCTTCTTGGAGTGTTTGCTTTTATGCGGAAGCAGCTGCTCCCGGATCTTGTGCCGCCCACAGTCAGCACGGGCAGGGTGGGTCTTCTTGAAACATCCCACCATGAAGCAAGAAGGAAAGTGGAGGGAGAGAGGCGGGCACCTTGCTGTCGGGCCTGGTGGGCCATGGAGAGCTTCTATTTTAAGTTTACTGTAGACTTTCTGAGTTATTGGAGGATTTTAAATAAGGGTTGCTGTGATGTAATGATACTTCTAAAAGATCGCCCCGGCTTCTATGTGAAAACTGGATCTCAGAGCAGCAGGATGGAAAGAGAACAGTATCCTCTGTGAGCCAGGGGAGGGGGACTGACAGCTGAGAACAGGCTTCTAAAATTCTAATGTGCAGGGTGCCCCCGCTGCTGGTTACACACAGAGCCTGATTTGGTAGGGTTGGGGTGGAGCCAGGATGCCCCTGCTGCTGGTTACACACAGAGCCTGATTTGGTAGGGTTAGGGTGGAGCCAGGATGCCCCCGCTGCTGGTTACACACAGAGCCTGATTTGGTAGGGTTGGGGTGGAGCCAGGATGCCCCCGCTGCTGGTTACACACAGAGCCTGATTTGGGAGGGGTGCGGTGAAGCCAGGGAGTCTGCATTTCTCACAAGCCCCCTGATGCTAACACCGCTGGCCAGGGGACCACATTTTGAGTAGCAAGGGCTTAAATGAAGGCGGTAGCCGGGAGCCAGAGGGACTATTTGAGGTCCCTTGTGAAGCAGGAGGCCACCGCATGTGCTGACAGGGCAGACGTCGGGTGGGAGAGGCAAGGAGGCAAGAGGCCCTCCACCAGGTGGGGACACCAGATGGATAGGAGGAGTAGGAAGGAAGGGGACACCAAGAGTTCTTGTTTCCGGGAATTCCTCCAGCCAGGATGGAGACTACTGTTCTGGTGGGAACGAAAAACAAGGGCCAGTCTGAAGCAGGACAAGTCTACAGAGGGCCCACAGCGCTCTCCTCCATATGCGGGACAGCTCTGGCTCACTCCCGTCAGGGATACTACAGCCTGGCCTTGGCCAGCTCTGGCTCACTCCCGTCAGGGCTATTACAGCCTGACCTTGGCCCCAAACTTGAAATAGACCAAGTGATCTCCGCCAGCAAGGACAACTTCCCAGGGTGAAGCTGCCTGGAGGGGAGATATCAATTAAAACCAACCTGCTTTGGCTAAGGACATGGGTCAGGAAACAGGCACCAAGCAAACAGTAATAAACTCAGCAGTATTAAAACTCAAATAAAGTGTGATTCTGCAAATAGCACCAACCAAGGCTGCAGCTTCTTGGGGCATAATAGCAGAAAGATGGGGACTTAGGAAAAGGAAGAAAAGCGAAGTTGGATAGATGAGCATCCTCAGGTTAGCTAAGGATGGCCTGTATGGGAAAAAGGCATCATAATGAAATAGAGAATAACCTTTGTTCTCTATGTTTTCAGACCATTTCTCATATGGCCACAGATAGATCACGGGGCCTATTTTTACTTTAAAAATTTCACAAAGAAATGGAATTTTCCGTAACTACTATGGTGTAAGACAGCTCAGCAAGTAATAAATGAGCTTTGGGAGAGGATGCAACGTGGAGTAGCAGCCGTCCAAAGTCATACCAGAAGCAGAAGTCTCTGAAAGAAGTTTTAGTTAAGAAAAATAAAAATAAAAGGTTCAAACAATTACAGGAGAACTAAGAAAGGCCTACAAAGGACAAGAGTTGGCATTAAGTGACAAGGGAGAGTAACCCATTGCTAAGACTCTGAATGAACTTTTTGTTCTACATGCTAAAGGTCACCATTCCGCAACAACAGAAAGAACATTCTATAAGGAATGTGAAGTATGAGAACACTTTTAAGAGGCTACCTGCATGTATAATTAGGAGTTTCATACAGTTGAAGTTGGCAGAGGCCCGGGATCAAATAAATTGCACTGCAGAGTTCATTAGGCAGGAGCCTAACCTCACCAACCAACAAAAGCGTGCAGCTGAAAAGTGGTTGTCATTACAGTAAGGGCTATGATATAGCGAGAAAAACAAAGTCATCAGTGAGACTTCAGTATTTTACAAAGATCAAAAGGACTTGGCATTAAAAGATAAAAGTGAAACCTGGATTATAGGTATCTATTAGAAATCCTGAGCAGATGCCTAAGAATCTAGTATTAGATCATCTGAGGCCTAAGAAGCACGTGGGTACATATGCTTTCGGTCCTGGAGATACGCAACCAATTTGACTGCCTACAGAGGACACGTGCAGTTCTCTTGCCTGGGTCTTCCACAGGCATTTGAATCCATCGTGACTCATTACACTAGAGTCTGCAAGGATGGAGTGGGTGTGACATCCAAATACAATGAAGAGTAACAGAAAATACAAGCAGTTATGGCAGATGGAAACTGCTGTTACCATCAATTCTTCTACAATTATACAGACTCTTAATCTTCTTGGAAGGATTTGATTCCTTAGATGAGCCACAATAATGACAGAAAAAAACCATAACGGGAAAGTGGAGTAAACGATACAACCGAAGATGCTAGGGTTCCATCACAGTGCGAGAGAATACAGGTCTGCTATCGTAATGTACCACACATGCACAGGCAAGATGAAATGAAGTCAAAGGAGGCTTTGAAGGGGAAAGGTGAGTGGAAAGAAAAGTAAGAGAAAAGCCAGCCAGTGACTCTCCTTTTATCTGCACTGCGAGAATTGTGTTGAAGTTAGGGAGAGACTTGTTTATAGTAGAAATCAAAAAAGTGCCTCTGTGGGAACAAGAAAAGGAAAATTCCATTAACTCACCAGTTATTTGAGCTTAGAGGGATAACAGAAAAATGGGATGGACTTCACTCAATCCTTTTTGTGGCTAGGATTAGAGAAGAGATCTCATCTCGGTCCCACTTTAAGACAATTCAGATGGCCAGGCTCTCTTACACCACAATCTGTAAAGAGTTAGAAGAGTATCTTGCACCAATGAGGTTCTTCTGTCAGATCTTTTGCTGTGTAGCTACAATCACAGTTGTAGAATAGAGCGCTTGTTTTTAAAAGTAAAAATAAAAATAGATTTTGAAGCCTTATAGAAGTCACTTTCTAGATCCCCCTCCTCATTATTTCGCCACAAGTCTTATAAAATGTTCAACATCTGCCCCTCGACGGGAGGAGGCCAGTCTAAGTATCCCTTCAGGTGGCCCACAGGGCACGAGGCTTCTCTCA
The DNA here is from genome assembly GCF_028885625.2 of Pongo pygmaeus. Taxonomy (NCBI): domain Eukaryota; kingdom Metazoa; phylum Chordata; class Mammalia; order Primates; family Hominidae; genus Pongo; species Pongo pygmaeus. Next base: position 147,395,859 of record NC_072380.2, read on the forward strand.
AGCCAGAGGCTGCACTTGAGAAGTCCCTTCTGCAGAGCAGCTTCTCCCCATCAGGAGCCCTTGTCCAGATGGGCAGTGAGAAAGGGGTCAGGGGAACACATTACTCAGGGCCTTAAATTAAAACATGACAGATTGGACGTGCACTTCCTTGCAAACAGGCAACTGGTGTATGTGTTCTCCACTGAAGTAGAGTGCCTTTTCTTGCAAAAAACAATGAACTGCAAATAACAAACAGCAATTCCAATGCTGGCTGGCAACCAACATATGTCTTCCAGCAAGAACTGCTACTTAAGCTCCCTCTCAGGCTTCACTCTGTATGCTGAGCCCAGGGTGGGGGCTCTGCCTGCTCTTCTCCCAACACTGCCAACCATCACGGGGACCCACGTGAAGGCTGAAGGTGGCAAAGGTTGTGTAGAAGCAGTTGGGAGAAGAAAGTGGGGTGATTTGGGCAAAGGTGGGGTTCCTGCTTGGTTTTCTGTTTGTTTCGTTTTGATCAGTGGTTAAAGCACGTCGGAGGAACACTTGGGATTTTGACAAGATTAAGGCAGAATAATTCTGTGCTGTGCCCGGCTAAGGGCCTGCATGGGGAAGAGGTGGGTACCCATGGGTCTGAGGCAGTCCAAATTGCTCCTTCCCACTTAGGCCCCAGCACACAGTGTGGAAGCATCTAGCACATTGCAGGAAAACAACCAACAGAAGAGAGGGGCAACCCCAGGAGGCACTAAAACTGGCAGGCAGTGCATGTGACACCCCTTCCCCACCCCAGGCTCATAAGCCAGGGCAGCCAACTCCTGGGCTGCAGGGGAAATGCCCGATGTGGACAGAGACACAGGCCTGCCACATAGAGTGCTGCTAACACTAGTTCCTACTGGACATCTACTCCCATGGGGGCAGTGGCAACAATGGTTTGCTTGCTCATGGCCAGGAGGATTGAGTGGAGTGCTGGTGCTCCATGGAGGACTCCTGGGGGTCAATGCACCACACTGGCACAGTCCTCAGCTGTGACTCTCTCAAGGATACGCAGGATGGAGCTGATTCCTGAACCTTGAATCAAAATCTCAACTGCGATAGGAATATGGATTTGCCAATGGACATGTTTTCTGGAAGCTACTAAATCAACATGAAATCTGCCCACCAAAATTGTTTCTGTGAAACAGAATTTCACCCTTGAAGCAAATAACAGTCTTTCACTGACAAAAGAGACACTCATAGCCTGAAACATATTTGTACATGTGTAATAGTTCATTTTATGTGTCAACTTGACTGGGCCATGGGTGCCCAGATATTCGGTCATACGTTATTCTAGGTATGGCTGTGATGGGTGTTTTTGGATGGGATTAACATTTAAACTGGCAGGCTGAATAAAGCAAATGGCCCTCCCTAGTGTGGGTGGGGCCCATCCAATCAGCTGATGGCCTAAACAGAATTAAAAAGTTGACCCTCCCCTTTTGAAAAGGAGGGAATTCTTCCTCCCCAACAGCCTTCAAGCCAGGACACTGGTTTTTCCTGCCTTTGATCTCAAGCTGAAACACTGGCCCTTCCTGCATCCCAAGCCTGCCAGCCTTCAACCTGGAGTCACACCATTGGCTCTCCTGGTACCCCAGCTTGCTGACAGCAGACATTGGGATTTGTCAACCTCCACAGTCACATCAGCCAATTCCTTCTTTTAAACACACACACACACACACACGCACACAAACACACACATATACCCCTATGAGTTCTGTTTCTCTAAGAAACTCTGACAAACACAACGTATTTCTTATCAGGTCTCAGTAAAGCAGGAATGGTGGCCGAGTCACAGAGAAGCAGGCTTGGTAAAGTGCATGCTGCTGGACAGCCTCACTTGGACGAGACTGCATCAGGTAAGCTCTTGTACACAGGGGAGTGTCCTGGCCTTTCATACGTGCACATGGACTGAAAAGTAACTTGTACAATGAACGAATGACCCATACCACTTCACTGGGAGCCCAACTCCCTCCCCCACCTCAGAGGCTGACACCCCACAATGCCCCAGCACCCCCAGTCTGCTGTTTAGGGCAAACCCTCAGCAGTAAAAACAATACAAAATTAAAAAACACAAAACTCAGAAAGACCGAAGATTATCATAAAGGCAAACTGTTCAATCATCCTGACCTTCTTAAAAAGAAGATGCTGTGTCATCATAAGGTGTACTTATTACTTAAAACACCCCCAGGGAAAGAAGAAAGGGCACGGTGCAGTAGCTGGCTTGGTGGACCCAGGAAGCAGAGGCCAAGACAAATGTCAGTGACAGTCTTAGACAGGCACTGATTGTTCTGCTAAATATCAAAGGGCAGGAATGCTCAGTGCAGGTTCACTATTTGCAAGAACCAAGACATTGTCATTTGTTAAAAACGCCAACATGACTTCAAGAAGGTAACATAGGTCAGGAAGCCCATGGCCAAAGGACATTATGCCCTTGGACATGCCATAAGGCCACAAACTGTTTGGACTCCAAGTAGGCAGAAGGGAGCGATCAGGCTGAGATACTTCTAAGACTTGGAATCCCTGGCCCATGTTACAACCAGGCAAGTCATTACTCTATGCAGGGCCTCTTCCACCACCCCTACCTCTGCCTCCAGTCACCCAGCTGGCACCAGCCACCAGCTCCTGTATCCACCCCTGCCTGGAGCCCTGCTCCCACCCTACACTCACAAGGCCTCCCTGCTCAGCACCTGCCCCCACTCCAGACCCAGGTTCACAGGCCCCTGGTGCTCCCCATAGCATTCCTGGGTCCCTGGGCCATCTCCCTGAAGCATTCATCACTCTCGATTGGAACTGCCTGTTTAAGGCTGCATTTTCCATACCGCTTGACCAGTTCTGCTTGTTCTTTTTCCCATTGCACTTTTTGCCTCTAATGTACTATTATAATTTACTTATTACATGTATATGGATTGGCTATCTACCCCAATTAAAACGTAAGCTTCTCAACCATATCATTCATCTGATATGTTCACTGAAATATCCCAAGTGCTGAGAACAGTGACTGGCTGGTAAAAGCAGCTCAAGGAGTATTTGTTGTATGAAAAAATTAGTCATTTCGCTTGTTAGACTATTTGCCTCTTGAGAGCAGGAACTATCTTAATTCTGTAGCCCAGTGTGGTGGGCACAGCAACGCCCGCACCCCTCAACCAAAGCTGTCCATGTTCTCATCTTTGAGGCCTGTGAATATGTTGTCTTACACAGCAAAGAAGAATGTGCAGATGTGATCACATTAAGGAGCTGGTGACAGAGAAGCCATCCCAGATGGACAGTCCTGGATTATCTGGGTGGGTCCAATGTCATCAGAAGGGCCCTTAAAAAAGGGAGTAGGAAGGCTGGCAATTTGCCCCTGGAAACAGAGGTCAGAGTGAGTGGATGTGAGACCTTAGCCTGCTGTTGCTGGCTCTGGGGATGGAGGAAGGGAGCCTTGGGTCAAGAAGTGCGGGTGGCCTCTAGATGCCAAAAAAGGCAAGAAAGGAATCTTTCCCAGAAACACTGTAGCTCTCTCAACACCTTGATTTTAGCACAGGAACCACTGCAGACTTCTGACCTCCAGAATTGTAAGACAGTATAAGTTTGTGTTGTTTTAAACCATAGATTTGTGGTAATTTGTGGCAGTGGCAATAGGAAATCAATATAACCAGAGACTGCACACACAGTGGTTGCTCAGTAAATGCCTGCTAAATGAGTGTCAACCATAAAGACAATGTTACTTTGAGTCTAAAATAAAATTTAATCCATAAGAACATCCATGAATGATTTAAGCCATCAGCCACTGGTGATGACTGTTGCTGTTATTTTCTTCAGTTTTTCTTTTCCTTTAAATAACTAATTTTGACTCAGAGATGCTCATGATAGCATTTCCTGTGCGGCTAGCCGTCTTCCATCTACCTTCTTAGGCAGTTCTATTTATCAAATACAAATTTCTTCCTCATAAAATCTTAACGCAAGGTTTAACAACACTAACAAAAGGAATCACCTTATTTAATGAAAACTGTCAGGTTTAACAAACACACATTTAGTTGCACTCAAGTTCTCATCTGGGCCCTTCTGCCGGGCTGGAGTGGGGCACGCAAGCATGATTCTTTCTGAGCGTTTGGAGATGCTCGGGCCCCATGAATCTATTTTTAATGCTGACACTCAAGAAGAGAGAAAGTGACAAGAAGTTGTTGAGGACAGATTTCTGTGTCCAACAGAGAATTTAAATGGTCTCAATTATAGGCAAAATCTTTTCCTTGTCTCTTTAAAGACCAAGAAGCAAACAGTTTTTTCCCAGCTCTCTTCTCTCCAACACTGCCAGCCCCGCACCAGGCCTGCCATTACTTTCATCCCAGAAGCTGAAAACCCCAGAAGACTTGGGATTAATCCCTTTCAGTGATTATTGATGAATTTTGATATATAAGATTCTTTTCAATTAACATTAATAAGTCATGAAAAATTATAGAGTATATATCTATTTGTTTATATGAGAAATAAATTTTGAAATGTTTAACCAACCAGAAGCAACTTACGTACAATGTAGAATTTGTTTTGTTTTTAGTCTTGTGGAAGATGTATATAAAAGAGATCTAATAAGGTCTCAAAAGATGCTATCCCATAGTAATTTGAAACATTGTTCTGCAATATACATCACATACTTTATGATGAGGAATTCTTGCTTTTTTCTCTCCGGCAATACTGATTTATAGGATACAACTGAAGAATCAAAACCTCCAACATAGGCAATTCTATTTCATAACATTTATTGAGCAACTACTATGTGTGATGCCTTGGGTTCAAGCAAGAGAAAGCCCCTGACATCAACGTGCCTCCCACAGGAGGAAAAGCTTTCCTCTTTCCAACTGGTGCACCAGAGTTCATATTTCGGTGCTTCAGCACAGTTATTAAGCAGATACAATTTCTTGACTGAAAAATCCTAAACCAGAGTTTAATTAAAAGAAAAAGGTTGAAACCAATTTTTCTAATAAATATCGCTATATTTCAATTTAAACTATAGGACAATGGAATTCAGAGGGCATCCTTTCACCTGGGAGAGCCTGAAACACTTCATTTCCTTTGCTATAGGAGTGGTGCTTAGCGTCTACCCGCCCAGCAGTCTGTCCACCCAGTCTCCTCTCTGTCATTTATCAACAGCCACCGTGAGCGAGGTGTGGGGCCAGGCAGACAAGATAATGGCCAGGACATACACCTTCTTGGGGAATATTTCCAAATGCAGTTCCCCACGACTGTGTTCAACAGCACCACTCTTTGCTGTGTTTGCAATAAGAAAGAAGATCCTCGGAAGGGCAGCACTGTTTTCTCCTCCTGCGAACACATTGAGCTTGTCGACACTGGTCGTTCTGGACGATTATCTGCCTCATCCCTTGTTGTGCTGTCAGTCTAATGCTTCGAAGCATATCTAAGCTGTAACCCAAACCCTGTGACCTCGTGTATCACTGCATTGCCTGCGAGGCTCAATAAATCATGTCTCCCAGCAGCAGCAAATCAATCTAGTTCTTAGAAACAAGACACAAGTCACAATCAGAAGTAGCTTCCTGCACTCTCAAAAGGATTTCACGTGTATGACACATTCAAAGTCCTCCTGATACCATCCCAGAGAGACCCTTCCTAAAGTACCAGGTCCAGCTGGGGACTCCACATGTCAAGATGCAAATGAGGAGTTTCAGAAGATATTTATAAGACAATCTGAAGATTGCAATCTAGTAAACACCAAGAAAAGCTAAAAAGGTACTTAGCCTGGAAGTGTATGAATCTTTTCTCAGCCAATGCAGATACCAGGTTGCTACAGACTGAAGCATCTCCCTGCCTACTCTCCAGCTCGACTCCTGAGAGAAACCACACTGTGGAAGAGGGATTTTAGGACATGTGATCCAAACATTCATCTAGATATGCTAAGTCTTGTCCGTAGGTCAAGAAACCCAACAGTTGAACCCGAATGTACTTACTAATTCCCCCAGAGAACTACTTGGCCTGAATTTCATGCTTTGCATTGTGCCCTGGGCACACTCAGGGGACAGTTGTGGAGACAGCACTGGGATGTCCCCTCCTGGCTCGTCAGGTCACCAGGGACACATCACTCAGGCGTCCCTATGTGAGTGCCTCATTAAGAAATATCTTATTTGTTAGTGCCAAGAAAAGCTAACCCCCTTCCTGAGTTAACTGTTTAACGTCTCCTTTTTCTTTTCTGTTATACAATTCAGTAACAAATTTAGTCAATTTCAGACAGCTCCAGTAATACACACCTCTTCCAGGTCTCTTCTCACATGTCAGAGATCTTCCCCAACAACCCTTTACAAAATCACCCCAACCCACACTCCTGGACCCTACTCCTCTCCTGCTTCCCTTGCTTTACTTTTCTCCTGGCACTTGTTCACCATCTGACATTCTTTATGTCGTACTGGTTTATTCAAGCTTTATCCTTTTCCCCACTGTAAAGTAACCACCATGATGGCAGACGCTGGTTCTCTCCTAGATCCCAGCAACTGGAACTCTGCCTGACAACAGGAGGCACTCAATAAATACCAAATGAATCAATACAGGAGTGGCTAAATGTCAGAAACTCCATGGTTTGCATTTCTACTTTCTCTGTGAACTTGAACTTTGATTTCAGATTATATATTTCCCTGGTTTTGATGCATTTACAGTATTTGTGTAAGCCAGCTAAAATCTTTTGTAAAATGAAACAGGAGGTAGCAGATAGAGACATAGGTATAAACAGATAAAAAAGATGACCTAATTATCAAACACATTGCATTTTAACAGATGGTAAAGTCTCCACTGAGGGCAGAAAAGGAAATGAGCCAAGCAGATAAAGGATTAATTAAGTGGAGTAACCTTTATTCCAAAACTGATCATCTCTTCCTACCAGAGCAGTATCCTGTGTTGATCTGATCGGGTGGTTACTATTTAGGAAGGCCAGTCCACTGGGAAATCCTCCTGGCTTCTCTGGCTACCCCCACGCACCCTACTAGCTAAATTTACTGATGGGACCTTAGGCACTGAGAGCTGTTTTCATCAGAGATGTGTCTCAGTGGTACACATCATGCTCATTTTCACTCTGGGATTCTTTGAAAGAAAATGAACGGAGAGTTTCCAGAATTTTTTTTTTTAATATACTATACCTCTCCCCCAAACATCTCCCACATATAGAGCTATTGAAGAAGCACTCCCATGAGATCAGAGGTAGAACAAGAAAAGGTATGAGACTAGACCAATTTCATTCCAAGTTCTACCTCAGGTAAGTTAAAGACTTAGAAACACAGGGAGGAGGAAAGAACCTGACTGTGAGACACACAGAGATGAACACTTACAGAAAGAGGGTCCCTACCTGCTTAACCACAGTCACCGTCCCTGGTGCCATGGCAACCACCGAGGCAAGGGCAGTGGCATCGTGGGTCTCGGCGCCCAGCTCAATGATCTGCTGCAGGATGTTCACGGCCGTGGGGTCCAGTCGGTCGCCTTAAGAGGAAGAAGCAAAGAGGACACCATTCAGGCCACTGGTGCTGAAGGACATGGAATGCAAAACCAGCCTGTCTGTTCTCTTGGGTGACGCCTTCTCCAGAGGATGCATGGGCTCTCCGTAATCGCTCATTTTGACAACAGAAATAATCTGTGTAGTGCTTTATAGCTTACAAAGCATTTGCTATAAGAATATCTCAAAACCCCAAGCGACCCTGTGAAGATGGGACATTGAGATGTTATTTGCATTTTGTAGAATCCTCATTTGGGCCACTGAGTCAGTTACACCACAAAGCCAGAACTCGAACCCACGTGCTCTGAGTCCTAACATGCGGACACGTGGCTGCCCTCGAAGCTGAACTCCTGGGAGTGCCAGCCAGCCCGTTCAGCCGCAGATTCAATGAAAGTGTGTGCCAAGAAATTTCACAAGTTATGGGCAAAACATCCAAGGATGTCTCAATTATTCAACCAGTGGGCTTTGGAACTCCAAACCAATTGAAGCTGGGGGTTCTATTTTAACCACCTCTAAAGATGGGATTCTGCATCATCAGGCAGCTATTTAGTATCCCCACCTGCTCCCACCATCTGCCAGGCCATCTGCAACCGTCCTGAGCACACCCTGACCCTGATCATTAATTTACTAAAAGAGAAATGACTGCTTGATCTCCACCTTAGCATAATATTATGCAGTCTCTGCCAACATTTTCATCCTCATGGGCAGCTTTTTGTGGGCCATGTTCCAATGTGAGTCAATCAATAAGAGATCAGAGAAGGGGAACTCAACGTGTCTCATGCAGAAGGTAGGACAAGCCGGTGGCTGAGGCAGTGGCTGGCTTATATTCACAATGCGTCGCCCGGCACCCCCCAGACACATGCCCCTTAAGGGAAATGGTGCAAATGTACCTTGCAGCCAACCACTCTGAACATGCAAGGACGAAAACATTTACCTGTGCAACTTACTGAGGCGAGGTTCTAATTCCGCATCCGTGGACTCCCTCAATGACCATTTATCAAGCCCTAGCACTATTGCTCCTGATAAGAATAAAGACAAAGCCCTACCCCTTCCCCCTCACCCCCCGACTCCTCCCAGGGCTCACAGCCTCCTAAGCCAGACTGTAAGCAAATCCTTACAGCACCTGGCAGGTCCCAGGTCAGGAGTGCAATTAGGAAACAGTGCAGAAAAGGGAGGGGGTTCTCAGGAGGTGACCTGCAGTCTGAGTACTGCAGATGAGGATGAGTTTGGCAGAAAAAGGCTGTGAGGGAGAAGAAACCAGGCCATACCCCAGGGAGCACTGGAGTGTGTGTCCCTTCTGAGAGCTGCAGATCTGGCTGAGGGCAGCACAGCCCAGGAATGGGGTGGCAAGAGACAGTGACAAGGCCAGGCAGGAGCCAGAGAAGCTGAGCCTGGCCTTTTCAGCTGCAAAGTTAAGAGCTAGGAAGAGACATCGGAGGGCCTTAGAAGGAGTGAGAGAGTGAGTGAGTCTGAGAGTGAGAGTGTGTGTGGGGTGTGTGTGTGTGTGCGTGCACGTGTGTGTGTGCTCATAGGGGATGAAGACAGACAGGCCGCATCTTGTAGGTCATGAGCAATCACTGATGTCACTGGACATCATGGAAGGCAACTCAACTTCTGGCAGGACCTCAGTGCTGAGAGCCACCTTTAACAGCTGGGCCTCGACTCTCCTGTCTGCAGAAGTGGAGGCACTGCCTCCCGAATTCCCTGCAGCTCAGCAGGCAGTGAACACAGCCCTGTCAATTAATCTTTCCTAAACCAACCGGCCCACAGGAGTTTTCTGTGCAGCTTTCTTACAATCTGGAGTTTGGGGTTTTAAGAACTGGGTAAAAATGGTGTCTTTCTAACTCCTATTTCCTATCACCATTTCATTTCACCTAATGCTTCCCTTTTAACCCAACCTGCTTGACCTCTGCCCTCCAGATATGTACAGGGCTGTGGTATGAAACATTAACTTGTGTTCTGTTGATCTTTTAAAAAGAGCATTAAGAAAAACTGTTTTCTAAGCATAATGCCCCAACTGCCACTAGGCTGGTACAGTGGCTTGTTTTTTTAGAACTGATTTAACATTTGAAAATCATGACATTTGATGTAAAAATCCTGACTGGGCCTTTTGGGAAGGACTTGGAGAACAAGCGATCCTGGTCTTGCGGGTCTGCAAAGTGACCCCTCGCACGCCAGAGTCTCTGCCACTCTCTACCACCCACTGAGCCCACACCACCTCCTGCCACTGCCTGCCTGGCCCCTGTAGGCCCTGGAGGAGATGTCCCTGAGGAAGCATGGAATGGGACGATGCCGTGACAAGAAGTTAGGAGACCCAGATTCCAGGATGAGCTCCAACACCCTAAAGTGGGTGACCCTCAGTCAACCACTAACAACCATTAACCATTAGCCAACCATTAACAATGAGAAGCAACCTTCCGCATCTGTGAAGTGAGAATAGTCAGATCTCCTCCCCTCACAAGGCCGTTCAGAGAATTAAATGTGGTAAGAAACATGGGGGACTCTTGCGGTCCTGTTCGAAGGCCTCCCCTCTGCTTTGGCTCTGTTCTAGAGCATTTCTGGAGGCAGAGATCTCTGGGGGCTGGCAATGGGGCTGCTTCTGCAGTCTGAAAGCTGGGTCAGGGATTTGCAAGTAGATCACCTGATGGACATCACTCATCTGCAAATGCATTCATTCAGCATGTCTAGGAAAGACAGTTCTGAGATGGCAAAGGAAGAGCAGGCGTCCTCACCACTCTCAGAGGTGTATCTCAGGTCCTGGAGCGCGGCCACCGCAGCCTGTGTCCCTTGAACGTCTTCTTCGGCCTCTGTGATGTGGAGATACTGGGTGGAGGACTCCTCAGGAGCTTCTGTTGCTGTCTAAATAAAAACATAATACCTAAGTCATCTCCTAAAAGATTGACTGTTGCCCAGAAGTTCCAAGATAACATATTAAGATAGAACAAATGCATACAAGAAAGCAATACATTGCAACATCTCGTTTACCTGGCACCCCTGAGAAACCAGTTGCTCCCATAAATACACTTCCCAAAGAGAAAACTTCTCTGTGAGGATCAACACCTTTAAAAATCAGCTTTGGTAAAAAGCCCCTGCTGTACATTTTTTTTGGTGGGAAACAGAGTATGTATACTGTTCACAACTAGAGATTTGACCAGCTCAGATATTCTCGCATACACTCAGATTCTAATGGCTCCTCTGTTTCCTCCCACTGCTACCAACATCACTTCTAATCTGTGCCTTACCCTGGGGACTGGGTGCCATGTGGCCAACAGAGGAAGGGGCACAACCACGGGGCAGCTGACGGTGGAAGGTGTAGGGTGGGTGATTACATAGAGGAAGGGGCACAGCCACAGGGCAGCTGATGGTGGAAGGGAGAGGACCAGTGATTACACAGCATGTGGAGAGCACAGGTCCCGGGTCCCAGCAGAGTAAGAATTCAGCAAATCTTAGCTATTTGTGCCATTTTTTTTTTTTTTTTTTTTTTTTGAGACAAAGTCTCGCTCTGTCACCCAGGCTGGAGCGCGGTGGTGCGATCTCAGCTCACTGCAATCTCTGCCCCCCAGGTTCAAGTGATTCTCCTGCCTCAGCCTCCCGAGTGCCTGGGATTACAGGCATGCACCACCATGCCCGGCTAATTTTTGTATTTTTAGTATTTTTAGTTTCATCATGTTGGCCAAGATGGTCTCGATCTCCTGAGCCTCCCAAAGTGTTGGGATTACAGGTGTGAACCACCACGCTCGGCTGTACCATTCTTATTCGAACATGAAAGTGTAAGAAATAAAACTGACTACAAGAAATATATTTGCACAAAATCAGTACTTGTGAGGGTAGGAGGAGTTACCCTCACAGGTACCTGTGAATCAGGTACCTCATGCCTCAAAGAGAGAAGAGGTGGAAGAGAATTTTTACAGAACTAGATGTTAATAATTATCTCTTTCTGGAAGGGACAGAGAGTGCAAGCAAAACTGTAAGGCTGGATGCATGAATGTCACCAATCAAGAAGAACAAAAAGAAGGACTTCAGACAAAATCTACAGGTGTCAAGTTATGTTCTATAAGCACATATCAGTAAATGACATAGAGGTTCAGAATAGCATATAATATTCCTTCACAGCCAATTGGCCAAGTCCATTTAGGTGTTTCCATCCTGACATATAGTAGACACCCAAAAATATTCAATGAATGCATAAATGAACAAAAAGAAGGACATTTTGTTCTCAGTACCATGAGGCAACAGATTAGCCGACAGTAGATCCAGGCAATGCCTGAGCCCGTGAAAGGACAGGATGCAACCTGAAAGGTTCCTCCTCATTCTGGGGAAAGCATGTCATAACTGCTGTCAGGAAGGCTGGTGCTCGTTGCAAGGCATTCCTGGGAGCCAGGTGACACACACATTGCTGGAAGAGGTGGCTTGTTACTCCACTGGTGGCCACTGCATGGCAGCTTCCTGGCTGCTCATCATCTCATGGAGATGAGTATGGAGTCAACTACCTGGCCTTATGTCAACTATTTCTGTTGGGTTCACGGCTCTGCATGAGGTGCTAGCATCTGCTGGAAGTGAGGCCTTCAGTGGAGACAAGCATTACTGCATGCTTTTATAAAAGCACTGACTGACAAGATGGATTGAGTTTTACATCGGTAACTGACACTCAAGTGTCTATTTTGTTAATGAAGAGTAAATTCTTCCAGTATGTATTGATACTTGAAACATTAGGTGACTAATTGTTTTTACATAGATGAAGATGTAAAAGTGATCATCATCAACATCCGCAATAATCATAGCAGCTGCCATTTTTTGAGGGCCTCCAGGGGCTCATTCAGGCCTCAGCATTTTACACACGGTTTCTCTCAGTGCTTCTGAGCTCTCAGGGATTATCAGCGTACTGTACAGAGGAGAACACTGAGCCATGAGGGTTAAACAATGGCTCAAGGGCAAGTAGTTTATAGGTGACAGAGGATTCAAAGTGAAGTCTGTCAGACTCCAAAACTCTTACTTTTTAAAAGAATGTTTATAAAAAAATTTTAAACCCACAAAAGCAGAGAGGCGGGTCTAATAAACCTCCACGTGTCCATTAACCAATTTCAGCAATTATCAATCATGGCAAGTCTTTCCTTTTTTAATTATACTTTAAGTTCTGGGGTACATGTGCAGAACATGCAGGTTTGTTACAGAAGTATACACGTGCCATGGTGGTTTGCTGCACCCATCAACTCGTCATCTACATTAGGTATTTCTCCTAATGCTATCCCTCCCCTCGCCCTCCACCCGCAACAGGCCCTGGTGTGTGACGTTCCCCTCCCTGTGTCTATGTGTTCTCATTGTTCAACTCCCATTTATGAGTGAGAACATGTAGTGTTTGGTTTTCTGTTCCTGTGTTAGTTTGCTGAGAATGATGGTTTTCAGCTTCATCCATGTGCCTGCAAAGGACATGAACTCATCTTTTTTTATGGCTGCATAGTATTCCATGGTGTATGTGTACCGCATTTTCTTTATCCAGTCTATCATTGATGGGCATTTGGATTGGTTCCAAGTCTTTGCTATTGTGAATAGTGCTGCAATAAATATGCACACGTGTGTGCATGTGTCTTTATAGTAGAATGATTTATAATCCTTTGGGTATATGCCCAGTAATGGGATTGCTGGGTCAAATGGTATCTCTGGTTCTAGATCCTTGAGGAATCACCACACTGTCTTCCACAATGGGTAAACTAATTTACACTCCCACCAACAGTGTAAAAGCATTCCTATTTCTCCACATCCTCTCCACCATCTGCTGTTTCCTGACTTTTTAATGATCACCATTCTAACTGGCATGAGATGGTATCTCATTGTGGTTTTGATTTGCATTTCTCTGATGGCCAGTGATGATGAGCTTTTTTTCATATGTTTGTTGGCTGCATAAATGTCTTCTTTTGAGAAGTATCTGTTCATATCCTTTGCCTACTTTTTGATGGGGTTGTTTTTTTCTTGTAAATTTGTTTAAGTTCCTTGTAGATTCTGGATATTAGCCCTTTGTCAGATGGATAGATTGCAAAAATTTTCTCCCATTCTGTAGGTTGAATCATGGCCAGACTTTCTTGGACTATGTTCCCATGTACTCCATGCCCTGCCCCAGGATTATTCTGAAGCAAATCCTGAAATCATTATTTGCCCTATAAATATTTCATACTGTATCTCTAAAAAATAAAACTCATCCAAAAAAGAACTACAATGCTCCCGTCACACTCAAAAACTTTACAATAAATCTTTAACATCATCAATGGTCTAGACAATGTTTAAATTTTCCCAATTACCTCATTTTTTAGGTTTGTTCAAATCAAATCTAAATGAGGTTCACATATTAGAACTGATTAATATGTCTCATAAGACTTAAAACCCATATGCTCTTCCTCCATTTCTGGCTTTTCTCCCCTTATAGTTTATTTGTTGAAGACAACAGGGTGTTTGCCTTACAGAGCTGTCAGCAATCTAAGTTTCGCTGATTGCGTCACCATGGAATTGACCAATGTTCCTCCATCCATAGTGTTTTCTGTAAATTGGTCACTGAATATAAATACAAAAGCTTAATTAGATTCAGGTTCCCTTTTTGCCAAGAATGCTTCATGGGTTATATTGGGCAGTTCTTTCAGGAGACACGCTTTGGACGGTGGTCTCTTTCATGTAACGTCAGCAGTAACTGATGATCACTGCTAAACCCATGACATCATTAGAAGGTTGCAACATGGTAATATTCTAATTTTTCATGTGTTAGTTGAAATATTTCAAAAGAAAAAACTTCCCCTCATCAAATTTTTGGTTATGTTTACATAGGGTTTTGTTTTGTTTTTAAAGGTAGAATAGGGCTGGGTATGGTGGCTCACACTTGTATTCCTAGCACTTTGGGAAGCCAGGGTGGGAAGATCGCTTGAGGCCAGGAGTTTGAGACCAGCCTAGGCAACAAAGAGAAATCCTGTCTCTACTTAGAAAAATTTTCAAAAAATTATCCAGGCATAGTGCTTGCCTATAATCCTATCTACTTGGAAGACAGTAGATAGGACTATCTACTATCTCCTGAGGTAAGAGAATTGCTTGAGCCCAGGAGTTCGAGGTTGCAGTGAGCTATGAAGGGAGGCTCCACGGCATGCCAACCTGGGTAACTAGACCCTATCTCTCAAAAAAAATTAAAAAATAAAGATAGAACAATTGCTTGATTCTTGGTCTTAATTTACCAATTTTCAAAATAAAGAGTTGATTCTCTAACATTCTACAAAGGTGACTGAGTTGCTTTTTCCAAATATCATTATAAACTTACAGAATTAAACATATTTTATGTGTTTCACTGTCATTATTAAACACTAGTAACAGCCTCAGAATCACAATGTCTTCCTTACTACCAACAGTAGAATACTTGAAAACTGCAGTTTTTGCAGTTTGTTTTGCCCTTAGGTTACATCCCAATCAAATAACTGTTTTGAAGTCTCTTGAAATTGTTCCTCTCCACGTAGTTATGTCACCAATTTGATACACAGTTAGAATCATTTATTTCATTTTACTCACAATGTTTAAGACTTGCTTTTTAAGTTTAATTTTGTTTTTATTATTATATAAAATACTTTTACAATATTTTATATAATTAGAGTCAAATCTACACAGCAGGGTATTTTGAGAAATTTAGCTTCTCCCCATCCCTTCCGTCTTGCTCTCTGCCTCCTTTCCCTACATATAATGACCCTATTTCTTATTTTTTGTAACTACTTTACTTTGAAATAATTTTAGACTTACACAAGAGTTCCAAAGATGTAAAGGGCTGCAACAGAGAGTTCCTGGAGACCCTTTACCCAGCCTCCCCTAATCTTAACATCTTTCGTAATCATGGTGCAATGATCAAAACAAGAAATTAACATTGGGATACTATTACGAATTAAACAATAGGCTTTCTCCAGATTCCTCTGGTTTTCTCATTAATGTTCTTTCTCTGTTTCAGGATCCAATCCTGCATCCCACAGCACATTTAGCCATCATGCCTCTGTTGTCTCCTCCTGGCTGTGAAAGTTCCTCAGACTTTCCATATCTTTCATGACCTTGACACTTTTGAGGAGTACAGTTGAGGTTTTGACCACACCCATCATTTGGATTTGTCCGATGGTTTCTGATAATTAGGCTGAAGTTGAAGATTTTAGTTAAGAATTCCATGAGATGAAGTGTCTTCTCATCTGATCACATGGTATCAGGTGACACATGATGTCAGCATGCTTCATTACTGATGATGCCAACCTCTATTGCTTGGTGAAGGTGGTGCCTCCACCGTAAAGTTCCTATTTTTGCCTTTTGTAATTAACAAATATTTGGAAGGAGATATTCAGAGTTTATGTGAATATCTCATTTCTCCTTAAACTTCTGCCTACTAACTTTAGCACTCATTAATGGATCTCACCTGCTATGACTGTTCCTGTGGTATTCTAATTGTAATTTTCTATTTCCCTCATTCCTTCTACATTTATTAATCATTATTTTTTGGAGGAAATGCATAGTTCCTTCTCCCACATTTATTTATTCAATCATTTATTTATGTCAGTATGGACACAGTGTCCCAGTGAAACTTTGGGATGGTTTCTTAACAGTGGGATTATTGAGTTAATGGATAAAGAAATGCATGTGTAATTTTGTTACATATTGCTATTCTCTTCATAAGGCTGGGCCATTTTACATTGCCATCAGCAACGTATGAGAGCAGATTTCCCCACAGCCTTTCCAGCAGAGATAATGTCAAACTTTTGGATCTCTGTCAAGCTAGTAGGTGAGAAATTCCATCCCGGGCTAATTTTAATGAAAATTTATTTCCTTATATGTGAGGCTGATCACATTTTCAGATATTCAATGTTATTTACACTTCCTTTTCCGTGAACCTTTCTTATCTCTTGTCCTTTTTTCTAAAGGGTTGATCTTTCTCATCACTATTTTTATAGGCCTTTTATAAAGATATTAATTTTTCTATATAAAAAAATTTTTATCATTTATCTTTTTACTTATTTATGAGCTCTTTTCCATAAGACTTCTAAAGTTTTTCAATGCAGTTAATTTTTTAAAAATCTTTTTCCTTATTGAGTCTGGATTTTGAATTATAGTTACAAAAGTTCTCCACACTCTCAGTTTATAGATGAATTCACTTATGTTTTCTTCCAGTACTTGTAAAATATTACTGTTTCTACATTTAAATATCTGATCCTTTTGAAATTTGTTTCATATAACTTTATATGTTATAATAAACAGATTCAATTTTATCTTTTTTCAGATAGCTATTTAGTTATCCTATGTCACTTATCAAAAAGCCCACCTTTCTCCTACGAACTTGAGACACCATCTTTATCATATACTAAATTTCCATATGTCATTAGGTCTATTCTAAATTTTCTGTTCGATTCCATTAAACCATCTATTCATGCACACTTAGAGAGATTTCATAATATGTTTTAGTATGTGGTAGGATTCTCCTCTTATGGTTGTTATTCCCAAGGGTTTCCTAGCTAATTGTACTTACTCTTCCAAATGAACTTTAGAAATCAACTTGATTAGCTCCAGAAAAAAATCTAATGGTATTTAGATTACATGTAATATGTAATAGATCATATTACGTTGATAAATTATTGTATAAATTACCTTCAGGGGAATCAACATCTTTATGATATTGAGTATTCCCATTAATTTGCTCAACTCTAGGTTTATGTCTCTTTCAGAAGTGTTTTATAGTTTCCCATATTTACATTTTGGGTATTTTTTATAAGGTTTATGCCTAGATTTATCTTGGTTTTATTTCCTGTATCAAATGGGGGTTTTGTTTCCATTGTAACTGATTTTATATATGTATATATATATGTGCATATATTAGCATATACATATTCTTATATTTACACATATGTGTATACACATTCATATGTGCAGGTGTACATGTATCTACAACTAACTGTTGTATGTCGAACTTTTAATCTGCTGCTTTTTGTTTGTATTAGTTTTTCATTCATTCTTTTGGATTTTCTGAAAATATCATCCTATTATATGTATAGAGAGATACTTTTTATTTATTTCCTTCCAGTTCTAGGTCTCCATCTGCTTTGTCTGGTCTAGCCACACTGACTGATGCCTCCACATGCTTTTAAAGAACAGCAGAGCCACCGGGCACTCTTGTCTGCTTCTGACTTCAGTGGAAACACTCCAGTGTTTCCCAGTGAAGTAAGATGCTGGTGTTTGGGTGACACACATTTTTTTTTCATCTTAAGGATGTATCCATCAAATTCTATTTACTCTTTTTCATCAGTGAACACTGAATTTTGTCAAATGCCTTTTCTGCATCTATGAAGGTGACTGTTTCATATTATAACGGATGTTAACATGTTACCTTTCCATGAGACCACTTGTGCCTTGCATTCCAGAATAATCCCCACAATGTCATGATGTATTATTTTTTTCATATGTTGTGGATTCTGTTTAAAAAGCCTTCTCCTAACCATTGGATGCTCTGTAAAGTCCTTAGATAAAGTGAGGGTGATTTTTACCCCCAGGAAACGCTGAACATTGGTAATGTCTGGAGACATTTTTGGGTATCTCAACAGGGGATGGGGTTGGGGGGATGATGCTACTAGTAACTTAGTGGGAAGAGGCCAGAAATGCAGCTAAACAGCCTGTAGGGCACAGGATAGCCCTCCACAACAAAGGATTGTCCAGACCAAAATGTCGACAGCGCTGAGTCTGAGAAACCCTGCCTTAGGTAACTGCAATTAGTCCGTGATGGTGATACCTAGTATCTGAAAAGAGAGATGGTTACTGGTTCTTATAATAAAGGTGTGTTTTCAGCAGGTGACTGGTTCCAACTCCTAAGGGAAAAAAAAAAAAAAAAAAGCAGCTAGGAGCATGAGCTCTCCACAGAAAGAGAGCAGGGCCTAGATTCAGGAAACGGAGGCTTTTCCAATTCTCTTGGTGAGGATGGCAATACAATAGAATGCTTGCCTTCCATTCTTTCGGATGCGACATCTGAAACTCTGGATTTGTGAATAACATAAGTAAAAGTGTCAAGGAGGTCAACACAAACTTTCACAAGGGAGTCTAAATTCAACCCAGAACAAGAATTCACAGGCTTGGCCCAGATCTTAACCCAGTTATACCCCTCAGACGCGAGACATCATTTGAAAAAGTTTCAGAAGTTCCCCAAGCAGAAAATCTAATGTTCTGAGGAATGATTGTCCGTGCCCAGTATTTGGGCTTGCCTGGTTTGTCATCTGTGTTTAGAAATGTCAAGATTAATACCATACTTAAAAAAATTACCTCCCACTTGGGGTCTCCATCAATTTCCACCACCTTCAAGCCATGTTTGTTCTTCAAGTGCCTATTGAACTCCCATTTGGTGCCATATACAAAGCTGCAAACAGGACACTTCAAACCACCTGAAAGCACAGACAGAGGTTAAAAAAAAAAATGTGTTCGTAATACAGAAAAATGCAACAGTTCCGCCTCCTGTTCAAATGCTTCAAATCTAGTAAGTATTATTTTGTCTCCAGCACTTATATTCAATTCAAGCTTACCTTAGTATTGGAACACAACAGCAACAGTGTATGTTTTTCAAGGCAGAGATTTTAAAACTTAATGTACTTTTTTTATTTGTTGAATAAGCTTTTGAAGACAGCCCAATATGTGCCCAACAGTTTAAATGCCAGAGAGAACTAAGATAAGTAACATAATTCCCTTGGCCAGTGGGTAAGTGGCTTAAATCATTCTTTCATTTTTTCACTTGGAAGTAACAAATAATTCAGAAAACAAGAACAATGGAAAGGGAGTGTCTGCTTTTCTTAATCTCCTTTGTCCCAAAACACTAAAGACCAGGAGCCAGATTCTCAGTCTCCTTCACGTCAGAAGCTAAGTCATTAGCATAAATTCCCATGCGAATTTCCCAGTAAAAAACAAATTTAAAAGCTGGTCACATTCTGAAACGTCATTATTTATTGAACTGATTAAATTTTGCACATGTTCCAGGAAGTGTTTAGATGCTTTAATTAAGAGAATGTACAACTCTAGGTTTTAAAAAAAAACAAAAACTGGAGAGTCACACAAAAGAATATCTTTCTACAATTGTATCAGAAGCAGCAACTAAACTGCAGCCTGGACAAAAGTCTCTTTGAACAGATTGTGCCTTCAGAAGCAAACTCCAGCCTCGGGAGACTAAGGGTAGTGCTGCTGCCAGGCCTCTAGTCTACTGGCCTGAGCCAGGCTGATGCTGGCACTACCGGGCCGCCACCCTGAGCTGGACCAGGGGAATGAGCCCTCTCACCAACATCCCCAACACCACAGCTGTCTGGAACTGTGAGCTACCCGATTCCAGCAGGTCATTCCTTAGTTGCAAACTCTGGCCTCCCATCCTTCTCTGCCATGTCTTCTCTGTGGTCCACATGGTCTCTCCTCTATGCCAATGCTTCCGCAGCATCCTGGAATATCAGACTTTCTGGCCAACAAAATCCCCAACATTCACCTTGCCAGAGAGCGTGTTCCTTCCCTGTCTTTCTTTGACCACACTCTTCGCTAAGTCCTCTCAGGTGGAGGCTGCTCATGCTCTTGAGCTCCAGGTAAGGAGGATGCCAGGCCCGGGCAGGGCAGAAATGCCACCTCCACGGTAGAGCAAGAGCATTTCCCCATCCTGTCCCTGCTACCCACAGTGCCAGATCCATCAGACAATTTGGCACCTGGCCCTCTCCACTTAAATACTGTAATATCCATTGACTTTAAGGCCAAGAACCTTCCCTACCATTTCACAATCTGTGGAGTTTCATTCAGTCACCCATATGATTATTCAGCACCACCCATGGGGCTAAATCCAAGCATCCCACTCTGATGACTATTGGCCCTCAGGCCATCTCTTACTTTCACTATCATTATTCTTCGATTTCTGGAGGATCTTCAGTTTGCATCCCCTCCCATTTTCTCTCAACCTACCCCTAACTCTGCTCCCCTCTCCAAAGAGCACACTCCAGAGCCCAAAACTTACAACTTTTATTGGCAAAGCCCTCCATGTCCTCAGCTACTTCTCTTTCTCTCAAACCTGCCTGGCAAATCCACAGCCCAGCATCAATCCAAGCCCCAGCCCTCCTTGCTCTGACCCTGGGATGCTGAGACAAATCACAAAGCCATTATTTATTCTTATGGCCACACTTCCAACCTCAAGTATTTCCCTAGTCGACTCTGTCCAATTATCCAGAAGAAGAACTGCAATTCTCCATCCATCTCATTAAGTCCCCTACATTATTGTCGACTTCCTCTTTCAATCTCAGCCTCAGTTCTTGTCTCCTGCTTCATAATGAGAATATCAGGTAAGAATTTTCCAGACCTTCTTGTACTATACAATTCTGTCCCTCTGCTCCTGCCTATGCCTGGCCTGACACCAGTTATGGGTGAGAGTTCCCCTCCGCCTTCCAAGACCCCTTTCTCCTCCTTCTAGAGCACTGATCCTCAGCCCTGTTAGACTCAATGCCCCTTTCTACAACAAGCAGTTTAAGATTCCTCCATCATCCTGAAGTTTTTTAAAAGCCCCTCAAGTTTTGAAACCCTGCATGGGTGCAAGTACCACTCCACTGAACACTGTTCCTCCAGCCTCCACACCTTTATGCTTTCCCTGTCCCATGGCCGGGTGGCTGGGCCCTCCTACTCTGTCCCGTGTCCCCTAGGCTCAGTATCCAGACATTCTTCAGGCTCTTCCTCCTGCCCAGGACATATATTACCCACAAACTAATGACTTTCCTATTTGTAGCTCCAGCCCAGACTCCTGTCCTGAACTCCAGCCTGGGATGCCTCCCCACAGGTAGACAGGACTGCATCCCAGTGTCTCCCACACCTCCTGGCCAGGCCACTGCTGTCTTTTGCACAGATGGCAGCAACCAGCTCCTAAGTGCTCTCTCAGCAGCTATTGTCTGTCCTCCATTGTTGGTCCACTTCCCACCCAGCACACAACATGGTCTTTTGAAAACACAGACTAGATCACAGTCTCAGAGGTATAAACCCTTCCAGTGGTCTTCTGTCTCACCTACAATAAAATCCTGACTCCTCCCTGTGGCTCGCAAGTCCCGCCTCCCTCCCTCTCTCCTTCATTCTCTCCCTTCTCTGTCTTTTACACTGACCAAGTTCATTCCCTTCCTGGGATAACTGCTGTGCCTCCTGGTTCACAAACTCTTCCCCAAGATCTCCATTTGACCTTCTCCTCTTTAAGCACCACCTCTTCAGAAAGGCCCTCCTGGGACTCCTAGCGAAAGCAGCCCCACCAAACACATAGAGCCATCAAAACTCTCTAATGGATTGCCCTACTGTCAGTCTGACATTGTATTATTATCTTTCCTACACATCTTCATTGTCCTTCCTCCCTTCTAAAGTGGCACCTTCCCTGAGCAGGAACTTCAGGGGCATCATCCACTTATTTGCTGTTCAAGTCCCAGCACCCGGCATCTAGCTTCTCCTCAATCACTCTGTCTTGCATCACTGGCTCTGGGTCTTGGCAAATCCTCTTCTTTCTTTAGCTCCTTCTCCAATCATCCCCTTGCTCTCCTTGGACTTCTGCACCTCTCCTCTGTACACATGTGTCCCCTCACCAAATAAGTGTGTTCAGTGTTATCCAAGGGCCTGCCTCGGTGCTGGCCTATCTTCCCCTTTCCTTCACAGCCAGGATTCTGTGGAGTCTCCACTTCCAAGAACTCACCAGAAAGAGGTGCTGTTAGTGATGCTCTGGGGTGGACAACAGGCTGGAGCGCAAGTGGAGGAGGCCAGCATTCACGTCTCCTCCATCTTTCAAATTTTATTCCATGGGAGAGTAACTGCCCTATTCAAAATAATTACTGAAATTAAGATTATAAATTTAAACTAGAAAAATAATATGAAGTCATCACTTCCCTGTCTCTCTTCATTACTTAGGCCAGTGGTTCTAAACTATGGACAATTTTCCTCCCAGACAGGCAATGTATGGAGGAACTTTTGGTTGTCACAACTGGGGGGTGCCCAGGCCATCCAGTGGGTAGAGGTCAGGGATGCTGCTACATACCCTCTAACACACAGGACAGCCCCCAAAACAAACACTGGCCTGGCCCCGATTGTGAGCAGTACTGAGATTGAGAAGCCCTGCCTCACACCATAGCATGCTGCTTCCTGCACTCAGTCCTCTCCTGGTATTGCACATGTCAGGATCAGCTAACATCCTCATTGGTTAATCCAATGAATACTCTTCACTCTTTATCTTACCACTAGTACCACCACCAACACTACTAATAACAATAACAACATATGTCTTCCACTAACTGGGCAGTTACCATGCATCAGGCACCTCATACATCAAGTCATGGTTTCTTCACAATAGCCCAATGACACAGGCATGCTTAGCTTGTTTTATACAGAGGCTTGGGATGGTGAAGTAACCTTTCTGAGGTCACAATGGCAAAGTTAAGAACTGAATCTAAGTCTAACACACATCCTCAACCCCAGGCTTTGCTATTGTCCAGTGTGACTTCTCTACATTATATGGCGATGCTGACCACATTCTCCAGTCAAGATCTAGTCTTTCGGGGCTTCTGTGACACCACTCACTCCTGGTTCTTCTACCAAGCACCTCTCCAACTCAAATCCCTGTACAGCCTTCTCATCCTCTGTGTGGAGTCCTAAAGCCTCACAAACAGTCCCCTCTATATCTCTGATATGCAGGTCCAGTGATGTCCCGAAGTATCTCATCTCCCCAATATACATGTGAGCTGAACAAACCACTAAGATGCTTACACTTAGGCAATGAAAGAGCTGAGCTGACCACTGAGTGTATCTCAGGCTGCTATGTTTATGTATTGCTCATTAGGGTACTCGGGAAGAAATGGAGGAATTCTGTCCTGATATCAAGGTTTTCTGGACAAATTATACCAGATAAACCTCACGGGGATGTGGCCCAAATTTAATCATCTCCCAGATGCAGTTTTGATGCGCTCAATCTCCAAATCAATTCCACGTCAGTGGAATAAAGACAGAGCAGTGTTCTATCATTGGGGTTTCTGTTCTATCGGCTGAGGTTGGGGGTAATTTTCCAAAGAGTCACTAGTACAGAGGCCAACCTGCCAGTCACATGCAGCCCCAGCACCTCCGCCCACTGCTTCCTGGCCCCAACCCTGGTGGAGGCAGAGGAGGGCACCAAGGCAGAAGGCACCCGGTGTCAGCAGAAAGACTGGCAACAAACACCAAATTCTTAAATTCTAGAATATTCTGCGGAAAAGACAGCTCAGATGGATGTTTATTTTCTGAAACTCAAACATACTGTGCTCTTTTTTCAGGCAAAAACAAATGAGCTTCTTTCTTGCCCAGAGGATAAACTTCATTTTTAACTTCCTTTGTTATCGCTTTTTTAAATCACATAAAATCGTGTGTTTTCCTTCAATCATCTTTTAAAAACCTCCAAGCTATGAAGACCTCTACTTTTTTTTGTTGTTGTTGTTAAGCTGATGTTGCTTCTCCTATAAAGACTTAATATGTGATGATGAACAAAGGCAAACTTTTAAAGGTTAAACTTAGGCTTTAAAATGAAATTAAAGATTCCTTCTGGGATATTCTTTAGTGGAAACTAATTCAGAGAGGAAAACATTCTTATACTATGTTTAAATTAAACTTAATATGATAATGCCCCCACATTAATTAAAACTTCAGCCTTTGCCACAGTGACTTTAATTAAAGAACAACAAATGAAAATATGTAATCTAGACAATGTATAACTATGCCAGTTAATTGACATCAAAGCTGAGAGAAATTAATTTCTATTTGGATTCATTAAATTCTTAGGCAATGCACAGTAAAGGTCAACGGAAGACTTGGTGAATTTACTCATGGCACTGATATTAAGTGCACACCATAAAAACCAGGAGTCCTCAAATCGCAATTTCCTCCCATGGACTGATTAACCAGGTAAAAATACAGAATTTCAAGAGCAATTTAAAAAAACTGATCATGGTACCCTTTGCTCTTTTTGGAATGCAATATATTCTGGAGCAGTTTCAGGCATTAAAATATCGCTGCTCCTTTGTGGTGCTTGACATTATTGAAAATTCAATTTCATTTTCAATAATATAACTCCCAGAATGGCATACAACACTGGGTTGGGCAGTCACAAGACCTGAATCTGGCACTTGCTCAGGTGAGCCAAAGCTCCCTGAAACTCTCGGGTCTTGGTTTTCTCTTCCACTAAGGTGAAGATGCTAAAGTTCATATTCTTTTTTTTTTGAGATGAGCCACTGCACTAAAGTTCCTGTTCTTAAAAAAGGCACTGAGTGCAGTAGGCAGAATAATGAGCCTAAAGACAGCCACATCCTAATCCCCAGAACATGTGAACATGTTACCTTACATGGCAAAAACGATGTGATTCAGTTCAGGATCTTGAGAGGGGGAGGTCATTCTGGTTTCTCCCAGTGGGCCTAATGCTATCACAGGGGTCATTATAAGAAGAAGGCAGGAGAGGGCACAGAGATGCAATCTGAGAGAAGCTTCACTGGCCATTTCTAACTTTGAAGATGGAGAAGGGGGTCACAAGGCAAGGAATGTAGGTAGCCTCTAGAGGCTAGAAAAGGCCAGGAAAGGGATTTTCCCCTAGAGTCTCCAGAAGGAATATTTGTTAGCACTTTGATGTTAACTTGGTGACACTCATTTTGGACTTCTGACCTTCAGAACTAAGATAATAAATCTGTGTTGTTTCAATCCACCACGAAGTGTGTGGTGACTTGTTACAGTAGCTACAGGCCACTAACACAGGCACTGACGGATACGAATACGGATAAGGACAAGGAACAAAAGCAGGTAAATTATCCAAGGAAAGTGGATATGGAATAATTGTATTACACAGATTAACAAGTGAAATATGGAATAGAATTTTGCTGACATTTTCACTTCCTACTGTCTCTTAACTCAGTGTCTGTCCTAGGCCCAGCCAGGGCCCCCGTTCAGAGCTAGGAAGTGCCTAAGGGTAGAAATTAACTGGAAGTCACATGCAAGCACTGAGGTGGAGGGTTCCTGGTGACATGGCATGCAATATTAGATCCTACCTGGGACTATCTGAATCCTATTTAAATCCCAGCCCCTCTTCCCACAGGATCCTCCAGAAAAAGAGCAAAAGGGAAAATGCAGCAGAGGAAACAAAGTGCATTTTATTATCAGCCAAGCTGATATCCCCAACCCAATGAGAAACACTTGGCAGAGGAGCATAAGCGAGGTCTTCCCATCCGCCCCCTCCCCTCACATACGCCCCCAAATCTTGGGATCTGAGACACTCTGGATAACCATAGAGAAGGACTTGGAAAGACACAGGTCTCAGAGTCAGTCTTGGGTCAGATTAGCAATTAGCCTCGGGGATGAAGAAATAAGAGAAAATATCCATGTGTGTGACTTTTCCACAAACTACCAGCAAATGTGGCCCAATTGCTTAAGAGATGACCATGCCTCTTCCTTCTCCTCCTCTTTCTCCTCCTCCTCTCTAATAAATGCAAACATCTACAACTTTAGGGGACATCAAACATGTGAGTGGCAAAGGCACAGACGTTGTATCAGGAGACTGAGTTTGGCTTGGCCACTTGCTCGCTTGGTGTGACCTGAGGTCAGTCATTAGCACTCCCTTCATTTCCTTATTTCACAATTGGAATGATCATGCCAAGCTCACAGGGCCATTGTGAGAGATAAATTAACACATAAAATAACAATCAATAACACAGCATTATATCACATCACTAGAAGCATGTGCCAAGAACTTATTGAATCTGTGCCCTAATAAAAACAATTTTAAAATTAAGATGTCTAAAAATCAAATACATCACCTGTGGGTTACCTCAGTTTCTGGATTTCCTGCTATGCTATTTTCCCTGAATATGGTGTAAAAAACTAATATACAAATATACATCCAAGGTACACATGCATACATATTTACATTTTTCTAATACAGCACTTCAAAGTAACATAAAGATTCTAGCAGATGCCAAATACTAAGACGTCTCCTTGACACTTCTCCTCTTATTGCTTTCTCTTGCTCCAGTTACCCACTCTTACACTTCAATGACTCTAAAACTGGAGGACACAGCCCCCTGGGAGAAGCAGCTAACTCCGCTCCAGGGCACAGCTGAAGGGGATGTATTCCTTCTGCTGTAATTAGAATACAGAGCTTTGGCGGGAGCTGCCTAGCCCTGGTCCCCAGCCTGGGCAGGAATAACAATAATACCACCAACGATTGCCTTGTTTGACACCAAGTCCCAGTGCCTAGCATGGTGCCAGGCACACTGTAGGCTCTTGAGAGATACATGCTCAAAGTAGAAATATGCAGATAAATGTAATAGTGGATTTGAGCCATTCATCAAGAACTTACTGTCGGCACTCTCTGGGAATCTTAGAGAATGATATCTAATCTTTGCAACTGCTGTGGAGGTAGGTTATGAGCCTTCCTCTTTGGAAGTATATAAACCAAGACTCAGAGAGGTTAAGTACCTGGTCCAAGGTCCACAGTGATCAAAAATCCCAGCCCAGGTCCATCTGACTCCCAAGCGTGTGGTCATTCCAATAACCTAGAGAGACTTGAGGGAGGGCTTGGAAGCCACTGGAAAGCCCACTAAACCCCATCCTCACCCTACTACACGCTCTAGGAGTGAGCAAAAGTTTCATAAAGCTTAGCACCAAAGTATCTGATGCCTCTCACAGCCTGTGATTTACTGAGCCAGTTCTTGAGCTAGCTTAAGCAGGTGTATTTTAAGGGGAGGAAAGGGGCAGGCCCACTGAAGCAATACAAGTACTTCTTCCTTAAACAGCATGAAATGTGCATTTGTGTGGGAGAATGCTTCAAATCCATATTAATGAAGAAGTGATGGCTAAGAGGAATCTGTCTTCAAAGCATCAGATGCACATAAAATATAAGCCAGGAGTATAATATTTACATAGTACTCAGTACTACCTTAATTACTACAAAGTATCGGAGTTCTGAGGGATCAGTACATCCAGACAGGCCCTGGTGGCAGACACCTGGCAATGTCACCCAGTGCCCTCAGGGTGAAAGGTACGTGGGAACCAAGATACGCAAGATCATAAGCCAAATGTGCACACGTCCCCCAGCTCCACGTTGAGGGACATCATGTGAGCAGCTGAAACTTAGCCATGGTAGAAGTATTTACACTACAGAAATTGGCAAATTCTACAAGTCAGGTTTCCCCTCCCTCCTACTTGGGAAGAGCCTAAGCAGCCACTCTTCCCAGCAAGCTTTGGGAACACACTGTAAACCACCCAAACTCCATGGAGAATGCCATAGTACCTTCCCTTAGAAACCCACACAGAACAGAAGTATCTGATGTGGGAACTCTCAGCTCCTTTTAGGCCATTTTCCTGACCTCCTCTGCAGCACTGTGCATTGAACCCCTCTCTGGAATCCCAGGATCCCTGTGGCATAGGAGGCAGGAGGGTCTTTCCTAGGAATCAATAGCTTTGCACATGTCACAGTGTGACACTGTTTAACACAGCAGATACACAAGGAATCCCTGCACGTGGTTTAAAGGAGACTGTAAAATCCTTTTGAGAAAAATACATGTTATTTATGATGTTATTTTAAGACATCTTCCTCTATATCAAAACATGAAATTATAAAGTCTCATGAAGATATTTTTGGGGGAGTAGAAGAGGAAAATAAAACCAAATGGGGATGGAGAGAGTTACTTGAAATTAATCAAAAGAAAATGAAAAATTCCAGTGGTTCCAAACAATTCAACATTTCCAAACAGTAATTTAATCTGGTTTCACGTTCTCCTTTCATTCTGCTCCCCTCTTGCAGACATAAGAACAACGTGAACTTTGTGCTTCTGAGATTTCTAAACTGTGTTCATACTCCACCAGCCATCTGATTTCAGAGACTGTTCTCCTGCCAGAGCACAACGGCGCATGGCCTCTTAAGAGTCAAGAGATGCTGGGTTGTCTCCTTCTTCAACATGTCCCTTGAAGGGAATAGGGGGATAAACATATATACGTACATACGCATACACGTACATATGCATATGCAAATGCTACATCTATATATATATGTACAGATGGCCCTCCATATCCATGAGTTCAACCAACTGCAGATTGAAAATATTCAGGAAAAATAAATAAAAAATAACAATACAAAAATAAAAAATAATACAAATTAAAAACCAAAATATAATAACTATTCACATGGCATTTACATTATATTAGTTATTATAAGTAATCTGGAGATGATTTAAAGTACATAGGAGGATGTGTGTAGGCTATATCCAAACACCACGCCATTTTATATAGTGGACTTGAGCCATCTGTGGATTGTGGTTATCTGCGGAGGGTCCTGGAACCAATCTCCCATGGATGCCTAGGAACAACTGTGAATATATATCTGTGTGTGTCTGTGTGTCTGTGTGTGTATCTCTGAAAGAGGAACCAAAAGCAACCCTGCAAAGATAACATATAAAACCCCGCTCCTGTCAGGGAATGCCGACTGATTACAGAGAGTCTTAGGAAATTAACCGGAAACTTAGGGCATGAAACAGTTCAACCTCAGCACGTTTTTTCCAAGGCAATGATGAAAGTTTGGAAGCACAGGGCAATGATGGTATCATCACTCAGATCCTCACACCTGTCCCAACAGCCACAGTAAACTTCTATTTCCTGGCAATCCAACCCAACTCTTGTGTGAAGGATGTGAAAAAGAATCCCTAACCTGCAACTCCAGTTATTTACTGGGGCTGTAAGCCAATCTATTCTCCCTTCTGTGATTCCTGGACATGGGGCATTGGCATGGGTCATAAAAAATAATGCGATGGCTCCACAATTCCTAGATATGTTCCGAAAAAAAAAAATACACAAAAGCAAGGACTGAACAGGTACTGCATGCACGTGTTTTTTCATTTAATCCTCTCCACCATCGTGGAAGATGGCTGCTGTGAACTCCATTCTACAGGTGAAGAGCCTAAGAGGGAGAGCTTGGGTAACATGCCCAAGATGGCACAGCTAAGAAAGAAGAATGCAGATTGGAGCCAGGGACCTTCCCACTGCATATCCTGCTCCCCAGCTCCATAAAACTGCCATTAAGAAAACGAAGGCACATGCTCGCCATTACCCCAGATGGATGGCTTTAAAATTATCCTGAGTTTTCTGTGCTGCTCATCTATTTCCGTGCATCAATCCCGTCACTGAAAGTGCTGAAGGATATAGTCAATTCATTTGTTTTACATTAAGATGCATTTCATGGCTATTACAGCGAGCGGAGCTTCACGCTGAAACAAAACTCCAAGCATCCCCAGCTGCAGCAGTCTACAATTCCACATCTCTGTTTACTGGGGGCAGATTTCTAAATCTGTCTTCAGCTTCAAATAGTCACAGGACTTAGGAAAGAGGAGCAGCTAACTGTGTGCTGCAATCATTTTTTAGCTGAAGTTGAAGCGTAGATATAAATACAACAGAATTCTCTGCATGGTAACAGCACATAAGCTAAGCCCTCTCAAGTGGGAATGTGATTATTTATTGAAATAAAACAACAAAAAACCCCCACAAAGTTTTAATAATTTAAAATGAAAAGAGGTTTTCATCAATTCTCATTAGTTTTAATGATCTAGAATGTCTTTTTTTTCTTTTCAGGATGAATAAGTAACAAGTTTACTCAATAAATATTTTTAGATAATCCAAAAAAGTTCACTTATAAATATGCCTACAATAGCATTAGTTATAACTGCAAAAAAGAAAAATCTAAAAATCCCACAATGTTCAATAACAGAATTGTTCAAGTGTTTCCACTTAACATTGAATTACAAAAAGCCCTTAGAAATCATAATTAGGAAGACAATATATCAAAGAAAAACAACATGTTCCTGTTAATGTGAAGTAAAGAAAGACAATCGAACTTTCATCTCTGCGAGCTTTACGCACGGACAAAGAATGGAAGGCAATGCTGACAAATCGGCACTGTTGAGGGTAGTAGAATTTGTGTGTGAATTTTTACTCCTGTCATTTTAGACTTCCACTAAGGTTGTTGTAATATTAACCAGGCAAGAAGTAATGCTGACAAACAATGATAAGGACAATGATGACAACAATTATGACAATGAAGAATGAACATCACTGGCACGTTTGTGTATCAGAACTGAACTGCAGGACGTCAGCAGCTCTTCCCAATGGGGGACTTGGCCTAGAAGGAAGCGGGCAGGGCCCCAGCTCGCTGGCCCCTCGCCTACCTTGCTGGATGAGCACCTCCGCCGCCAGCTCCCCAGTGCCCACGTTGGCATACTCCTCATTAGGGTGCTTCCTGTTGTAGTGCCGCTTCAGAGAGCCAGATATGTTGCAGGAGTAATGGCAATGGGCACAGCGGAAAGGCTGCGGGGACAATGAGGAGGGGTTAGGAAAGGTGAGCCCCAGATGTCTGCCTTCGCTGCTGCTCCCACCTGGTGAGCATCTGACACCCCGAAAGCCTGAGATGAGCAGGCCCCATCACCTGTGATATGTTCTAGGGAAAACCACTAGGGCAGGAATGCTGAGACCTGCCTTTGCAGTGACCAACCAAGGGACCGGGACAAGGTGTCCCAGAGGAGGAGCTGTCTCTACTAAGTGAATTTGCTTTTGTTACTTCTTTTCTTTTTTCATCCACCTCAGAATTTAGTTTTTGTTCAAGAAGAAGACAAAAAAAAGCAATACACTAATCTATCATTTTTTTTAAGTGAATGACATTAAAAGTAGCTCTAATTATAATTAGTTCCCTGATATACAGTCAGGTGTCACATAATGACGTTTCACTCAACTACAGACTGCAAATACAACAGTGGTCACAGCAATAGGTTCTACCATACAGCCTGCAAGTGCAAGTAGGCTATACCTTCTACATCTGTGTAAGTACATTCTATGATGTTCTACAACTAAGAATTTGCTTAAGGACACATTTCTCAGAACGTATCCCTGCCATTCAGTGATGCGTCACTGTATTTGCTTCTTTAGCTAAATGAATTCCTCCGCAGTGTTTGCCTGCAAGCACTGGCATACACAAGTGTCAACCATCAGGGAAGTCCAGCAGGTAAAATCTATTTCTCACGCCCACCTGGTCAAGACAAGACAATTTCAGGATGAGGCCACAAATGAGTCATGCAGTCTTGCCTTTCCTCTTGCACAATGCTTTGGAGGCTGCATAAATAGTGGGGCTGGGGAAAGAGGCGCCTGCTGGGCCCCTGGGGAAGCTCAGTGAGACCTGCCCTTTGGCTGGTCGACGGATGGACATCTCCATCACTGTCAAATTCCATGCCACGGCTCCTGGTCAGGAGCTGCCAGCATGCCCCTGTAATCCACATGCTGTATGATTCCAACAGTGCTCCAGGGTCATTCAGGGCCTGTTTGATGACCCAGCAGCCTTCTACCCCAGGAGGAGCAGAAGAGCATGGAGCGGCCACAATGGGAGCAGCACTCTGCCTGGTGCAGGGGACTCAGATGGAGCAAGTCCAGCCACCCCTCTGGCCTTGACCAATGATGGAACCTCAGGCAAGTCCTGAAACTTCTCTTAGCATGGATCTTTTCATCAGGGAAATGAGGATCATGCCCATGTCATAAGGTTGTTGTGAGAATTAAATGGTGTCCTATAAACTGATACCTAAAATGCCATGCAAAGCGTTTCTTACTGACTTTCTCAGCAATTCTATCACAATTCTTACTGTGCATCTGGAAGCTAATGTACCACTGCATCCATTAAGACTTCAAACACTACCTTTACTCCTCGACTGTCCAATTCATCAATCTTTTCACCACTGTTGCCCAGAAGAGCTAAACCAGCAACTACAATGTCTGAATGTGAAGTGCACCAACGGAGAGAAAATGTCCTCTCATCTTTGAAGCTTAGATCAGCTCCTCTTTCAAGGTTTCTTCCCTTCAAGTATAAAACTGTGATGAAGTATCCCCATAGAGGCAGATGGGACAGAGGGAGAAGGAGAGGAGGAGGAAGAGGGAGAGAGAGGAGAGAGAGGAGAGAGGGAGAGAGGGAGAGAGGGGAGAGAGGGAGAGAGAAGGGAGAGAGGGAGAGAGGGGAGAGAGGGAGAGAGGGGAGAGAGGGGAGAGAGGGAGAGAGAAGGGAGAGAGGGAGAGAGGGGAGAGAGGGAGAGAGAAGGGAGAGAGGGGAGAGAGGGAGAGAGAAGGGAGAGAGGGGAGAGAGGGAGAGAGAAGGGAGAGAGAAGGGAGAGAGGGGAGAGAGGGGAGAGAGAAGGGAGAGAGGGAGAGAGGGGAGAGAGGGAGAGAGAAGGGAGAGAGGGGAGAGAGGGGAGAGAGGGAGAGAGAGAGGGGAGAGAGGGAGAGAGGGGAGAGAGGGAGAGAGAGGGGAGAGAGGGAGAGAGGGGAGAGAGGGAGAGAGAAGGGAGAGAGAGGGGAGAGAGGGAGAGAGAGGGGAGAGAGGGAGAGGGGGAGAGAGGGAGAGAGAAGGGAGAGAGGGAGAGAGAGGGGAGAGAGGGAGAGAGAGAGGAGAGGGAGAGAGAGGGGAGAGGGAGAGAGAGGGAGAGAGGGAGAGAGAGGGGAGAGAGGGAGAGAGGGAGAGAGGGAGAGAGGGAGAGAGGGAGAGAGGGAGAGAGGGAGAGAGAAGGGAGAGAGGGAGAGAGGGAGAGAGGGGAGAGAGGGGAGAGAGGGAGGGGAGGGAGGGGAGAGAGGGGAGAGAGGGAGAGAGGGGAGAGAGGGGAGAGAGGGAGGGGAGGGAGGGGAGAGAGGGGAGAGAGGGAGAGAGGGGAGAGAGGGAGAGAGAGAGGGGAGAGAGGGGAGAGGGGAGATGGGAGAGAGGGGAGAGAGGGGAGAGAGGGAGAGAGAGGGGAGAGAGGGAGAGAGAGGGGAGAGAGGGAGAGAGGGGAGAGAGGGAGAGAGGGGAGAGAGGGAGAGAGGGGAGAGAGGGAGAAAGGGGAGACAA
Source organism: Pongo pygmaeus (assembly GCF_028885625.2). Classification (NCBI taxonomy): domain Eukaryota; kingdom Metazoa; phylum Chordata; class Mammalia; order Primates; family Hominidae; genus Pongo; species Pongo pygmaeus. Next base: position 147,429,245 of record NC_072380.2, read on the forward strand.
GAAAAGAGAGGAGGAGAGAGGGGGAGACAAGGAAAGAGACGGGGAGAGGGACAGAAGGGAGAGAGAGAAAGAGAGAGGAAGGAAGAGGGGGAGAGGGAGAGGGAGAGAGGGAGAAAGAAAGAGAGAGAGAGAGAGGAGGGAGGAAAGGAAGAAAATGAAGAGGAAAATCTTCCACCTCACCTCCTGCCTAAGTCACACTCCTTCCTCGTAGGCCCCTTGCCCACCACCTGCTCCAAGAGCAGTTCCCCCTTCTGCCTTCATGCTGTCACCTGCCTTTCTCAGGCTTCTGCCATCTCCTAGAAAACAACTCCTGGGGGTGCCCTCTGCTCAGACCTCATGCTCCTCCATCCTATCTCCTTAGGCTGGCTGCCCAATCCCACTGTGACAGCTGTGACATTGTCATGCCACTGTCACCAGGTTCTGCCAGGGCTCGACCTCCTAGATTTATTTACAAGATCTGCAATCCAGGCTTAATGTGAAATGCTGGATCTCTCTAAGGTGCTGGCCTTGGGCTGGATTTGTTCTTCTGCTCTGGTCCCAATTATCATTTTTGCATTGTTGATTGGTGGATCTATATGTTTTGTTGGGTCCTCTCCCCTGAACCATACACGGGAATTTTCAGCTGCCTTCCAGGTATCTCCACAGGGATGTTCTATAGGCACCTTAAACTTTGGACTCACATCTTTCTGCAAAATCAGTTAGTCATCAAAGACAGAAACCCACAGCCATGTTTCATTTTTCCTTCTTTCTTACTATTCAACTGATCACAGAGTCTTGTCCAGCCTTCCGGGGAAGCCTTTCCAGAGCGCCCCTGTCCTTTTCTCTCTCTCTCTCTCTCTCTCTCTCTCTCTCTCTCTCTCCAGCATAGAGAAGGAGACCCTCCCAGCCTATGAAGGGAATACTGCCATCCCCAGAAGGGCCATTCTTGGAAAGACACAGGGCAGTTAATCTGGTCAGTCAACCTGCTCTAAAACATTCCCCAGGGACTTCACCCTACACCGAGGTCACACTCTGGTTACCGGATGCTTTGTGCCGCACTGTACGTGCTGCGTTTCTACATTAAGTCCCTGGGTAAGGAATCCTTGGAGTTTGGCCCACAGCATTTACTAAACAAAAGGACCTGGAACAAAGGCAATATTTGTCGGGCTTTCTCATCTATCTAGTGCGCAAAGAACAAAAGGTCTAGAATTCTAATATATGATTACTGCAAAGTTAAAATAAAAGCTAAACCATTTTCAAATGCTTTCATCTCTAAATAAGCAAATAACATGAAGATATTATTTTTGGAATGCTAGCATTTACACAGAAATCAAAAAGAAAAAGTGAAAATGCTATATTGCCAGCATCAGGCAGTCAGTGGGCATAAAAGGCAGGAAGAAAAAGGGCGATGAAAATAAGAAATGGTCCTGCAAACCTAGCTTCAGACTCGAGAGCCAATTTCACCATTCTTGCAGCAAAACAGATAAACAGCTTCCTGTGAGTTCAGCTCGCTTTCTTCCCCATGCCCATCCATTGGCAGAATTGCTAATGAGAAGAAAAATTGCCAAAATGTAAGCATATTGGCAAAAAATGTATGTGTGAGCCCAAATGAGGATTCAGTCTCTTGAGCTAGCAATTTCTATCAAAATTTTCAATTCTGAGAGTTGAAAGAAATACTTGACTTGGCGAAATCTTCCCTCCATGAAAGACTTTCTTCTGCAGCCTCTTTAGCAGTCTGCTGTCTACTTAGCCTCTGTTTTGATGCAGGGGGTTCAAAACATGCCCCAGCAGCCTTTTCACTGCTGACCAGTGCAGGGGGAGTTACGAAGATAAACCTCCCAGACTCTTTCCTTCATTGGTCTTGCTTCTATCCTTCATTGGTCTTGCTTCTATCCTTCATATCCATTAGAACCGCTACATGAAGTCAATTACCACCCATTTTCTGCTGCGGATCTTCTCTCCCGAAGTGTGGGAACTGAGCCTCATCTAGGCTCTTCAAGCAAGACAAGTTCTGACCTGTGAGGCACTGCCACAGGCCAGCAGGGAATTCTCCTGGGGCTGATGCAGGGGAGGAGACAGGCAGAGGGAGGGAATAGCATCGCTAACCGCAAGTCTCAAGGTTTCATTTATGAAGCATATATTTACTGACCTCTGACTGTCCTCTGACCCCCAGGGATACATGGCAAATGAGGCAGATTTGTGATTCCCTAAATATATACAGGTTTTGGGACTTAAATATCAATTTCAAAGATTAAATGCTATCTAGGCAAGCTAAATCACAGAACTTGGTTTCTAAGTCAGAAACTCGCAAGCAACAAATGACACTAGATCTCAAAAGGGAAGTTATTTATTCAGAGCTTTCAGGACAGAATCCAGCCTAGAGTTGGGAGGAAGATATAAACTGGCTCCATAGCTCATTTGGAATGCAACATCAAAGTTCTTATCATGGTCCAAAAAACAAGACAGGGAGCCCATTAGCATAGCTATTATTCAGTGTTGCACAGAAGTTCTTAACCAAAGTAATGAGATCTAACATGATAAATATTACTGATTTCTCTAATTTTTACTAATAGCTACTATATGCCAGATAGCTCTAAATGTTTTGCATGGATTAATTCCTATAAGTCTCACATCAAGCTCATATGGTACGTGCAATTATTATCCTCATTTTTACAGGTAAGGAAACTGAGACACAGAATGGTTTAGAGACTTGCCATAGTTTCACAGTCTCCTAGCCTGGTTACTTGGTTTGCATCAGATTTGGGGCCCCAGGCCCAGCCAACAATAAAGATATGATTTGGTTTTCCACTGGCCACTTTTTTCCCTAGCATATATCTCCCTAAAACCCCAACTGAGAGGGGCACAGGTTGGTATTCTTGGGTCTCCTGGACATAAGGTGGCCCAGATCTAAGTATCAACCTCTAGACCGAAGAATCCCACAGTGGACCGGGAGAGATGTGGGCAGTTACTGGGCTATCATTAGGAGGCAGGGACTTGGCAGGGGAGAAGACAAGGGTCGATACCAGCCAGTGTGCTGTGTGCTGGGTCAGGAAAGTAATGATAGACAATGGGAGCCCCTGGTAGGTGTCAGGCAAGACAACGGCCAACTTCCCATTTTGAAATATCACTCTGGATACCTGGAAGTTAAATGGAAAATGAACTTGAAAGGAACAAGACTGGAGGCAGGGGACCAATTATCCAGTTAACTGCAGTGGTATGGACGAGAGATACTAAAGGCCTAAAATGAGGCAGGGGAATAAAAATATGGGAAAAGAGGAGAACATTTAAGAGAGGTGAAGAAGGTAAAACCGGCCAGACCTGATGGCTGGGATGATGTGTGAGAGGGAGGAGATGGAGCCTCTAGGATGAATCCCAAGCTGCCAGTATGGATGGCAGAAGGTAAGGAAGGCCACCAGCAAGAAGGAAGTCATATGGATAATGGGAGGGAGAGGGTGTATTCCTAGAACTCTGAACATCCCACAGGGTGGGTCTAGAACTCAGAGGACAGCTCCGGGCTGCAAACACAGATCAGGGCACAAGCAACTAGCAGAGGTCCTAAGACTGAATGTGGCCAAGGAAAGAGTATATCAAGTGAGAAGAGAAGCAGGATTGGATCAGCACCCTGGAACACAGGAGCAGGCAGGCAAAAGGAGGTGGACTTGGAAGAAGGATGACAGAGGATAACAGGTGCGGGGATCAGGAGAGTCTGGAATCACGGGATCTGAGGAATAAGGTCCTCCAGGTAGGGGAGGATAACGAAGCTGAGTGCTCTAAGAAATCCAACAGGAAGAGGCCTCCCCAGTGTCCACTGGACCTGGCAATCAGGGGGTGGTGCCAGTGACCTACCAAGAAGAGGTTCAGCAGCATGAAAAAGACAAAAACCAGACTTCGGCAAGTCGAGGAGAAAAGACGAGGAGCACAAGCTGGGCTTTGGGTCATGTTCCTTTTTCCAAACGGTGGCATCAAAAAAATCTTTCTCAAAAGGTATATTGGGCCAGGCGCAGTGGCTCACGCCTGTAATCCCAGCACTTTGGGAGGCTGAGGCAGGCAGATCACTTGAGGTCAGGAGTTCGAGACCAGCCTGGGTAACATGGTAAAACCCCTTCTCTACTAAAAATACAAAAATTAGCCGGGCATGGTGGTACGTGCCTGTAGTCCCAGCTACTTGTGGGGCTGAGGCACTAGAATTGCTTGAACCTGGGAGACAGAGGTCACAGTGAGCCAAGATTGCGCCACTGCATTCCAGCCTGGGTGACAAAGTGAGACCCTGTCACACACACACACACACACACAAAAAAAAGATAAAGACTAAAAAGAGGTACATTGAAGATTTACAAATTGAGTTGAAAGAAAACGAGATTGAATGTGTTAAAGCTGAAACTCTTTAAGTCCTTATTTTTATGTCAAGAAAGCAGTTAAGATGTCACCACCATAGTATAAGTCTGGGTGACAGAGTGAGACCCTGTCCCTTAAAAATAAAAAGCAGGTAAAATACACATTTTCATAATTTGAGAATTTGCTGTTTTGGTTCTTTAAACAGAAAGAAAGAGAATAGAAGAGGACAGGGAATCATACCTCACACGTGAAGCTGGGTTCTGAAAAACCTGATTAGAAGACATCTAAAAACCTCTAACTACATTAAAGTGATCACATTTCCCATCGGCACCGAGAAAGGGACCTAGAGGAATGTTCGAAAGCAGATGAGAAGCTGGTGATGAGGTAATGTTCAAGGTTGTGACACTGGCAACTGACTGCAATGTACAGGATGGCTTTTTGGCAAAAAGAGGAGTTGCTCTGTTGGCTTCTATTCGCAGCAAGCAAGAAGGCTGTCATCAGGTAAGGTTTTTGCAGTCTAATTTGTGCAACCAAGTATGGCATTAACGTGGCACATACATCAAAAGGCTCAAAGATCAGATGTGAATCCGCCCCTTTGTTGACAGGCCTACCTTGGAGAGGGTGAAGAAGAATAAAGGCAAAACAGAAAGTGCCAGATGACACTAGTGTGTGAAACCTGGGGCCATACATCACTATTTCAACCTTAGTTTAACAACCTGGCTGATGTAGTAATAGAGATACAGACAGAGATAGACATACAGAAGGAGACTAACCACCCGTCTGGTATCAGAAAATTTGGATTCAAATGCAGAAAAAGGCCATGTAATGGTTATGACCTACATGAAGTGGACCGGTTGGTACAAGACCATTTATACACTGCTGATAGGAGTGGTGTTTTTAGAATGCGGACACCTTTACAACACAGAAGGATCTTCTCAAGGACATGATTGCATTCTGTGTCAAGCAAGGGTAGAAGAGCGGAGTGCGGGAGCATGAATGAACCAGGAGCAGGAGAAGAGGGTCAGGTGTTAGGCCCACCACTAACAATGGAGTCACCCTGGCCAAGTCATTACATCTCCACTGCTTTTGATTCCATATCTGTGAAATGGGAGAGCAAACCTTCCCTGTCTACCTGACAGAGATTAGATGGGGCACCAAAAATACAGAGTATGACTGTGCTTTGAGAATCACAAAAGCCCATAGGCCTCACTACTGTGTTCTTTAATCAGTTCATTAGCGTATTAGCACAGGCAACTACCAGATACCCTAAGACTGAATGCAGCCATAGAAAGAGAGTGTATAAAGTGAGAAGAGAAGCAGGATTGGAACAGCACCCGGGGATGCAGGGGCAGGCAGCCAAAAGGAGATGGGCTCAGAAGAAGGACAGGAGAGGACAGACAGTAGGTGGGAGGATCAGGGGAGTGTGGAGTCTAGAACTCCATCTCCTCCCTCTCACACATCATCTCAGCCCTCAGGACTGGCTGGTTTTACCCTCTCTATCTCTCTTAAATGTTCTCTTTTAACATGTTCACATATTTTTATTCCCCTGTCTAATGTGGTCATCTGAGGCTCCAAGAAACCTCCTGGTGGGTGTCCTCCCAATTTCCCCCATGACAAGAACATTCTCTTCCCTTCTAGAGAAGCTCTTCTCTTCATGTAGCCTGGGACCTTGTGTAGGAGCCTGCCTGCCTGCAGCATGGAGGCACAGAGTCCCTCCACCACCTTCAAAGGCTACGAAAAGTCCCACCTACACCACTATGACCCTATTAAACTGCACCCACTTATACATCAACTGCCCCGGACTCACTCCTGTAAATGTAAGTAAAAAGACTTTTAAAATGTTGCATGTTAAGCCACTTAGAAACACTAACCATCACTCTCATATGCCATTATTCCTCAATGGCCATCTAGCGGACTGGGAAATTCTGAAAAAGTGAAAAAACTCTAACCTAAAAAATAGATTTCAAGTGTCATGAAATTTTTATGAACTATATCTAACCATCAATTAACTTTGGCCTGTAGGCATTTGTTCATCTTGATTTTGTAGTTTTCCTGTAGTTTGGGGTCATTTTTTAGGCTCACGAAAATGTGCTCAGGGTTCCGTGGATCAAGTGGCCCTGCCCACTGGCACCAGAGGGGAGAGGGGCCAGTTCTCATAGGCCCAGCAGGACTCCGGGCCCTGGGTTCCATGTGCTGGCCAGGACAGCAGGCTCTGTCAGCGCTTCCTCACAAGACCTTAAGGGAAATCTTGGACTTCAGATTTGGAGATAGCCATGCATATAGTTTGAATATTTTTCCCTCCAGAACTCATATTGAAATGTAATATTATTGAGTATTGAGGGGTATTGAGAGTTTGGGCATTTAAGACGTGACTGAATTATGAGGGCTCTGCCCTCATGAATGGATTTACCCATTCAAGGATAGATGGATTAATGGGTTGTCATGGGAGAGGAATTGGTGGCTTTATTAAGAAGAGGAAGGGGACATGCATTAGCACACGAACACGCTCAGCCCCCTCACCATGAGATATCCTGTACTGCCCTGGGACGCTGCAGAGTCCCCACCAGCAAGAAGGCTCTCAAACAGATGCAGCCCCTTCACCCTGAACTTCGCAGCTTCCAGAACTGTGAAAAATAAATTCCTTTTCTTTATAAATTACCCAGTTTCAAGTATTACATTATAAGCAATAGAAAATGGACTAATACAAGCCAATCATCAGTTAATCTTCATTTACCACAAGTAAAGAGACACACAAAAAAAGAGATGAGGAAAAGAAGGAAAGGAAGAAAGAAAAAAGGAAAGAAAACGGAGAGAGAGGGAAGGGAAGAGAATGGAGAAATTAATGCCAGTATCTGGGTTTGAGGAATGACAATCACAGGATCAATCAACCATGATCCACTGAAAGATAAGAAAAATAGGCAAAATATGTCATCACCTCACATAAAAATTAAATGCCAAGTCATGCTGCCATTTCTTTCCAAAAAGATCTCTTATCTTTACTCATATATAATCTGCTGAGTATCTACTACATGCCAAGCAATATGTCAGGAACTGGAGGTGGCTGGCACCACACTCACAGGCATTCCACTAAATCCTCTTACCTCGTTCACCACCTTCTACTGGAGGTCCTGAGTGTTTACATCTTACCTCCTCCCTCCCAGATGCCAGGACCTTGAAGGCCAGGCCAGCTGGTAACTTTCTTCCCTACAAGGCCTGCCTGATCCAGACCTGCCCACTTCTCTGACCACATCCCTCTTCATGGTCACCCTCGTTCACTGGACTCGAATCATACTGGCTCCTTTCTTATTTGCATTCTCACTCTCCCTCTATCCAGAACACCCCACCACCCCATCAGCAGATTTCCCTCAGGCAGCTGTGTCCTGGACCAAAGTCAAGTCTCCAAACTGCCCTTCTTACCCTAGCCTTGATCCTGCCATTCTCTCTACAACAAGTGTCTTTCTTTTCTTTCCAACTTTTATTTTAGGCTCAAAGGATACATGTGCAGATTTGTTACATGGGTAAATTGCATGTCACGGGGGTTTGGTGTACAGATAATTTTGTTACCAGTTAATTAGCATAATACCAAACAGGTAGTTTTTCAATCCTCATCCTCCTCCCACCACCCTCAAGCAGGCCCCAGTGTGTACTGTTCCCTTCTTTGTATCCACGTGTACTCAGTTAAGCACCCACTTGTAAGTGACAATATGTGGTATTATGGTTTTGTGTCATTGCACTAATTCACTTAGGATAATGGCCTCCAGCTTGATCCATGTTGCTGCATAGGACATGATCTCTCACAACAAGTGTCTTTATCAGCCCCCTGCTCAGAGCCTTCAAGGGTCTGCCAGAGCCTGTGGAGAGCCCCAGATGACCTGTCCACACCTCTTTGTAATAGTGAGCCAGGTACATGCAGGTATTGTACAGAAGTGAGGGCAGGCGGGCAGGGGAAGGAGAGCACGTACCAAGCCCCAAATAACCTGACCACACCTCTCTGTGAAACTCAGCCAGATACATGCAGTTGCTGCACAGAAGAAGAGATGGGGTAATATACAAATCCCCAGATGACCTGCCCACATCTCTCTGTAACAGTCAGCCAGGCACATGCAGTTACTGCACAGAAGAAGAGATGGGCTCATGTTCAAATTCCCAGATGACCTGCCCACACCTCTCTGTGACAGTCAGCCAGGCACATGCGGGAGATGTGCAGGAGCTTGCTCCAAACCATCGCACTCCTGCAGCTGCCACTCATGTTTTCAAGCCATTCCTTTTTCACTGAGAACACTCCCCACCTGCTTTCTCTACTTCACTAACTTTCAGGACAACTTCAGCACACAGGGGGCTCTTCCTGCCCCTTAGCGGATCTCGCAACTGTTGTATGCAGGTATCCACTTCTGTCCTTTTGATATTGCTCTATTCTACTGAGTTCCTTGGGTCAGGCTCTGTGTATCTTCCCCTCAATATCCTTGAGAAAGAATCTATTGATTCTAATACTACATGACACCAAAGTGAGAAGAGGCTATGGTCATCTAGTGAAACATGCCACTGACTGTGAAAATCAGCAAAACTTGTCTAAAGGAACAAGTTGATCATGTTGGATTCAACACTGACCCATTCATTCCAAGCAATGCATCAAGCCTTAGATCCCCAAAGCATAAATCATGGGATGACACTGTATAAATACCCACCCTCCCCACTTAAAACAATGCCCCCTCTTATGCTTTGAAAGAAGACAATATTATTACGCTTCACAGATTTGAGCCAAACTTGAGTTCAACATTTTCTTTATCCCCAAGTTATTAAAAATGTCTACCCATCGTCTTGTGGTACTAAGAGTGGGAATGTTCACCAGCTAGGCTCCCATCCATTCTTCACGAGCCTCAACTCGCTCTTTACTCCCCCTACCTTCACCCTGAAATTTTCCCTAACTCTCCCAGGAAGATGTAAGTTCTTCTTCTCATCTGTCCCCCAACACCTGGTAAAGCACTAAGCCTGCTGTGGTGTAACTGCCACCTGCCTCTCCAGGTCCGCCCTCCACAGGCTGCAAATCCTTGGAGAGTAGAGTCCACATCAGAACCCGCTCACCTATGCTCCCCCGGCAGCCAGGGCAGTGCCCAGCATAGGCAGACGCTCAAATACAGTTATGTGGCTTAAAGAAAAAGGGAAGATTGCTTGCCTCTTTCTGTTAATGATTCACGTGTAGTTAGTCCAGCAAACCCTCCTAACAACAACGACAAAAGAAAAAAACTAAAAATCTGGTTAAAATGTTTTTTAAAAAAAAAAATTAAATTTAAGAACTTTAAGAGACATCATAGAGAAAGTGAAGAAAAGCCAAATAAGGAGAAACTGTATTCCTAACATGTAACCAAAATGACCCACACTTAAAAGAGCTAAAGAATTCCTGAAGACAAGATAACAACAAAATGACCCAATAGAAAAATGAAAAAATAGTTGAACAGATACTTTACTAGAAGAAAAGGTGGAGGAGGGAGGGAAGGATAGTAAAAGAAAGTAAAGAAATCCAAACAGCTAAAAAACATATGAAAAGGGGCTCAACCTCATTAACAATCATGAAGATAAAAGTAAAACCATATAGAAGGTCACTGCACAGCCACTAGACTGGCAACACGGAATGTTCACACCAAGATATGGACCAAGAGAGGCTAATGCATGTTGCCGCAAACTGGTGCAACCACTTTGGAAAACAGTTGAGCATCACCTAGCAAAGCTGAAGCTGTGTATCCCATGGCCTGCAAGTCCTCTGTGGGTTTATGTATCTTGGAGAAGCTGGTGGACAAGCATACCAGGGGACACACATGTCATGAGTCCACAGCAACTGAGCTCATAAAAGCAACAAAACAGAAGGAACCCAATTATCCACTGCAATTGAATGAATAATTACATCATGCTAGGTTCACATGGTAGAGGCACACTTCACCCAATGGTATACATACTGCAAAGAAATGTGTGAACTACGGCTACACGTGAGAACTGGTCAGTCTGACCAATATAACTCTGAGTAAAAAAGTAAACTTCAAAACAAATATACAAGGCCAGGTGCAGTGGCTCACACCTGTAATCCCAGCACTTTGGGAGGCTGAGGTGGGAGAAATGGTTAAGCCCAGGAGTTCGAGACCAGCCTGGGCAACATACTGAGACTCTGTCTCTACAAAAAAAATGTTTTTAATTAGCTAGACGTGGTGGCACACGTCCACCCTGTAGTACCAGCTAGTCCGGGGGCCAAGGTGAGAGGATCCCTGGAGCCCAGGAGTTCAAGACCAGCCTGGGCAACATAGCGAGACTCTGTCTCTACAAAAAGTAATAAATTAAAAAAATTAGTTACACGTGGTTTAGAGATGCATACGTGGTTGGCAAAACTATAATGAAATAAAAAAGTATTAGGCTAATGCAAAAGTAATTACAGTTTTTGCCATTAAAAGTAAGGCCATCCACGTATGCATCTCTAAACAAGGTGCTTTAGCATGTGTTTTACTGGCAAAAACCACAATTACTTTTGCACCAACCTAATAATTGTCATTGAAGTTGGGACAGTGGTGACTTTTGGGGCAGAGAAAGGGTGGGCTCAGGAAGACCCCCCAGGAGAGTGTCTGGCAATGGTCTATTTCTGGGCAGCAGCTATGCAAGTGTTCACTTCATAATTATTCATCACACCACGTCTTCATGTCATATGTACTATTCTGGACATATATTGTATTTCACAATAAGAAAAGTAAAGAAAGAAAGACAGTAAAAAGAAATGTATGACCAAATGGGTAAATAGGCAACAGAGGCCCCCTTCACAAGGTTTTTATGAGGACTATAGAGAACTTACATTAAATGCCTAGAATGATACATAGCACCCAACTGGTAGTTATTACTAACATTTATAACACCGATGACAACAACACTTATTGCAGCACATGCAAAGTGATTTTTAGGTTTATTTTCTTTCATCTGTGTGATAAAAACTGCATTGATACTCTAACATATTCCAAAAAGGAGGCTATAGTAGGAATTTCTCTCTAAAGACCCAGTGACAGGCCTAGAGGAAATATTAACTATAACTCTGGCATTGCCAAGCTTAAATCAAGTTACCCAGGTGGAGAGATGGTCTTGATCATGCAAGTGCTTCCCGAGGGGTTTTGGTGGTAGGACACCTATAAGATTTACAACAGCACTTCTGCAGCTGAGGAAATGCGACAGGAAGATGAAGTTTTTTTCATTAATATCTGGGGTGGCCATCAATTCCCTAAAATGCAAGCCAGCACCAAGTCACCCTGAGAAGTGTGTAGCTGGGCTGGGGGAGGGCGGTATCCCAAGTTCTTGAGAACTTTGAATTCAGACTTAATTCAGTTACTTCTGAGACTTAGAAAGCAATTTCATCTAATCAGAGCCCGTAAAGGATGAAGTGATAGCTTCTTCTGTCTTACCTCTCTTTTATTTCTGGGGGAAAAAAACAACAAGAACAGATGCTTCGGAGAAATATTCCCCACCATGTAAAGTGGAGAGGTCTGTGGCCTGTGACACTTCTCACAACCCCTAACTGGCAGAGGTTTCTAGAGTCAGACCTCAATCTAGCTGTACTGCCTAACAGCTTTGCAACTTTGAGAATGTTTGTTCCTTTTATTGCAACGACTGGAGCTAATATAAACAGAGCAGTCTGCATGGAGATGCTCATCAAATTACTATCACTGACAGTTTACACAAAGAACAGTGGAAATTGCCTCAGTTAAAGGAACAGAACCAACAGTATTCCTTTTAACGCGCATTTGGAGTTTGAGCACTTCCTGTTTACATCTGCAGCAATAGAGGAACACGAGCTCAAGGACGGGACCCCAAATTCACAACAGATAACGAGAGCTGTCACTGAGTTTCTACTACATGCCTCAGTCACCTAAAGATGGCGATATTAACATTCTCATCTTGCAGACAAGGCCCTGCGAAGTTAAGTGACTTGCTGAAGGTCATGCAGTTAGTCACTAGCCAAACCAGTGTTCTAACTAAGGTCTGTCGGATCCTAATGTTCACGCCCCAGTCTCCTTGGCCGCTGGAGCAGCGATCACGAAAGCTCACCACAAACAAGCTTCACTTCAGCAATAATCTCCCCTGCTAATGGATCAGATGGATGATTTCTGCAACTTTTGCTTTTATACTGTATTTTCAGTTTTGCAGATGACTTTGCATTTCAAATCACAGCATCAACAAGATGGTGCTGTTTCCACAGCAGCAATTCCAGCTCCCAAAGTTCTAATAGCATAACCTTCTCACCATTTATTCCCCTTCCCTCTCTATTCCCTCTTCAGGACCTGGCTCTGTACAGACCCCCATCTGAACTGCCCACAGAACTACCAAACACTGCAGGTCAGAGTTAACACCACTGCAGTAGTGAAAATGGATTATAACTGCGTTTGCATAGATTTCCAAAGAACACACCAGAAACAGATTACATGCACTCCCTCTTACAGGAATCTCCACTGAGTCTTCTTGAACATAACAATAATGAAGTTAGGTTTGCTGTGCTCAACATAAGAAAACAATACACTTACAGATAGTAAACCTGCTCTTTGCTAAGAGGAGGGCTCCTGGTGGGCTGCAGTGAACCTCTGCTGTGATCCTTCAGCATCCTCCAGGGCCTGGCTCACTGCATCTGGTGAGTGTGAAGAATCCCATGAGCCTTGGGACCATGCTTGGTTATCCTGGGCTGAGCACCTCCTTTCTGAAGCACTTACACATGTTTTATCTTGTATTAACCTCAAGAGGCCTCTGGCAACTGTGAGAGGAGGGAAGAACTGAGAACTCAAAGGCACAGAATGGAGTGAAGGACCAGGCACGGCCCAGAAACAGAGGATCTGTTGAACGCTCTGCCCTTGTGGCTCCAAGCCCTTGAAGGAGCTCAGAGTCCTACCTCCACCTGGAAGTTGGCCATGATAAATCTATCATATTAAATTTCTGCAGAACCTATTCATTTGCTCATTTGTTCATTCATCAAATATTTATTAAGCACTGCATAGGTGCTGGGAGTAGGACAAAAACTAAACAAAGAGCTTCAAAGAATTTACATTCTAGCATTATGAACAAGTAAATACATAGCCCATTGATGCTGTTAAACACATAAAAATAAGGCATTTGAGCCAAGACCTGAAGGAGGTGAGAGAAGCCCCATGTGGCTACCTGGGAGAAAAGCAGAGTGAGAAGTGGGAAGAGCAGGTGCAACCAAGCACAGAGATGGAGTGGGACATGCCACGTCTGCAATGGAGGGTGGAGGGCAAGGCGGTGAGGGAACCAGAGGCCAGGCAGAGCAGGTGCTTGTGGCCACCTGTAGGATTTCGTCTTTAACTCTGAGTGTGACCAGAAGCCACTGAAGTGACAAACATACATGGGGTTCACTATACTATTTTCTCTACTTCTGGGTTCTCTGATAACCAGTGTTTCCCAAAGTCTGTTTCACAAAATGTAAGTGCTGGCAGGCACTTTGGGAAAAATAGGAGGAGAGGGACTTCTCCAGCCAAATGAGATTGAAAATCACTGCATACTGTGTCGCTACCACCTAACAGCTACCGACATCCCAGGGAACTAGTGTTCTAGAGAGCACACCGTGGAAAACACTGACTTACGGCCTCTTCCAGGGAGGGTCTATCTTGTCTCCTAGGTAAGCTGAGCTTCCTGAGGACAGAAGCCATGTCTTCTGCTACTGCTGGGTTCCACCACAGCCAGTGGAGCACTGGGCACTAGAGACTCAGAACGGAACATGCGAAAACAAAAGCTTGATTGGCTGACTACCGGACTCACCTCGCTACTTCATGTTAACTGTGCCCACGAGAAACTTCTTTTCCACTCGGAGGAATTCCATCACATTGAATCTCTGAACCCCAAGGCCCACTATCTACCCAGGGTCACCCAGTAAAGCTTGTGACTCTTCCAGAATGTTCTGGACGATGACACAGGCTGACAGACAGAAATGTTTCATAGAAATACGAGTTCAGACCAGGTGCGGTGGCTCATGTCTGTAATCCCAGCATTTTGGGAGGCCAAAGCAGGCGGATCACAAGGTCAGGAGATCGAGACCATCCTGGCAAACACAGTAAAACCCTGTTTCTACTAAAAATACAAAAAATTAGCCGGGTGTGGGGGCGGGCACCTGTAGTCCCAGCTATTCGGGAGGCTGAGGCAGGAGAATGGCATGAACCTAGGAGGCGGAGCTTGCAGTGAGCTGAGATCACGCCACTGCATTCCAGCCTGGGCGACAGAGCGAGACTCCATCTCAAAAAAAAAAAAAATAATAAGAAATACGAGTTCATCCCCAGAGGCTGCTCAGTGCCTGAGAGTCATTGCAGCAGAGCCACATGAATGCTTCCCACCCCACAGCAAGAAGAATACTGATCACCAGGCCAATGGCCAAAGATCTGCACCCCTAGACTGGGCAGTGGGCAACTCGAAAAAAATGCATATTCATAACAAAGGACCAAGACTGCAAATTACAAGATACATGGTGGTGCTCATAAGGAAAATTTCTAAAGAACATTTGCACCTAGAATGCTCACCTTCTTCTCCAGCCTGAGCTCAGTGGGAATGTGAACCACGTGTACACAGGACAATGTGGGGGACCAGTGCACTCCACCTGACCCAAACATACACACCCAGACTCCCGTGACCCACAGACAGTCACAGGAGACAAGCAAGGGGAAAGAAACACAGAGGCAGAAGCCAAGAGATATCAAGAGACACACGCCCGAAAGGAAGAGGCCCTCGGACCAAGGAGCAAAGGGGAAGCAGATTTTCATGGGCTCATGTTAGCATGTAAAGAAGTTTGTACTAAAGATTTCAAAGTAATGTTGATGTTTACGGGATCTCAGGTGAATGAGAACATCACTCCCTTCTCCTTTTCCCAGTGGCCAAGTATAATTCAAGCAGATTTGGTAGGTCACACTCTGGTCTGTAAACCAAGTCTTCAATCCAAGTCTTCCTGAAAGCGGAGAGGCTCAAGGCCGAGTCCACCAGGCACCATCCATGCTGGGAGAGAAAAATCTTTTAATATATTTTTTGCTTTATCTCTTCAGGATTTATAAACCTGAGAACATGAGGCTGGGACTTATGTTCCATCCAGGGTTGGTCACAACGGAAAAAAAAAACAAAACAAAACAGCACAGGGTAAAGATCCAGAGAGAAAATGCCAGGTCTTCATATCATTTAACAAGCACAAAGCTATCTTGGTTTTAAAATAAGGCCAGAGACAAATTAAGCAATTTAAGAGAATAAATGTTTTAAAACCGTGGCATACCACAAGTTCAAAAATGGCTTGTGTTGAGGCAATTATCTCATCACAATAAATAACAGTACATCAATCCACACTAATTGCCTTTTGTGCAAGCTTAGAAGACTCTTTAGCGTTCTCTGATTATTGATTTTTTTGTAATCGTTTGTGTCAAAAATGCACTATTTCCAGAGAATATACTGCACACTCTTAGACAGGATTTTAATTTAACATAAAACAATCCAATTTCCTTTTTTTTCCAGAGGTGCTTTAAACATCTAAAATAGAATGAAGCTGAAGATGGCACTAAGAGGTTTTTAGTAGAGACTTTGCATTTCAAACCAATTTAATAAATGGCCCCTGTTACCATCACCACATGGTCCTGCCACGCATCCCGCTCCCAACCCCACCCGCCACATTCAAAATTAACAAGAAAACCATGTGTAATCTCAGATTCCTCATCTTCTTGCAAATTCAGAACTGAAAAGCAAGACAAACACCACCAACAGAAACTCTATGCTTTACTTCTTTCCCTCTGCCCCTTGGTTCAGTAATTTCCACTGAACCTGGAAAATGTTCTGGCTGCTAACTTTACACTCCATCAGCATTTTGTTTGAAGATTTTGCTTGAGTCTTGATAGCTAAATATACAGCTGCAGGCTTAAATAGGCAAAGCAGTGAGGGGAAAAAGGACAAAGGGGTAAATAAGTTCCTCTGCTTCACTTAAAAATGAGAAAGCGTGTACTAACGCACATAGAATAGTTTTCACTACAGAGACATGGATCAAAATCCCAACTCTAGCTCATAGAAATTGTGTTACTCCTGAGCACATTACTAAACTAGACTGTGGGCCTCAGTGTCCTCATCCATAAAACGGGGATGTTAATTACCTAGCTGGTAGAGTTTTTCAGGGCAAAATAAGGTAATACACAGAAAACATCTGCATAATGCCAAACACATGGCTATTACAAAGAAACCAGCCCACCCGTCTTATTCATTCTAATGCTAGATATTTAAACATTCAACCTTGTGGTGGAAGTTTCTTGTGGAAAGATGAAACCGTCTTCTAGGTAACAGGAGGAGTTGTAGTATAAATAAAACTGCAATGCCATAAGCAATGCCAGATGACTCAGCATTCTGAGGGGGTACTGAGACTCTCAGGCGATTACTTTGAACTATTTATAAATGTGTGGCTTCCAAACAATCTGCTTATTTGAGATCATTTTATTGCTTTCACTTCCTTGCTAACAAAGTTTAGATTGGAAACTAGGAGCAAATTACACAGCCACATCCTCGGCTGACCTCATCCAAACATCACCTTTGTTCAACTGAGCACCCAAGCCCCTTATACATTCTAGGTTCTCAGATGCCTCGTGTATTTTGTATATACAACCATTTCCCTTTCACACCGACACATTATAAAGGCCTTCAGGACCTATTTCATCATCAGGAATGCAAAAAGAGGTTACACTAATTCCCTTTGACTTGTGGGTATCAGTCAGTCAGAGAGCTTTCTGGTTGCTACAGGTTTTTTAAGCTACAGGTTTTACACAACAGGATAATATATTAATCCAATTAAAACATAATTTTTAAAAACTGATAAAGTTGGAATAATTAGTTTGCTGGTTTTCTGGGTTCCCACAGCACCTTGTACATAACTTTTTGTAGCACTTAACATATTTGCTGTTACTTTTGATGTCTATTTGGCTCTCCCCAGAATTGTAACCCTGGCAGACCAGAGGCCTGGCTTCATCCTGAAATCCTCTGCCCCTGTCATGGTGCCTGACACAGAAGTACCTGGTATCCAGAAAAAAAAAAAGTGTTGAATACATAAGTAAACATTTCATATGCTTTGCATCAAAAAACCAAATGAATAGTTAGTACTTTATTTGTACTTACGTTTTTTTCTTAAAATTCTGAATGTCAAATCGTGGTATCATGTATTCTATATGGCATTCTCAGGAAAAGTTTCTCAATGATAATGAAATCAGTGATTGAGATCTCCCTTGCCTCTCACTAGTTCTATGCAAATACTTTTAGTTATGCAGATTTTAGGCTGACAACAGGCAATAGATTTCTCCGGCTTCATGGTGCACATTTTTGAAGATTCAATTGCATTTAGAGATACATCAAACATAAACTTTAAATAGTGTCTTCTCCAGATGATGGCGTGGATGGTTTCCCTTGTGAAAGAGCATACTCATCTATACCAAAAGGCTGTCGGCTACAGAAGAGAAGGCCAGTCTCACCTTCTGGAGGTCAGGGACAGAGGAGTGATCTGAGCTATTTGTCAAACAGCAGAGAGGGTTATTCCATTTCAGAAGCAAAAGTGTCTAAAGTAAGAAGGAAGGGTCAGCATGAAGTCATACTGAAAAATCTCCAAAATGCACAAATCTCAAAAACCATGGATTTCAGACCTGAATTCCTTTTTTGTGGACTTGCACATTCACATACCAAATTTTGACATGCTTTCCATAAATCAGGAAAAGCTCTTGGTGCACTTGGAGCTTAACAGAGGAATGAGCCAAAGGGCAAACTTTCTCCAGTGCTGGGGCCTTGTGGCATGTCCTGTGCAATGCAAAAAATGGGTGAGAGGTAGTGAAGAGGAAAGAATGGCACGGCAAGGGCCGGGCAAGGGCCGGGCAAGGCCCTTCTGCAGGAGAATCACACTTTTTGAAGGCAGAGGCAGCAGGTCCAGCAGTGAAGGGCAGGGCCACTGAGGAGAGAGACATTCGCTGTTAGAAGGAGGCCATTTACTAAGAACTCCACGTGGGAGACGTACCTGGCAAAAGCTTTTCGGCTGGTGTGGTGGCTCACGCCTGTAGTCCCAACACTTTGGGAGGCCGAGGCAGGTGGATCAAGAGTTAGGAGTTCAAGACGAGCCTGGCCAAGATGGTGAAACCCCATCTCTACTAACAACACAAAAATTAGCCGGGCGCGGTGGCAGCCACCTGTAATCCCAGCTACTCGGGAGGCTGAGGCAGAAGAATCGCTTGAACCTGGGCGGCAGAGGTTTCAGTGAGCTGAGATCACACCACTGCACTACAGCCTGGGCGACAGAGTGAGACTCTGTCTCAGTGACATATTTATGTGTCACTGGTACATCATGAAAGAATGTGCCACATTAGTGGAATTAAGTGAATATGACTCTGTGAACAAACAGGCACCAAGAATCTTAAACAAAGTCATGAAAGAAAGGAAGATTATAGAGTCAGGACAGTCCTGTGATGAAAAAAGAAAGAAACCAGGATGGAGTCTCTACAGAACTAACACTTGAGAACAACATGACAAGCCCTCTTTACTTACTTCCTGACTAATCACAATGTGTATAGTGGCAAGAAGAGGTACTTCTTTTATCTCTGTGCTACAGGTAAGCTGCAGAGGGGAGACTGCTTGCCCAAGGCCACCCAGGCAATAAGTGGGAAGCCAGGATTCTATGATAGTCTGACCATAGAGCCACAATCTCTAATGTCAAAAAAGGAAGGTCTTGTGCTGTAGGATACAGGCCTTCCATCAAACCTGCACACTGTTGTTTCTCCCATGGGGACAGTCCCAAGGGTCCATGAATCTCCAAGTCTTTCCTGAACTACCCACGGGTAATGCTGCATTGGTAATACCCTTGCATGACAGCTGGCAGAGGACTCTCTCCTCGTGACTCTGCACCCACCCAGATTACTCACATCAGCCACAGCCTGCTGTCTCAGTCACCCTCCTCGCTCCTTACTCCCAGCTTCAAGCTCTGTGTATGTTGGAGCAGGGGCAATAGGTACATCTGAAAGGCACCCACATTGTGCAGACACTGACAGGCACTGTCAGAATCACAGGGGTGGAGTATTCCTGCTTCCAGCTAGGATGCAGAAAACCACAAGAGACCACTGATCTCAAACTAACAACTTGACAGATCTATCAGATTGCCGAGGATACAAAGAAAACTAAGTGAACTAATTTAGAAAAAGACAAGAGGTGGATAGGTCGCTATGCTAGAGACCAAGGTATCCACCAGTTCCTTTTCTCCTACTTTTATCTCCAGCATAGTGACCCATCAACCTCTTCCCTGTGAAATGGAGAATTCTTAACCAAGGGCAAGAGGGTTGGGGGCTGAAGCTGGGGCCAGACATGAAAGAGGAGAGGAAATCCACCCCTTACAAAGTACACAAGGCCTTCATCAAGTGCACCGCCAACTCTCCGAAGAGTTCCCCGGGCAGGGCAAGGCAGGAGAGAGATGCCTAATAAACAGAAAGCCCGGGGTGGAGCTGGAGAGAGACAGAAACTCTGCAGCATCCCGAAATGCTGGTAGCTGACCTACAAAGCTGGTAGAGAGCCTGTATGATTGAGAAGGCCAGTGCTGGGCTGTAAAACACAACGTGATTTCTGGAATCTCACTGGTGCTCAGATGCTCAACCTTGCTGAAAGCAAAGTCCTGATCCTCTTTTCAGAATATCTGAAGATAGTGAAAACCAACTCTAGAGCTGTTCAGAGCCCAGATCCAGACCCAGCTCGACTACAAATGAGATTTATTCATTCTTGAGTTGGCGGTTGCCAAGACCACCCTCAGGTTCAATGACTCACTGAGAAGACTTGCAAGACTCAGCATATAGTTATGCTCATGGCTATAATTCATTATAGTAAAAGAATACAAAGCAAAATCAGCAAAGGGAAGAGGCACAGGGGGTGAAGGCTAGGGGAAACCAGGTGCAAGTTGCCAAGGGTCTTCTCCAAGTGGAGCCACACAGCACATGCTTATCTTCCCAGCAAGGAACTGTGACAATACTTATGAAATGCTATCAACTAGAGATGCTCGTTAGAGACTTAGTGACCAGAAACTTTAGTGATGGCTGATCATGTAAGTACCCTCTGCCTAGCATGTACCAAAATTCCATACTCCCAGAAAAAAGGCAAGTATTCAGCATAAATCACATTGTTTGTATAAATGCTTTAGAAAGTGTAAGCTCCTCTTAACAGTGAGGTGCTACGAACTGTCTTGGAAGTCCATGTTCTCAGATGCCAGCCCAAGCTTGTAAGCAGGTCTTTCAAAGGAGAGCAGCCAAGCCTGCTATATTAACTCCTTTCTGCACAATTCCCCACACTAACAACATATACTTTCCCAAGGCCAACTATTGTTTACCTCAGTCTACTGTTTTTTCACATATAATGTCTGGCATTCAATTAAAACATTATGAGGCATGCAAAGAAACAAGAAAAGATGACCTCAAATCAGGAAGAAAAACATCTTTGCAGCCCTGCAGGGAAAAAAAGAAAAAGAAAAAAAAAGTCAATAGAAACTGATGTGCAGGTGCCCCAGATATTAAAATTATTAAACAAAAACATTGAAGTAACTAGAACAAATATGTTAAAAGCTCTAGGAAAAAAAAAAAACGTGTGAACAGATGATAAAATGCAACAGAGAAACAAAAACTACAAAAAAAAATGCTACATGGGAGGCTGAGGCAGGAGGATCATTTGAGCTCAGGAGCTCAAGCAAGATACAAAAAGAAGGAAGGCGGGAAGGAGGGAAGGAGGGAGGGAGGGAGGGAAGGAGGGAAGGCGGGAGGGAGGGAGGGAAGGCGGGAAGGTGGGAGGGAGGGAGGGAAGGAGGGAAGGCGGGAGGGAGGGAGGGAAGGAGGGAAGGCGGGAGGGAGGGAGGGAAGGAGGGAAGGCGGGAGGGAGGGAGGGAGGGAAGCAAGGAAGGAAGCAAGGAAGGAAGGTAGGAAGGAAGGAAGGAAGGAAGGAAGGAAGGGAAAAAGAAAAGGAAAATAAAAAGAAAAGAACCAAATGAAGATCCTAGAAATTTTATTAAAACATCACATTTGTTGGTCTTAATAGCAGATGTAATATATCCTAAGAAAGGGTAAGTGCACTTGAAGAAAGGCAAATAGAAATCATACAAACTATACAAACTGAAACATAAAAAGAAGAATTAAAGGGAGAGAGAGAGAGATCACCTGAATGTGAGGTGCTATTAGTGCCTCACATATATGTATTAATATATATGTGTTAATATATGTGGTATTGAAGTCCTAGAGGGAAAGGAGAGAACAAATGAAGCAGAAGGAATAAAGAGATAATGGTTGAGAATAGCCCAAAACTGATGAAGGATATCAACCCACAGAAGTTCAACAAACCCCAAGTAAGGTAAATATAAAGGAAAACCACACCTAGACTTGCTGATGTTAATATAATGAAAACCAAAAAAAAGAGGAAAATCTTAAAGCCGGCTAGAAGAAAAAGACTCATTACACATAGAGAAACAATGATAAGGGTTAGAAACAAGAAAGGATGAAAAGGGATGGAACATTTTTAGAGTGATGTCCCCCTAGAAGTCTATGGCTATCAAAATATTTTTCAAAAATGAAGTCCACATACAGACATTCTCAAACAGACAAAAATCGAGAGAATTCAATTCTAGCATACCAGCACACAAGAAATGCTAAAAGAAGTTCTCCAAGCTAAAGAAAAATGTATCAAATAGAAGCCCAGATCTGCGGGGAGAAAATGAAGAATACCAGAAAGGTGAATTATGCAGGTAAATGTATATTTACCCTTTTAAAAATATTTTAATCTTTTAATTAAATGCTTTTTCCATTTAAAATCTTTTTAAAATTTTAGTTTCATTATGTATTTTTAAAATATTTTATAAATATTTACTGATTACAGCAAAAAATAACACTATATTGAGGAGTTCATAACATGAACATGTGTGACAACAAGAGCACAAAGTGTAGGAGGAGAGTAAATGAATTACAGTGTTTTATGGTTCTTATATTGTTCATAAAAGAATATAATATTTGAAACTAGAATATGTTGTAATAAAGATAAGGTAAGGTCTACAGCGACCACTAAAACAAGAGGAACAGAAAAAAGTATGGTTAAAAGGTCAGCAAATCCCAACTGAGGGATACTCTATAAAATGATTGACCAGTACCCCTCAAAACTTCTAAGGTCATCAAAAACAGGGGAAGTCTGAGAAACTGTTAAATCCAAACAGATCCTAAAAAGGACATGAGAACTAAGGTACTGTGGTATCCTAATGGGATCCTGAAACAGGCAAAGGCCATTAGGTACAAACTAAGAAAATCTGAATAAAATACAGACTTTAGCTAATAATAATGTATTAATATTGATTCATTAGTTATAACAAATGTTCTGTATTGATATTAGATGGTAACAACAGGGGAAACTGGGTGTGGGGTATATAGAAACTCTCTGTACTATAGTCACATTTTTTTCTATAAATCTACAACTGTTCTAAAATAAAAACTCAATATAATAGATAAAATGGAATACTAAAAAATACTTGATTCACTCAAAAGAAGACAGAAAAGAAGGAAAGAGAAGCAAATAACTTATACAACAATAGAAAATAGATACCAAGATCATACTCTTAAGTTAAAAGTTGTTGATAATTACACTATATGTAAATGGACTATGCACTCCAATTAAAGGGCAGTGATTGTCACCCTGTTACACACAGGTACATAATCCACATACACACATGTAGGCACACACACAGACACAAACAAGAACTAGCTGTGTGCTGTTTACAGGAGAACATTTTAAGTAAAATATTTGAATAGGACCTTTCTTTGCAGAATTCAAAACCCAGTGCACTGTCTAGTAGATTATGGGCTGTGGGGCCCCTGCATCAGAACCTCACAGGAAAGTGTTCAAGTTAAGGATCCTAGGTTGGGCTCTAGGCTTACTGAAAGCATCTTCTGGGTTTAGAAACACAGTATGTGAACATTTATCAAGATCCCAAGGTAATTCTGATGTTGACTAAAGTTACAGAAAAGTCAATCTTGCAGGAAGGGTGGCAAGAGGCCAAAGCTTCTCCTTGTAAGAAGAAAGCCCCGTAACTCTCTTCATGAGAGAGCAAACCTGAGGTCCTCCCCAGCACCCCAGCACCTCCTCCCCAGGAATGGCTTGGCAGGGCTGATGGGCCAAGCCTTCCCAAAGCTGTGTGGAGACATTCCTTCTGGTCTGTTCCCTCAAAGCAACTCCTCTTTCAAAGCCTCTGAAATAATTATATCAGTGTTCATATTTTCTCAAATAAGAAGACAGAGGCTCAAAAAGGTAAAGGAATTCCCAAAGGTTAACTAATTAGTAAGCAGCAGCACCAACATTTTGGCCCCAATCTGCCTAACCCAACAATTCCAAACAACAAGAAAAAAGTAAAACAACATCAATATCTAAAAATTTATAAAAAATACAACACCTAGAAAAATATTTAGAGTGAGCTATTTTTAAATATAATGTAATCTCTCCAAAAAGTATACAAACCACGATCAGGCTGGGTTACATTCCTTGCTGTAGTTCTTTCGAGAACTAGAGTCATTTTCAGGAGATAGGGGAGGAAATAAGAGCCAACAATTTTTGATCACCTGCCTGGTACCACGTACCATACTTACTACTCATAAAAAATGGTATTGCTTTTAATATCTCCAACACCAGAAGACAAATATCACTATCAGCATTTTACAGATCATAAAATTTGTTAAATAACACAGCCTACAAGTGGCGCAACCAGAAATTGAAACTTCATCTGCCTGGTTCTAAATCCTGTGCTTTGCCATGAGACCTCATCACTCTCAGAGATTTTCAAATGCCAAACAGAATATCAATGAAATTCTAAAGGCAATCTTCACTATCTTCATAGGATGGTATCACGGATGAGAAACATGTTTCCATTCTGCTTTGACTTTAGATAGTTTCTAGGATAATATTCTTATTTACTATGTTGCTGTTTTTTACTTAAATTATTGAATAGGTAAAGCAATTAATTGACATGGTTAAAATATATATATAGGGAAAAGTCTCACTCTCAGCCCTGTCCCTCAGTATACCCAGTTCCAACCCTCACCCACCTGCAACAGGTTATGTTTCTTTGTTTATTTTGCATGTATTCTTGCAGAGGCTTGAAAGCAAATATAAGTAAATACAAATATGGTTTTGCCCTTTTTTAATCTTGCTTTTTGCCCTTCTTC
The DNA here is from genome assembly GCF_028885625.2 of Pongo pygmaeus. Classification (NCBI taxonomy): domain Eukaryota; kingdom Metazoa; phylum Chordata; class Mammalia; order Primates; family Hominidae; genus Pongo; species Pongo pygmaeus. The sequence goes on from NC_072380.2 coordinate 147,453,787, forward strand.
ATATATCTTAAATATCTTTCTATAGAAGTAGAGAGATCCCATATTCTTTCCTGTAGCCACAAAGCATCATTCTGTTGTTTGTGTGCCCCACTGCCTATTTAACCCTTACCCTAATTCACAGACATTTCAGTTGTTGCTAATGGATAACCCTGCACAGTAAGCATTTCATGCATCTGCAAGTATACCTGTAGGATAAAGTTTTACAAGTGGTGAGTCGAAGAACACATGCATTTGCAATTTTGACAGAGTCTGCCAAACTGACCTCCACAGGGTCAAAGGCACTAACACTCCCACCAGCAATGTGTGAGAATGGCTGTTCCTCATAGCCTCATCAATGGAGCATGCTTGCAAACTTCTGAATATTTACCAATCTGATAAGTGAAAAATGGTATCTTGGTGTAGTTTTACTATTTTTTTTTAACTATCTGTGAGGTTGGACAACTTACCATATACCCAAAGTTATTCCCTTCTCTGTGATCTGTTCTTTTTATATATCCTTTGCCTATTTTTCACCTGGATTACTGGTAGCAGTTTATTTTTAATATGAGATATTCATAAAAATAAGACAAATATTAAAGAGCTAATATCATATGAAAATAAAAATAATTCCAGCTGTCCAGTCAATATTTTTTTCTTGAATTTTGAAAATATTATCTTAAAATCCATTCTCAGCCTTTGATATTTAACAAGTATGCTAAGAGAAATCTAGCATAGTTTCCTAGAATGAATGGGCCACTCAATCAATCTACCAAACTATCTGGGGAGGAAGGCAGAGAGATTCAAGATCAGCTAAAATGGCAGATCTCACAAACCATTTTGGCATGGGGTTGTGATGTAAGCCCTAGCAAGACTTTCCTCTCATGTTCTTCTGTTTTTCTTCTCTCACTCTCTCTCTCTTTCCCTCCCTCTCTATCACTGACACCACCCATCCCAAACTCAATGTCTCTCATGACAGTGTTTTCACAGGTTGTATGAATCCCATGAACTCAACATATAATAACTTTCAAACTTAGTATAGAATAATATATATATAAGGTTAGCACAAAGAGGTATCCTCTTTAAATGAAAATGAGTGTCCCTTTTAAATGAAAAGATCAAATTTTATTTTAAAATAAACTCACTTTTGATTCACGTGCAAGCTCTGTCATTGAGAACATTTCTATCAACAGAGTTAGGGGTCCAAATGAGCCAAATGAGAGAGAACTCCACAAGGTGATTCCTGCCTCCTAACTACACTGCCTTACGTAATGATACATGGACTTATTTATTTGGAAGAAAGCAAAGAGTTGAATAGCTAGATGGAAGGATTTGGAAAAAAGCAAAGAGTTGAATAGCTAGATGGAAGGATTTGGAAGAAAGCAAAGAGTTGAATAGCTAGATGGAAGGATTTGGAAGAAAGCAAAGAGTTGTATAGCTAGATGTAAGGATTTGGAAGAAAGCAAAGAGTCGAATAGCTAGATGGAAGGAATAAGCCTATTTCTGTTTAGAGAGTCCTGGCTCAGCAACATTCGTCTTGTCTAAGTATCTTCTCTGGCACCTCTTTAAGGTTGAAAATATCAGTTCCACCCTAGGGAATGCATTTTAATTGCACCTGCAAGAAGAGAAAATAACATCTTTACTATTTGTGAATTCTCAGATGTTTGATGGGCTTCACCCAGCATTTTATAGCTGTTTAGATTTCAGGATGACATGGAAATGCTTTTGGCATAAAGATATCCAGTGTAGGGTTACTTACAACAACAGAAACTGGGAATGACCAAACTATTCACTTATGAAAGGAATAGTTACACTATGATAATCATCCTTAAGCAGCCATTAAAACTAGTTTATAAATACATTTTCATAAAATGGAAAACACCTACAAAATGCTGATTTAAAAGGCAATATTAAAAATTGAATATAAGTTCTCTGGCCCTGCCTTTCACTGGGAAGGTACCCTAACAGCAAACCATCAGGCCAGTCATCTAAGCCACGTTCTCCAATAGAGCTTTATCAGTGGTAAACTAGGCACCGATTTCCATCAAAAAAAAAAAATCTGCATTTATAATATAACCTCAACCATGTCTAAATATCAAAAAAATTCCATATGGAAGGGAATCAACAAGTACTTTCCAAATCTTATTTAGTGAACACATTAATTTTATTTTTAAAATAAATATACAAATAATATATACTTTTAAAAGGCAATACAGGAATTTGCCCTTATAGTATTTCCTGACACAAGTCCTATATTGTAAATTGTACATCTACATCTAGAAAAGCAAATTGATTTCATCTTGTAAGCCAATCACAATTGATTAGTAGCATCTGTGTGAGGATGTTGAGCTCTAATCTAAGATTAGTAAAAAAGCGAGACTTGATTTCTTAGTAATGTTTGCCATTGGTATATGTATGAATATTACATATTTTCTGATCTTGCTGAAAATGCTCTACCACAGAGTAGACGTAAAAGGAAGAAAAGTGGTGGAGTATGGTTGGCAGAATAATGGCCCTTAAAAAAGTCCATGTCCTAATCCCCGGAACCCGTAAATATGTTACCTTGCATGGCAAAAAGAAATTAAGACTGCAGGCGGTATTAAGGTTACTAATCATCTGAGCTTAAGATAAGGACATTCATTGTTGTGGGTTATCTCAGTGGGTTCAATGTAACCACCAGGGTCCTTAAAGGTAGAAGAGGAGGCAGAAGAGGAGAGTCAGAGAAGGAGACATGGTGAGAGATGCCATATTTCTGGCCGTGAAGATGAAGGGAGTGGCCATGAGCCAAGGAATATAGGTAGCCTCTAGAAGCCAGAAAGGCAAGGAAGTGGATTTTTTTTCCCAGAACCTCTAGGAAAAATGCAGCCCTGCCAACACCTTGATTTTATCTTAGTGAGATGTGTGACAGACTTCCAAACTACAGAAATGTAAGATAATCAATCTGAACTATTTTAAGCCACTAAATTGGTGGTAATCTGTTACAGGAGCAATAGGAAATTAACACAGAGAGTGGGAAGGGAAGACGACAGGGAGAGAGTGATTATCACTATTTGGATAAGGGGTTGGCATGAAGCAATTTCATTTTGCTTTGTCAGTCCCAATTAATTGAGAAACACTACCTAAATTGATATGCATTTGATGAATACCCTAAGTTGTGGGATGAGAGAAACTAAGGCTGGAATTACTGTTTCTCACTCAGGTCTGAATCTCATTCCCATCTATAGTACCACTCAATAGGGAGGGAGCCAAAATCCACAGGGAGCCCAAGGGAAACCAGCCATGACCCCAGGTCCAGCTCAGTGCAGCAGGTCCTGAGGCCCAGCACCAGACACCAACTATGTAATGGCAGAAGTTAATAATACATATGTGAGTGATTCCTTAACTGAAACCACCCCCAAATCCATTTCCTCTGCACATAAACCAGATCGTCCACAATCTTAAAAACAAAACAAAACAACAACAATAAAAACCAGTAAGGATTTCAGGGAAAAAAGGCTGTTTCAGCTAGGTCTGATTAGGGAAGGAAAATGTTTCACAGTGAAAACCAAGGAATGACTGAAAAGTCTAGCAGCAATGCTGCAAAAGCCAGGAAAATAATTAACCTCACTGGGTCTAATTTTCTCACCTCTAAAGTGAAATTTGCCTTAGCTCTCTATTCTCTAGCACAATAATTGCACTAGTCCCCCAAAGAAGTACACCTATATGCTGTGAAATGTGAAATAAAGCTCTTAATTTTAAATATGTACACAAATATGCATAACAGTAAAGACGCTTCTTGATTCAGACACTGCCACAATCCCACTAGGTGACATATGAGTCCTACCTAAGAAACTCACGGTCAGTACAGGTGGTTTTAAAAAGCAGCTATATAAGCAACACCTTTCAACATCCTTAGTTTCTCCAATTTCTCCCTTTCTGCCCCCAACAAGTAACTGAGAACATGTAGTGAGAAAAGCACAGGACTAGGAGTGAGAGGATGAAGTCCATGTTTTAGCTTCTTCACTTCCTGGATATTGAAGGCATACCAGCAGATCCCTCTGAGCCTCCCTCTGACACTCAATGTCTTCAACTACAAGAGGGGGAACCATGAAAATTCACCTCCCACGAGGCTGTTCTGAGCATAAAATAAACTTGCCAGTGGGGAAGGTCCTCGTCACCTCAAGAAGTGCTGAATGTAGGTGAGTCAATATCATCATGGTGACTGAAGTCAGTGGATATAGCCATGGCAGAAAAGACTGACAGGTTATCAGTTAGCTTCTCTGAGGTTTAGAATCTTCGTATTTCAAAGACGGAAGATAATATGTACCATGAAGGAGATTCTAGATGATGAACATGCAGTTCCTGGTACAGTGCCTGCACGCAATGGATGTTCAATAAACACAAGCTAGCAGTGTGCTAGTGTAGGGTCATCCAGCTCCCCAGTGCTTTCTTTCTGTGTCCTGACCAAAAATCAGGGTGCCTTGACTGTTCTGTGAGCCAGCCAGCTGCAGGATTTCCCATTAGGCTTGAACCAGAACTGAAGCCTCGAACATTCTCAGGCACCAATAAAAATATCTAGGTTGTTCATAGTGAAACCCCATCTCTACTAAAAATACAAAAATTAGCTGGGCATGGCAGCCGGCTACCTGAGACACCCTGTAGTCCCAGCCACTTGGGAGGCTGAAGCAGGGGGATCGCTTGAAACCAGGAGACAGAGGTTGAAGTGAGCCAAGATCGTGTCACTGCACTCCTGCCTGGGCAACAGAGGAGTGAGACTCCTTCTCAAAAAAAAAAAAAAAAAAGAGTATCTAGATTGTTGCCCAAGACACCACTGAAAGAAACTAGCCTTGGCCCTGCCTAAGCCAAATTCCATTAACGCTCATACAACTCCACACCCTGGCCACCTCGCTGTGGACATATCCGAGTAGAACACCCCATGCCCTGTCCCCTTGCTGTCTGTGGCAAGGACTTAGTAATTGCTTTAAACAAATCATCCCAGTGTTTACTGCTTCTTTCTTTGGAATCCCAACAGGCCCTATATCAGGATGGTTTGGGGCACTGCCTGGAAGGAACTCCGCCGCCACCACTTGTGGGGTGATTCCAGCTGCAAGTCCAGTGGGACAAAACAGATGCTCTGCAGTCCCTCCCATGTTCTATGATTCTCTGGGATATAATGGTAGACACAATTTCAAAAACCATTTTAGAGCAACAAGTTTACAAATCTTGATGATTCCTTTCCATGTGTGCCATGTGTGCCACGTTGCTTTGCCAGCAACAGCAGTAATTTTAAGGGTCAAGTTTCCCCAAGTGCTGAGCAGAACTTTTTACTGAACACATTACTGGACCTAGTTATTGTTGTCAATAATTGCATCATAAGCAGTGGCTAAGCAAGCATTACCACCTACACTGAAGAAACACCAACTAGAGGCATTAAAAGAATACGAAGGGCCGCCATCTCCTGAACCTCTGCAACATGCTGGGCACTGTGGTGGACACTCCTGAATACAATCTCCCGTTTTTACAACTGCTTGCCGGGTGGGCTTCATCACACCTGCTTTATCAGGTGACTCACCTGCGGCAATCCAGGATCTGAAAGCAAAAATAAGTGTCCCTGACGCCTGCAAGCCTTCCTCTAAATCACTCCAGTGCTTTTATGCAAAGATTGTGCCTTTTCTTCTGTCTGCATCCTCTTACACATCTTTGACTTGGTTTCCAAATTACAGAGAAATGCTACGCTTCTGGAATGAGGGAGCACAAATAAGCTGCACTATGCCTCAGACTCCATGTGTACCAGCCAAGGGGGCCCCAAAGCGAAGGTAATACCAACAAATAATGAAAGAATGCTCTCTCCATCTTCACTTTGAAAAGCGACGCCTTTTCTGCCCGAACATCTGCCTCCTTCTCCAGAGCCCTCTTACCTTGAAGGAGACATGCTGTTCCATGTGCCGCAGCAGCTGTGGCTTCTGGGCCGCTGTGTAGTCACACACCGTGCACTTAAACTGCTTCCCTGGAAAGAAGCGGAGGACAAGGTGAGCGTCGCCAGGCCAACAGCTCCCACTGTGAATGAAGTGCCAGGCATGGAGCCAGGTACACAAAGGTGTTCCTTGCCATGTGAGGATCAGAATCTCAGAAGGGAACAGCAAAAAGGTACACAGGCACAATGCAGCATGCTCAGTCTTCAACAGGTGGGAGTGGAGAGGCGCTCCCCAGGGAGGGAGAGGCACAGCCAGCTCCACCTGGGGAGGCCCCATGAGCAATGACATTCGATCAGTCTCCTAAAGAAAGAGTAAGGGTGTGTCCAGCTGCCCAGAGAGAAGGGCATCGAGGAAGAGGGGCGTACACAGATGAGATTGCAGGGGAGTGGACCACAGGGTGCTCAGGAAAGTGGAGCAGCTGCATCTTCCTTCCTGGAGTGGAGCAGCTGCATCTTCCTTCCTGGAGTGTGAGGTCTGCAGAAAGTCAAGAGCTGAGCCGGAGAGGTTGCTGGCCCAGAATATCAAGGGTCTGGACCATCTCACAAGGACCTCAGACAGAACCTTGAAAGTCAGGTGAGTCTGCAGGATGATGGCCAGCAAAGTGCAGGATCTGCGTTGCAGAACTCCTAACTCTGGTTGGAGTGCCAAAGGCATTTTGGGGAGAATGCTAGAAAGAAAAGTAGGGAAATGTAAACCACTGGTCTTAAAAAGATTAAGGTTTTAGGCCGGGCGCGGTGGCTCGTGCACTTTGGGAGGCCGAGACGGGCAGATCACGAGGTCAGGAGATCGAGACCATCCTGGCTAACACACTGAAACCCCATCTCTACTAAAAATACAAAAAAAAAAAACAAATTAGCCGGGCATAGTGGCGGGCGCCTGTAGTCCCAGCTACTCGGGAGGCTGAGGCAGAATGGCGTGAACTCGGGAGGCGGAGCTTGCAGTGAGCCAAGATCATGCTACTGCACTCCAGCCTGGGCGACAGAGTGAGACACCATCTCAAAAAAAAAAAAAAAAAAAAAAAAAAAGATTAAGGTTTTAGCAATATTTAAACATTCAATAATGGGATATGTTAAAACAAATTAATAGATACATGAGGCACACTACATTTTGCCTCTGATTAGCATAAATAAAACCTCAACAAGCAATAATACAAACATGTATAACCAAATGTAAATGTGGCCTACTTCGTATAGCAGTAAAGAATTCAACAAGCAGCTTCTAATGGTGTAAACCTCCTCAGGGCATTACACCCACAGCCACTGTGGCTGAGTTCCCAGAAGTACTGGCTCCTCCTAGAGCGCTCTTGCACCTTTCCCTCTTAGACATTCCCCCTCCCCTCTATTCACTGCCAGCTCACCTGGAAACCTGTTCTCACTATGATGCCAAGCCAATGGCAGATTTTGGTCTGTATGTTACTGGATGACTCTACTGCATGTGACTCCATTAATAGTCCACACTTTGGAAATCTTCTGTTCCTTTGACTCTGCAACAATACCACCTCTCTGGGCCTCTCTATTCATTCTGAGTACCCCTGAGGCATTCTCTCTCATCAGGGCAGCTATCATTAGGCCCTGATGTTCCACAGTGTTCCAGTCCACACTCCTACTCTAACTCTACAAGCATCCTTGCATATAAATGACCCTAACTGACCCCTTCAGACTTTTGTAAACCTTTGATGCCAAAATCAGCATCTTCTACTCTGATCTCTTCTCTGAATCTGAGACTTGAGTATCCAACTGTCTGTTAGACCAGCCACTTAGCTGTCCCAAATGTCCTAAGCTGGACACATCTTCTTCACCAAATGGCTTCCACCTCCAGCCTTCCCAGTTTATCATCCATCTGATCACCTACATCAGATACCCAGTAGCCTTCCTCAAAATCTTTATGGCTCTAACTTACACTCACCTCATTTTTTCAGCACCTGATTTCATCTCCTAAATATTTCTCATGTCTGTCTATTTCTATTTCTAATACCTCCACACTGGTTTAGGTCCTCCTCATTTCTTTCTTAGACAACAGCAAAAGCCCCTAAGCTGGTTTCCTCGCCTTCATAAAACCCTACCATCCATCCATCCACCCATCCATCCATCCATCCATCATCCATCCATCCATCCATCCTCCATCCATCAACCACAATCCACCCATCTATCCACACATGCATCCTGATGCCTCATCTTCTATCCAGATGATCTACCGCATAAACCATCCCACAGTCTAGCCATCAGAACCAACCAATGGCCCCAGATTCAGAGCAAAGTTGACGTTCCAGAGCACAGCAGAGAAGGCCCTCCAGAATCAGAACCAACTCTCCCCAACCCACCCCACCCCTCTCTCTGACTTTCTCTTGTGCCTGCCCCTTCTGTATTTAGGCTCATAACACTGAACTCCTTGAGTTCTCCAAACTCTCTGCCTTGCCTTTGCAATCTCAGACCCCTGAGCCTTTGCTAACATTTTCCATGCCTGGAATGCACTGTCTCGCAGCATCTGGTCATTCTTCCTGTTAATTCAGAACTCAAATTGAACACTCCAGTAACTGGGCCAAGAGGCAGCCCTCCACAGGCCCCCTAGACACTGTCCACTTGCTTCAGTCTATGCCTCACCTCTACAGCCTTGTACAAGGCAGGGGCTGCCTTCAGCTGCCTATGGGCAGGGACCACATCTTACTCATCTTGGTACCCCAGCGCATGAGTGCATACACAGACTGAATATATTCCATGCATTTCATTAAACTGAACTGAGTGAAAATTTTGTATATCTTATATGAACATCACTCTCAGTAACAGCAGCAAAAGGAAACAAATATTAATACCACAGTTGTATCTATTATTCCAGGTGAATGAACCCAAAATTCTAAATTTTATTAATTCTACAAGCCCAAAGTATAAGGAAACTTTTTCACTTGTAAGCCACACAAGTTACAATTAGAGAGCAATTAGAACTTAAAAAACATACAGTAACATCTTCTTTCAAACATAGAGCCACACATTTCTACACAGCTCCAGTCGAATCTCAGCTAAACACACTTCTCCACTGACACATGGCTCATGTGCATACAGCATCATTATGCTGGGTAGCCTGGGCAAAATCGTGCTGTGTTCTTCACCACTAGAGTGGGGAAAGCAGAGCTGATGGAACCATTCTCTAAGTTGATAAATATTCTGTCATTCATTGTCAAATGCTTGGGTCAAAGAGTAACAGATTAGGAGCTAAAAAAAGAGCCCTAAAATGAATAAATGGAATTGCCTCATTTGAAATCAAGAGTCAGTCTTTTACGGATGTACTTCCAAGGCTCTGCAAGAGACAAGAAAAGAAGGCAGAAGCTAAAAGCCATCCCTTACTGAAGCATCAGAGCCTTGGCATTACCAATGTTTTCAGCAACCACTGCCAGCATCTATCAAACAGGCCTGGGAGGCCACCTGACATAATTGTTTGCTGCCTAATTAAAATAATGGGATGCAGATTCATGACTAATCATAAAATACTTTGAGACCATCAGATGGCTTTCTATCAAGAGACTTCTGAGACTTACAGGCAGAGTCAACTGCAAAACCTAGTATTTACTCGAGGTGAGATTGACCTCAGAGTGCTGGGAGATGCACATCGAATGGCTGTATGTGGATGCGAACCACCCAGAATCCCAGGGGAAGAAAAGAATGATTACAAAGAAAAGAGGTTGACTGTTAAAAAGTAATTCCTTTTCCTCAAAATATACCTGGCTAGGTCTACCCACCGGACTACTAGGCATCATGAGTTGCACTGGGGCATGACGTGTACAATCTTACCACGCACCAAAAACCCAGGAGGCAGGCAGTGTCACCCTTTCATGGATGAGGACCTGGGATCAAGACTCTGAGTAACTTGCCAGATCATGAAGTGGTAAGTGGCAGAGCCCAGATTTGGCCCCCAGTCTGTTGACTCCAACACCCCCATTCACAGCCACATAAGAATCTTTTCAGCTAATAAGGGTGTGATACAATTTCCCAAATGGAAGGAGGAATTTATAACAGCAATGGCATATCTGTGCCACTAACACATAAGGTGACTGCCCATCAGAAGGTGACTACCCATCAGAAAAGACTGCCCAAGAAGAGCCAGTTGCAGGGGAACTATGTTCGCTTTCTGGCCCTGTCCTGCTCACCCTGAGTGACCCTGGGTTCTTTCTTCTATGCTACTCAGAGGCCCCATTAGAAAAATGGGGAGGTAATCCCTGTCTGCTGTGAGGATGGGCTCAGGGACTGGGCCTGCAAGCATCTGAAAAGCAGCCCCCTGAAGGATGAGGCTGGGGGTGCATACAGGTGACCCCGCAGTGGACCTTTCAGCTGAGTGCAGTGCCCTCCAGACGGGCACCTCCCTGACACTCCCTGAGACAATCCAAATATTCAGTTCTAATTAAGCCAGCCTAAATCAATATACCTAAAACAAAAAGCATAAAAACAGAGCAAAGGAAAAGGTTTGTACAACTATATCAAAGTGTAAGTAAGCAGTTATAACAGCAGAGTTTACAGAAAACCTCCTGCTCCTCTTCCCAGCACCCTATCTGGCCTCATCTCCACCCAGAGCAAAAGCCAGGAGCTTCACAGTGGCTGCAGGGCACAGGGGTGTATGGCTCCCTGTCACCTCTCGGAGCTCATGTACTGCCTTCACCTCTCTCCACTCCATAGACACAGTCCACACACCCACCTCCGGGCCTCTGCACCTGCTGTTCCCAGAGCCCAGGGTGTCCATCCCAGATATGCTGTGCTCTGCTGCCTCATCTCCCTCAAGTCTCTGTTCAAATGTCACCTTCACACAGAGCCCTTTCAGACCATTCTGTTTAAATTCACAGTCCCTGTGCCCCTTTACTGATTCATTTTTAGCATTTCTCAGCTTATATTTTCATACTGAAATGGAATCATTTCGTATTCATATTTTTATTTTCATCTCTCAATTTTCTTAATATTTTAGATGTCCTCATATTTCCATTGTAATATACCACACACTTTACTGATTTATAGTGTTTGTTATCCATCTCACTCATGAGAATTTTCGCCTCATGACAATGGAGATTTTGGGTTTGGGCTTTGGTTGCAATCACCGAAGCAGTGCACTGATTCACCTTTGGTTGGTCCATCTGGCACCCTTGCAGGTTGTGGGTACTTTGAGACAAGACTGCAATTTTCATGCCATGTCCTCAGTGCTTGGAGGTGAGAGCATCCTGGAGGTAAGGCTAGCAGTTAATTTACAGGAGCATCCCATTCAGAAGTCTGTTCAGCCACCCTTTCTCCCCTCCTCATAATCAACATGGTCACACAGGGCATCACAAGGGCCAGTGATATGTGGTCCCACCCACCATCTCCCCACCCAAAGTCATAGGAGATTGGACTACAGTGGGCAAGACTCTAGCTGAGCCAGGAATCGGAACTGTCCAGATATGAAGCTTGCAACTCAGGAGTGCATGGGAGTTGTGTTTTCACTCTGCGGGTGAAACAAGTAAGTAAGCCAATCTGCAGGGGGTGAGAGGAGAGCACAGCGAAGAGAGACAGAGACAGGACATCAGAATGAAGTAAGGAAGCAGAGAGGACCAAAGTTGGAGGATGAAGACAATCGCCTGGCTGGCTGTGTCCATTCACTCAGCAAGCATTCACAGAGGGGGTCGCTGGGTGCCAGGACCATGCCTGACCCCAGGAGATGAGAGTGGACAAGACAGCAAAGGCCCTGCCTCTGGCAACTCATCACCTAAATGGACAACCAGCAAGTATTCCAACAAATAATTACCAGTTGCAACAGGCCACGAAGGACAAAGGTAAGGAGCCATGGCGGAGCATGAGGGAGTGTGGAAGGGGTGTGGCCATGCGGCCAGGCTGTCAGGGAAGGCCTCTGTGAGGAAGTGATGTTACATTAAGATGGAAGGATGAGGAGGACCAGCCGCATGAGGAAGAGGTGAACACAGCACTGGGAAGAAGGAACTCAAACACAAAGGCCCTGAGTCTCTGTAAGATCCCAGGTAACTTTACCATAAATGCCCCGTGGCAACTTCTGTGACCTCAAATAAGTTTCTGTCAACTGCAACCAAAATGAGTTTCTGTCAGCTGCAACCAAGAGTCCAAGAAGTATAGCTGTTGAACAAACCAGTGAATGTATGACTATGAAACACCAAGACCCCAGAAACCAGGCAAAAATAGGGCTTGACCAAACAGTTTTCTCTAGAGAGGACAGAAAGAGACTTAATTAACTGAAAAAAGTCCAATGACAGCACACTCTCCTACTCAGCACTATGAACCAATGCTACAAATGCTTTATGACCATTAACTCATTTAACTGTCACAATACCTGTTTGATTTTATGAGCTATCATATAAATAAAAATAATTACATGGTGAGATTTGATACCCATTAAACTAAGAAACTAGACATTTTTAGTAACAAAGTGTTAAAAATGGAAGAGTTAAGCTGGGACACTTCCTTATTTCTGGTACAATTTTTTGGAAAGGAAGTCGGCAGTGCAATGCATAATTAAAACCACCAAAACAAAATAGCCATCCCGCTCCTGGAAATGTGTCCTAAGGAGTTAATTCAAAAGAAGAAAAAGTTTATATGCAAGAAAGAAGCCCCTGCCACATAAGTTAAAATAATGGGAGGAAAAATGAAAATAACACATTGTCCGGAAATAAGGGAATGGTTATACAACTCATGGATCACCTTAGTGCATCATACAACTCTTAAACTTGTTGTTAATGAACTGTACAGCAACGAAGAATTATTATAATATTGATTTCAAGGCTATAAGAATGATATCCTTTCATTACAACTATATAGCCATTCCATATGAGCATGAATAAATATTTTTAAACAATCATTTATTTGTTAGGTGATAGAATTGTGGTCATACTTGTAGGAAGCGGTTGGATTTTTATGAACATTGTTTTCGTGCTGTCTGCGCTCTAACAGAAAAGCATTTCAGATAATTAGCACCCATCTCTGAAAGGCTGAGATGTTTCACCCACTACTGCACACAAACCAGAAGACAGATCTTTCAACGCAGAGCCATAAAATGATACCAGTGGCTTCGGAACCTTAAAGTTCACTGTCTTTTAAAAAACAGCACCCCAGCCTTGACTGGCTGTGCACTGACTTACGGGTGCTCTTTCTGACCAAGCATCTTTCTCCCTCTTCTTCACAAAAAAGAGCCAGTGGCCTAATTGTGCAAATAATCTCAGGAATAGTCACTTCTTTTCCTCTGGGGCAGGATTTAATTTCTGTAAACAGTCAAATGTCATTCTGAGCCACGCCTTGTAAATAAGGACAAAGCAAAGCTGAGTCATACCACTTTTTGGAGAAACACTCTTGCAGAACACACACTCCAAGCTGACTGCAAAAATATTGCCACAGTGGGGGAAAAAAAAAGCTGACTGTGGGAACAAAGACTTCCTGCTCAGAAACTACAGAATTTAGATTCTCATTTCCTTATGAAATTCTTTATTTGACCCACAAGCCCAGATGGTAAAATGGTAAAACTCAAAATCATAACAACCTAGATGAATCTCACAAGCATAATGTGAAAAGGAAGAAGCCAGACATAAAAGAATACATATTGTATGAATCAACTCTATGAAGTTCAAAGACAGAGAAAAGCAAGTTACAGTGCTAGAAGTCAGGGCAGTAAGCAGTTACCTCTGGGGAAGAGAGACGGGCAATAATGTTGCGGGAGGAAGAAACTGCCAAGAGGCTGGCAGTGTGCTGTTTCTTCTCCTAGGCTGCAGTTACACAGGTGTGCCTCTTTTGTAACAATCCATTGAGCTGTACACTTCTGAACTGTGCGTGTGTGTGTGCATGTGTGTGTGTGTGTACGTGTTACTTTAAAAAACATAAAAAGAAAAATAACACAACAAGAAAACAGGCCACCTTCCTTGGAAGGTTCTTGAGAATCGGCAACAAATTCGTTTAAGAAAGGAAAGATGTGTCGTGTAGTTCAAAGATAAACTTTGAAGACTGTATGGCAGTTTGTGGACTTATGCAGGCTGATGTTGCTGGTGGAAGGAAAGGGATCCCATCAGTGTTCCTGGGCCTGTAGTTTTCAGTTAGACATCTTTCTGAGTGCCAGGCTTGCTGGAGGTTTCCACTGCAGACACCGCAGCTCTTTCTGGAAACACAGTGTTTCACTAGCAGCTCCATTTCCCTTAAAAAATGTGTGATCTGGTTGAACTCTCCTTCAAAGATGGGGATGCAGGCACGAAAACGTCATTTCCATTGTTTCTGTCCATCTCTCCAAAGGTGAGGCATATCTTTGCAAAATCTCTCTCCACTTTCAAGTGTTCTTTTCGAAGGAGCCTCTTTCTTTGCCTAACTATGAGTGCTGGGACTGCATGTCCATGATTGATGAAGCAAAGCTGACCTCTGTCCTTTTGAGCGCTGCCTGGGCCTGGCAACTGGATGCTGGCTGAATTCAAAGATCACCAGACAGTGAAAACCAGCACAGGGTCTGGAGTCAGAGAATCTGAGCTCTGCTCTTTACTTCAGCCTTACCCAGGTAAAACATTACCCAGGCTATCCTGTTAGAAAGGGAAGAGGGGACTTGAAAATAGGAGAAGGAAAGAAGAAACAGGAATACTTGTTATCCTGGGTCAGGTTAGAGAGATGTGACCGACCAAACCTACGAGAGTTCGAACTTCGCTTCCTGTTGACTCTCCACGTTGAAGGAGAGGGGGATGTCAATGTGGTAGGTGGGGGAGCCAGCAGGGTACCTGCCTTGCTGAAGCCCCTGGGCCCAAGCAGGAAGTTATTCCCAGCTGGATATGGAAGCACAAAGGCACCCATGTCGCCCTAGACCTCTGAAGCTCAGCTGCAAGGGAGCCACACTCTGAGCTCCCATTCTCTGCTCCTGAAAATAAAGGCAATCGCTCCCTGCCTCCCGGCAGCTGTGGGCGGGCCACCGTGGGATCTATGAAGCCCCAGCCTGGCGACTTGGCACTAACAGTATGTGCGGCATCTGTTGTTCCCTTTGTTTCTTACTACAGCCTCATCTGCTTGGTGACTTTCCCTGAGAATGACTCCAGCTGCTTGCTTACTTTAGATAGAGTTCTATATAAAACTAAGAAGGAATGGAATGGTAGGAAAAAAAAAACTTAAAACGTCACCTTCAGCTTTTGGCATTTGGATTCCATCAGAACACAGAGAGAGACAGCAATGAAAAATTCCTTGGGATTTAAGGCAACTTGTTTGAAGTATCTGCTAAATTAAATCATCCTTGCCAAATCAAATTTTATGTGCACCTCAAACCTGAAAGAGCTCTAAAGTACTTAGAGGAAAGAATTTCTATAAATCTCAACTGTTATTAGTAATACTATTCTAGAGGCATAAAAATAAAAATGGCTCCTTATGCCTGTTTACCCAGTCTTACTGAAAAAGGTGGTATTTTACATAAGTAAATTTTCAAGAGTTTTTAGAAAATTGACTTTACCTTTTTTTCAGAAAACTGACTTTTACCCTTTTCAACAGTGATACTCTTCAAATATTAACTATTGCACTGTGCCTTCCTAATAGGAGAATATTTGAAAAAAAAGTGATTTAATCTTTCCTAATGATGTAAATTAACTGCTACAGATATCCATTCTTATACTGTGTCACTAAGAGCTACTGGTTCATGCACCAGAGGAATGGGTGCATGAGCTGACATCCATAGTATGAACCCAATTAATCCTCCTGCAACCCCACACTGTGGGTTGATAATGGCCCTCCCAAAGATATCCAGGTTCTAATCCCTGGAATCTATACATGCTATCATATATGGAAAAAAAAATAAAAAGGAGTTTGCAGATGTGATTAAGCTAAAGATCTTGAGCTGGGGACTAGCCTGGCCTATCCAGGTAGTCCTAGTGAAATCACAAGGGTCCTTATAAAAGGGAGGCAGGAGGCTTAAAGTCAGAGAAGGAGCGTGGTGATGGAAGCAGGGACAGAAGAGATGGGAAGATGCTGGACCGCTGGCTTTGAATATGAAGGAACGGGTCCATAAGCCACAGGATGCAGAGACAGGTTCCCCTCCAGAGTTCCTAGAAGGAATGCAGCCAGGCTGACACCTTGATTTTAGATCGCTGACCTCCAGAGCTGCAACATAATACATCTGTGTTGATCTAGGTCACTAACTTTGCGGTAATTTGTTACAGGAGTCACGGGAAACATGTAACTTCCATGTTACAAATGGGGATCACTGTTCAAGACTGTTCAGGCAAGAAGTGATTCCAGCCTGGGCCTGCCTCTGGAGCCCAAGGTTTTCCCTACTCTACCTCCTCGCTTCTCCATGTAGCCCAGCACACAGAGGTTTGCTGCCGCATGTAAGAAAAGCATCCTGCAGGAAGCGTAACAGGCATTTTGCAGCAAGTTTTTTTCAAAGCACACATCTTCACAGTTCTAGCATCTGTGGTGATTTATGCAGTGGCAAATCAGAACAGAAATAGCTACAGCAATAAAAATACAGTTAAAGAAGTCTCTGTACTTTAAAGGCTGAACTTCAAGCAACTGCAGACTTAGGGCCTGATGATTCTCTGTAATTAGTGCATCAGTTTTGACATAAGGAGGGATGGATCAGCATGAGACAGAGGTGGAAAGAAACCGAAGGCAGCACAAAGCCACATAAAGGACAGAGCACAGCACAGGGCTAGATGAAAGTTACAGACACTGTGCCAGACATTTGCAGCTGAGACCCTCTACCTGGTGAGGCTTTAGGTGGCCAAGCCTCATTAAAAAGTTAAATCTGTATATCAATCTAAGCTAATTGCTCAGTAAGCTGTGTAGTTCATTTTATAGTATGGGCCCACTTATTCCCAGTGGATCTTGTGGTTTATGAAAACCTGAGAAAAAGAGCTACATATGAACACCAACAAGGTGAACCTATTAAACAGTATTTGTGGGCCCTGAAATTAGCCCTGCCTTCTCCAGCCCACCACCCAGACTCCAGCCCAAGGATAAGCAACAGAAATCTACCAGGTTCATCCAGTAGCCACACTTCCACACCTGCCCCTTCACCTTTTCTCCAAGGGCAAGTAGGAGGAAGGACAAAAGGAACAAGGATGCAGTGGAAAGACCAGTCTCACTGAAGTCTCGCAAGTTAACCTTGTAAGATCAATCCAGCTAGGTGCTCAGGGACCATTTTCTATTTACTTCCTGGTTCTGTTTTTAGAAGCAAAAGGCCATGGAGCTACTTTATCCTAGAGTGGCTTTGCTTTTTAGAGGACAGGGGAGGAAAACAAAACAAAACTCCATACTTAGATCTCCTAGAATATTTTAATCTGCAGCCATGAGATCTCTTATCATAAATTGAAGAAGGGACAGAAAAAAAGGGTACTTACTCCACTCAAACCTAATTTCTATACTCAACTCTCCACTTGTCTATTACAAGAGTGCTTGAAGCCTGGATAATTCTTTTCAAATTTTACCCAAAAACTTCTTAATTAAAATGTACAGGGGCAGTTTGGATCGGGGGGAGGGGAGAGACCCAAAGGAATTAGAAATAAACTCCAAAGACTTTTTTTATTTCATGATTTAAGGATTCCTGTTTGATTTGTTTGATTACATAACATAAAGGCACTGTACAGCTTAACCTTCCCCATCTGCTATGGGTGGGTGGAATCATGTATAAACCTCCAGATAGCACATCATGTCTAGGCCTTTTTAAAGTCAAAAGTGGGGAACTACATTACAGCATGATCTTTGCATTAAATTCTTACATCCTGTTGGCATACACACAAAGGGTTTAATCAGGCCCTTTATAGATCAATTTCTCTCTTTGTACATACTGACTGGCAAACCTTTTTAACTGAAACCTTCACCCAGAATGAGCTATCTTTTCTAAGGTACAGTAATGAGTTCCTTTGGGAAACAGGAATGCCACAGATAGGGATCTATCACTTTAAGTAAGCCAGCAAATGTGAAAAATTGGATTCACAAGTAGTTAGAAGAAAGGGTAATTGTAATTACTCAATTCCTTTTTACTTCATTAAAAAATGCCCAAGAAGATTCATTTAATGGTGAGTTCCTCGACCATATTTTAAAATACCTAATTCACAAGCATTTGATTTAACAGAATGATCTAAGATGAAATGGAGAAAATAATTGACACTTTGTGAGTACTACTGTATCGCAACCACTTCATGCAAGGCACTTTACATTTCCCACTCATTCAATAAACACGAATTTATTGAGTGCCTGTGATAAGCCAAGCCCTGTTCTAAGTGCTGAGGATACAAAATAAATGTAGTAAGTCGAAAATCTCTGCTTGTGAAGCTTACAATCTAGTGGAAGACACGAAACATCATAAATAAGGAAATTATACAGTACATTGGAGAAGGGTTGGTTTAAAGAGAAATGGTAAAAAACATGAAAGAGAGTATGACGTAATTAGTGGGACAGTTCCAGTAACAGAGACAAAAAAGTAGTAAATAAGGAAACTATATAATACACTAGAGAAAGATAAGCCAAGGAGAGCAGCACAGGAAGCCACGGGCGTCTGGATTACTTGGTGGGGTATGGAGACTTTCCATACGTGAGCACCTAGGGAAGACTCATTCAGAGTGACTCATCAATAAGGACCTCCACGACATGAAGGAGGTATCCATTCAGACAGGGGGAAAGAACACTCCAGGCAGAGGGAAGGGCCAAAGCAAAACCCTTGAGATGAGCACATACCTGATAGGTGTGAGAAACAAGAATGAAGATAGGCCGAGCATGGCAGCTCACGCCTGTAATCACAGCACTCTGGGAGGCTGAGGCGGGCAGATCACCTGAGGTCAGCAGTTCAAGACCAGACTGCCCAGCATGCTGAAACCCCATCTCTACTAAAGATACAAAAAATTAGTCAGGTGTGGTGGTGGGTGCCCGTAATCCCAGCTACTTGGGAGGCTGAGGCAGGAGAATCACTTGAACCTGGGAGGCAGAGGTTGCAGTGAGCCGAGATGGCGCCACTGCACTCCAGCCTGGGTGACAAGAGTGAAACTCTGTCTCAAAAAAAAAAAAAAGGAACGAATACAATATGTCTGGAGAGATGCTAGTTGGGGAAGAGTAGAAGGAGAAGAGGTCAGAGAGATGGGGAGATCAAGCAGGTCATGGTGAGGAATTGGGCTTCCACTCAGAATGACAGCAGATAGACAGGAGGGTTCTGAACAGAGGATTGGCACAATCTGGCCTTTGTTTCTACAGGATCACTGGCTGTTTTGTTGAGAATGGACTTGTGGGGACCAGGAGAGGTTCTAGGGAAAGCAGTTAGGAGGCTACTGCAATAATGGAGGCAGGAGATGACAGTGGCCTGTACAAAAAGGATGGCATGAGGGTGCTGAGAAGCGGGAGAACTCCAGATCATGTTAAAGACAGAACGCACAGGATTTGCTAATGGATCATGCGTGGGTTATGAATGAGACAGTCAAGACTGACCCAATGCTTTTGACCCGAGCAAAGGAAAAGGAGTAGCCATTTCCCAAGATGGGGTACAGCAGGGGTTGGCAGCCTATGCCTGAGCACCAGATTTAGCCTGCTTTCTGCTTTTGTACAGAAGTCTGGCTTTTACACTTTTCAAAGTTCGTAAAAACAAAAACTACAAAAAGAGAAAACTGGATGTGGCACTCAAAGCCAAAAATATTTACAATCTCTTTACAAACTTTGGCAACCCCTGGGCCATAAGAGACTGGGTCTAGGGAGGAAGATTGGGAGCATAATGTTGAGCACGCTAAGCTTTGGGGGCCAGGTGAGCATCCAAGTGCAGATGTTGAGTGGGCAGTTTCAGACAGGGCAGTGCCAAGGCTGGGAGGAACAAGAGGGCTGGAAATACAAGTTTGGAAGCCTTCTGTATTAGTCCGTTTTCACACTGCTGATAAAGACATACCTGAGACTGGGTAATTTATAAAGAAAAAGAAGTTTAACGGATTCACAGTTCCATGTAGCTGGGGAGGCCTCACAATCGTGGTGAAAGGCACGTCTTACATGGTGGCAGGCAAGAGAAAATGAGAGCCAAGAGAAAGGGGAAACCCCTTATAAAACCATCAGATCTCGTGAGACTTATTCCCTAGCACACGAACAGTATGGGGGAAACTGCCCCCATGATTCAATTATCTCCCACTGGGTCCCTCCCACATCACATGAGAATTATGGGAGCTACAATTCAAGATGAGATTTGGGCAGAGACACAGCCAAACCATACATCTTCTATCTAAATGGTGTTTAAAGCCATAAGACTGAAGGGATCACCTAAGGTGTGAAGAAAAAAAGAACACATGGTGGCTCATGCCTGTAACCCCAGCACTTTGGGAGGCCAAGGCAGACAGATCACTTGAGGTCAGGAGTTCAAGACCAGCCTGGCCAACATGGCGAAACCCCATCTCTACCAAAAATACAAAAATTAGCTGGGTATGGTGGCACATGCTTGTAAACCCAGCTATGGCAGGAGGCTGAGGCACAAGAATCACTTGAACCCGGGAGGTGGGATTCAGTGAGCTGGGATCGCACCACTGCACTCCAGCCTAGCTGACAAAGTGAGACTCTGACACAGGGAACCAAAAAAAAAAAAAAGAACAATGCCCACAGGCTGAACCCTGTGGCCTGTGGCCTCCGAGAGGTAATCAGAAAGCTAAGGCAGAACCAGGACAGGATGCCAAGGCAGGGCAGCCAGGAGAGGAGCAGGAGGCTGCCAGGCAAACATGGGGTGCACTTCCTGTCTTTTGATCCTCAGACTCACTCAACAAGAGGGTATACCTATCCCAGTTTACTGATGAGGAAAGTGAGGTTCAGAGAAGTAATCTGACCAAAATTACCCTACTAGGAAGGGGCAAACAGATCCGCACCCAAGCCTCTCTAGCTCTACCTACTCTACACAGCTTCTCTACAGAGCAACCTATTGAGTTATTACTCATACCACAAATACAACCAAAACCAAATAATTCCAGGCAGGCTGTAAGGCAATCTTTGCTTCTAAGTAAAAAGCTAATTCTATGGTTAAAGGCTGAGAGCTTCATCAAAACAGCCAAGGCACCTGTACAAGCACAAGTGACCAATGGATTCAAAGCATGTTACAGACATCGTCAAACAGCTCACAAAGTCATCCGCAGGGATAGTCCTAACTTGATGAACAATTCTGAAGTTTATCCAAAGGAATAATAACTAAAGGACAAAAAACTATGTAAGCTTCATAAAGAAATTAACTTTATTGGATAAAAATAAAGTTAATTACTAGAACACCTTGAAAAATAAGGTACTAGTACAAAAATCACTGACACAGACCAAAATCTCAGAATTAGACCCAATATCTTGGGAAATTCTGGCACTGCAAAATAAAATTGAAAGGACTAATTTCTCTATAAATATACTGAGTCAATGATAACTGTTTGGAAACAAAGATTCCAACCACATACCATATGCTAAAATAAATTGCAAGAGTAGTAAATTTCATAAATGTTATGTAATCATAAAATAAAACTCAAAGAAAAAGTAAAAGAATTTTGCCCCAAACTGAGGAAGGTTTCTTTTGACAGAGAGAATCATGGAAGATGAAAACATAAAGGAAAATAACTTTAAATGAACAAAGTTATTTAACTTTATATATAAAAAGATACCATAAACAAAACATAAAGGCAAATGATGACAAAGTATTAAGATACAAAGAGCTCTAAGACGTCAACAAGATAAAATATGAGCACTACAGAAATGAGTAAGATGTAAATAAACTTTTTTCAAAGTTTCTATAATAGACATGTTATGGGAGAAAATTAAAAAGGAAAAGACTCACCTATAGCTTAATTAAAGCTACATCCTAGATCAGCAATGGAGCTAGAACAAGGGGTCTATGACTCAACACTCTGTTTACCAAGCCAGCCCCAGGCAAAACATGAGACTGGTAAGCGTCAAAAGAGAAACACAAATAATGAAGTACAGCAGCCCTGTGGGAAAGCAATCATCTGGAATTTAGAAATAAAGCTGTACCGGCAACTCCTATTTCCATCCCTTTAGCTCTACTTCACCCCTTTCTTCCTAGAATCGGAGAATTGAGGCTAAAAGAAACCCAAGAAACATGAAGGCATCATTTTCTTATTTTGCGATGTGACAAAACTGAGACCCAAGTAGTGGAAAAAGTTGGCACTGAGGCAAGCTACCTGTTCCAGTGGTCCTCTCCTTGCACCTGATGACTCATGCCCTTCTTTTTTTGGGGAGTCGGGTGTGGGGAATGGGTCTTACTCTGTCACCCAGCCTGGAGTGCAGTGGTGCGATCTTGGCTCACTGCAAATTCCGCCTCCAGTCTCAAGCAATCCTCCCACCTCAGCCTACCAAGTAGCTGGGACCACAGGTGTGAGCCACCACGCCCCGTTATTTTTTTGTATTTTTGGTAAAGGCAGGGTTTCACCATGTTTTCCAGGCTGGTCTCAAACTCCTTCTCTCCGGCAATCCACTCGCCTCCCTCGACCTCCCGAAGTGCTGGGATTATAGGCGTGAGCCACTGCGCCCGGCCTTGATGCCCTTCTTCCCAGACAACTGAAAAGTGTTGAAAACTAAGACATGACTTTACAAATACCTCACCCTCCCAAAAATGTCAGCAGAAAGAAAGAAAGAGAAACAATACAAATTTCCAATGTTTTGTTAGGAAATACTTCATGATGTTTGAATACCATTCCTTTTTAGGAGTTGCATTTCTGCTTTGACAAGACATCTTTGTCCATCTGAACTCCCTTTCCTGCTGAAGAACTCAGAGAATCATGACAGAGAGGATAGGCAGAGCGTGCTGCTGTGGACCCGTGATACCACCAACTACTCACACCGACCCCATCCCTCCATATCAGTTGGTCCAGGGCCTGCCAGATTAAATGGCTTCTATATGCTCAAAGGCTAAGCCCAGACTGCAGAACCAGGCATGAGATGACAGAACCCTGTTCAGTGCCTGTGAACACCTTCTTGACCCTGTCACCGTGGCCTACTGGATACTCCAGGCTTCCCTGCCTCTGGGGACAGCTGCTCTTCATTACCGAAGGACTGCAGTAGTTATGTGCTATCATCTTAAGAAATGTAAGCTTGCCTAAATGTTCAGGCAGCTGAGCGGTCAGTAAGGCTTATTGTTTGTGGAGGCGTAGAATCATAAAAAACTACATGACTTTAATGCTTTCATTATTCAAGTATGACTGCTTTAGTGTCATTGTATTTTTAATTTTGATTATGGATTTTTTTTTAGAGAGAGTACTGCTTAAGTTTTAATAGTTATGGCTGGGGCTCTTTTTCAGCCTTAGGCAAGCCCTTGATCCTTAATTCTGATGAAACCCAGCCAAGCATTCAGCCTTTGCACTGAGTCCCTGGAGCTCACCTAAATACTTGCCGAGGGCCCAACCCCCCCAACACACACAACAGGACTGATTTTCAGAACAATCTTAAAGATAGAACTTAAGAGCTATATCATCCACTAAATTTTGAAATTAAAAATAACTGTTGAAATAATTTTGATTTCTATAGTAAATGCCAATTTTTATACATAATTTTGGTAAATAACAATACATTTATAAAGTTTATTAATCTTGTTACATGAAGTATTTCCAAGTCCCTCACACAACCTGTCTTTCTGAGTAAAATCAAAAATGTTAAAAGTCTCTTATGGTTTAGCTGCCTGTCTTCCTAGAATAAATCTTCTTTCCCTCTATCCAGCCTGTGCCAGGGAGACTGTGCCCACTGCCCACTGAGCTCCCCACCCACGTCGACCATGCCCTGCTCCCAGGGCTCCCAAGCTCCCCTCCATCACCGCACTTACCTTTACCATGGCCCGCCTGCTCTTCTGCCCTGCCTTCTAGATTACGAACTCCTTGAACGCAGGAACTGGTCTCTAGTTGACCTGGTATCCCTAGAACCTACCTCCCTGGCTAGCACATATAAGAACTCAATCAATGGTTCTTAATGAATGAATGAAATTAGAAATCCACTTAAGTATACTTTATCTAGGTCAAATCTGCCCAAATGTTGGTTTTACTTTAGACTTAGTTCCACCACTGAGGTAGCCTGGATGATAAGAGACTCACTTGAAAAATCAGGCCAGGTGTGATCAAGGTTGCCCCTCAAGATCCTTGAGCTCCAGGTGGGGATGGAGGGCTAAAAAGGATGGAAACTTCGGAACCGTGGATCAAGGCTTCCTGAAGACACCTCCTTTCCTGAAGCAGCTTCCCTCCCTGCATACCTCCACCACTGGCACAGACACACCCAGTAAGTGTTTATCCTGCACCTGCTGGAAGTGAGGCACTGAGCACAGGAATGGGAGGAAGTCAGGCCTGGTCTTCCCCGCTCTTCCAGAAGCTCCTTCTAATGGGTACGTGCTCTTTCCTGCCTCTGGTACAGCAAGTTTCTGATGAATTGGAACATCAGCTTCAAACCACACATTTAGAGGGGAAAGTTCACCTTGGGCCATTTACTCACCATCTGCAGTGTGAAGGAGTTTGTGACTTTTCAGTGTCCCTTTTGATTTGAATTTCTTGCCACACATGTCACATAGGTGGGTTTTCTCAGTGCTGTGACGATTCATATGAGCCTTGAGGTTACTCTTGCTACGAGTTGCATACTCACACAAAGAACACTTGAAGGGCTTCACACCTGCCAAGGGAAAAATGTATATATCTATCTCTATATATTTACATATATGTATGCATATGTGTGTGTGAATCTGAAGGACTATATATATCCATATCTAAATACACTTATAGATATGTATATATAAAACATCCGTTTTGAACACAGCAGTATACTTGCTTGGCCCTAACACACCACACACTTCCCACGCCAGGTTTTTCCCCAGCCTGTTCCTTCCTCCTGGGATGCCCTTGCCTCCTGGTATACCATGTGCCTCCACCCTGCAGCTTTCTCTGACCTTCCCTGGTAGATTTCCCTACCTCCCTATCAATGTTCCCAACTCCTGTAACTCTCTACTAGCTGAAACGCTCACTGCACATTACAGTGAGTCCTTCATGTCTGCCCTCTCCCCATAGTCTGGGAACTCCTTGAGGACAGAGATCCTGAGCAACCTGCAGAGCAGACAGTCACTAAATTCAATTGAACTGAGTTAAACTAAACACAAAGGCACCAAGGCCCTTTGCTAAAACTCAATGGGATCAGGCATCAGGACCAAATGTGGAAGCACATTTACTTTGTAAAACAAATTGAGCTTTACCAACTGGTGGTTGATGGGCTGATGACTCTGACTGTAGGGGTATCTTGGCATTCACCACTCCTTCATTCACCAAGTGTCTACTGAGGACCTATTTTCATAGTAGGAAATTTCACAGAGAAGAGTGAATCCCAGCCTTCACTGTCCGGTGGGAGATGCAGACAGGTAAACAGGCTGTTACAACATGGTATGATGTGCTATAGGGACAGGTGCTGGGGCTGGGGGGAAGGGGAAAGAGGGCGGGGAACAAACCTGCACATAGTAATGAAGCAGACAATTTTTAGTAAGCCAAACGTTTTCACCCACTATCTAGACTACCTATGACTTTGCAGTTGAGGAAACCAACGTTTGATGAGGCTGAGGGCAAGGTCCAGGGGCGCAGAGCTGAGTTGTACATTGGGGTCTGATGTGCCTCAGGGCCCATGCAAAGCCCAGCTCTGGTCTGGGTTTCTAGAGATGAAGTAATAATCTAACCATAAGTGTCAACATGCTGTGTGCCCTTGAACTTATGTTTGGGTCATAGTTCTCATCTCTGTAAAATGACAGGACCAGGAGTCACTTCCCAAGAAGCCTTCAGGGCACCAGATCCCTCATTCTGGGTTGGTCATTTACAACACACTCTCACGAGAGCAGGGCCACAGCCGTGGTGCTAGCCTGGGTCAAGCAGCATCTTTCTGTATCTCACATTACCCTCAGCAGGCATTTCAACTCAAAAATGAAGACATGCACTGTCTCCCAGTCCTGGAGAAGCCAAATTCCTAATATCTGTTCCTCATTATGACTGGAAGGAGGAGAACCAAGCAAAGCAACACAGATACTGAAGTATACATATTTCCATTAACATCTTTGCCCACCCACGGGCCGGCTGTGGAACCCTGGCAAGTCACCTAAACAGCTCTGCACTTCCGTGGACTCTGTGACATATGGTCGTGGAAAATGAGATGGTGCAGGTTAACCAGCTGTGGATCTCCAGATCATCCACAACATGGCATTCACGCCAAGGCGATATACCAAGACATTGTCTACTCTAAATTCTCCCCTAAGAGCCAGTGTTTAGAACTGCTGTAGTGGATGGGTCCCAGGTCCATTGCTTGACTATTAGGAAACCTTGAACAAAGTTGCAGGTCCTCTAAGCAACAAATGTCGCAGGTATGCACAAAATTCTACACAAATGGTTAATTTCTGTGACTACAATCAATACCTGTGTTTTCTGTTTTTCTTTCTTTTTTCAATTTAATTTTTGGGGTTTTTAAATTTGTTTTTCTTGTCCTATATTTTGAGAGTAAACGGAGACAAGGGATATTTTATGGTACAGGGGATCAATTCCAAAGAACCCCAATGTATGGTATGTGTACTGATATCCCATTTCCTTTGTGATTCCTTCATTACAGAGAAAGTCATAAATTAGAAAAAAAAAAAAAAAAGATGCCAGGATACAGCAGCCTTTGGCTTTCTGAATCTTTATCAATTCCGAAGTCGCTTAAAATAATAGGTTACTTTCAAATGGCAAATATGCAACATTACGGCATCATCACAAGTATTTACTTAACACAATAGCATCAGCCATGTATTAAGTACCCAATATGTGCTAAGCCTTCTACTGAGGGTTTTACATAAATTATCTCATTGATCCTTGCAACAAATCCCAAAGCAGATCACATTACAGATAAACAAACTGAGTTTCAGAGAGATGGAATTATTTGTCCATCATACATGGTGAGGGTGGGATTTGAACCCAGTTCTCTCACTTCTTCTCATGTGAGTACAATTACAGTTTGATGCCTTTATAAGCCCATGGTCTCCAGCCTCTGCTGGGCCCTCTGTGCTTCCATCAGGGTCAGCTCCCTGCTGATTCCCATGAACGCCATTCCAAGCCTGCCTTCTTGGCATTCTTTGCTGAGCAAACTGTGACCATCAGCTATGAATGCCTTCAACTTCCTAACAAAGAAACAACACATGTATATACACGTACCTGCTACCACCCTCACTCCCTTCACTCCTGTCTCAATGTAGGAGGTGCCTCCTCCTCCTGAAACAAGTCAGTTCAGAAGAGAAGAGCAAGGGTTTTGGAATCAGATGGCATTGGTTCAAATCCCAGTTCCGCCACTTGTTAGCTGTGTGACCCTGGGCAAATTACTTCACCTCTCTAAGCCTCATTTTCCTCATTGGTAAAATGGGGATGGTAACAGCACCCACCTTTAAGGTTGTTGAGAATACCAACTCCAATAACGTGAGTCAAACACTGAGCACTGGTATCTAGCAGGTGCTCATTATATGCTGGTAAACAAAAAAGTAGCTTCCAACCTTGGAATGTATCTCAACTCCTTCTGCCTTCTCCGGGTTCCCAATCTGTCAGTTACAATTCTCATTACTGAACCACTGGTCTCTCTCTCCCTAATAGTTCCTTCCCTGGGACCTATAAATAGGTCATTTTATCCCATATTGTAGAAAATACTTCATCCTTCATCCTCCTCTAGTCTTGTTTTCCTATCTGCAGCATTCCAGGTTCCTAACTAACAGGCAGGGACCTGATGCAGGTGTCTGGAAGAGCTTTCCCTGGCCCCTTGGCTCCTACCCTAATCCCCAGGAGGACCATGTCCTTATCCAGGGGGAGAAAACAAAGTTGACGGTCTGTTGCCCTAGCAGAATCTTCACTTCCAACTTCCCAAAGCCCTGAGAGTGGCCCCACACTTCCCTTCATAGGCAAGCAACCCAAAAGCACAGCCTACCTTCTTCTCTCCATTCCCTCATCTCCATTCTGCCCTTCCACCTTCTGAATTCCTTCTCCATAGCCTGAATGGTAACACTCCACACTGCTGGAATGGGAGAACTACTTGCTGCCCTTCTTCCTTCATTCATAATACCAACAGTTCTGGAAAACCTGCTATGCACACGGCACAGGGTGGGCACTGGAGTTCCTGCCATGAATAAGTCTCTGGTGTTCCTGTTCTCAAGGTACCTACTTTCCAGCAGGAGAGTCATGGTGATTTATTTCACTACAATTGCAATGAGACCTATGAAGGAGTGCACACCTCTATTCATTGCAATTGCAACTAATTAAGTAATGGTTTAAATTACTGTTTGTAGCTGGTTGATGGACATACCTCTTAGTGTGCTAAGGAAATTCTAACAGCAGGGATGCGAAGATACGGCTTCCTCTTAATGTACTCCCAAAATGAAGGATGGAAGCACGAAGTTAGAAAGGTGCCCAATTTGGGAAGATGAATACTCACCTTCATGAGCCCAAATATGACGCTGAAGGTCTGAGCCATTCTTCATGAAATAAAAGTCACAATATGGGCATTTCATGGCTCTCTTTCCAATTAGCCCTTTCAGCTGAACCCTCCTCCCGAGAACCTCAGAAATGGTGCTCATGGAGACCTCTAGAAGAAAAGCAGGAATGTCAGAAGGAGTCAGAGCACCTCAGGGGAAGTTAGACATAAATAAACCTCATCGCTAAGCAGCACTGCAGGAGGAATCAAGGTGTGCCTTATGGTGTCCAGAGACAGGATTTTCACCTAAAAAGTTAAACCAGAACCAAATCGAGTCTCAGTTCTCAGTATCTGTTAACATCACATATGAGGAATGGATAAGGAACATCACAAGGTAATAATCACACAAATGCAGAAAGTGAAACTGTCTACAGGAAAAGTGACTCAGTTTCCCCCATAAGTCAATGTCATGGAAAAAAGCACAGCGGGGCACTAGAGAAAACAAGAAACAGAAACATAAGGAGCTAAGCCACTAGATGCAAATGCATGGATGCCGGTTCAAGCGAATCAACAGTTAAAAAGAAAAATCTTGGGGAAATTGGGGAAATTTTAAACAGACTGATAATAGCTGGCAATAATGAATGACAGTTGATCCTGTTTGCTTTATTGGTGACATGGTGGTTATGTTGAAAGCAATCCTTATTAGTTGGAGATGCATTTTAAAGGTTTTTATGGAGGAATTACATGCTGTCTGGAATATACTTTAAAATATCCTAGAAGAAGAAAAGTGTGTGTGGTGGATACATGAAAAAGAGTTTGACAAAATGTGGATAGCTGTGGAAGCTGAGTGACAGATACAGGAGGTTCCCAGCATTGTTCTGTGTGCTCTTGTATTCTGGGATTTTCTGGAATAAAAAGTTTAAAATAATAACAAAATAACGTCTTACATCTGTTCATCAGCAAAGGCTAGCTGTTTTAAGAATAACTTTGGCTCACATTGGACCCCATGTCACTTAGGACATGAGTTAACATGAGAAGGACAGAGCTGGGCCTTCAGAGAAGCACATAGCCCACACAGACAAAGGCCTCACAACTCCGTCCATTCCCAGCTGAAACATGAGTGTTAGTGCCCTTCTATTATTTCTTTATCTTCCTCCATTTATAATCAATGAGTCAGTTCCCTTATACCAAGAGCAAATACAAAATAAAGAACAGGAAAAAAGAGACATGTACGAAGGGAGAGGCACATTTAGAAGAAGTATCTGTTACTCCCTCATAAAACACACAATACCCTTGTCTGCTTTCTTGGGCCTGCCTGTGGAGGCACTGGAGATCTGGGGATAAGTACCGCCTCAGGGAGCCCATAGGAGTGGCTGGAGAGTCACAGTGACTGGAGCACAGTGGTCAGTGCGCCGTGTGTGACGTTAGCAGGGGTGGGGGGTGGACCCTCGGCCAGGCTGGAAGCTACAAAAGCCTCCCCAAAGGCAGGGCTCTGAGGAAGAATGCAAAGAATGAATAGGAATTAACCAGGCAGGGCAGAAGGGAAAATGTTCCAGGTGGCATGAACAGAAATGACAAGGTATGAACACCCAGGTAGCTGATGCCTCATGCACCTGAGCAGTGTGGAATATGAGAAGACCCGTGGTGATGGTCTCTCCAACTCAAGAATGCTCCTCAGCCTGGGCAGGAGCCAACACCCCTTACAAACCACCACTCTGGGTAACACAAGCTTATAACAGCCCTGCCTCATATGCAACCCATCCAAAGGCATGCAAAGTTCCCATTAAAAGGGGCAGGGGGTATCACTGAAATTGCAGGGGTGAGGGTAGATGCATCTGAAGACCAGATAAAAGAACAAAAGGAAATAAATAATTACATCAACTTCCCAGCGTTGAATAAAGATGTTTGTTTCCCATGAATATATTCACAGCTTCATCCCTTTTTATTTCTATATAGTGCAGTTAATGTAAAACATTGTTTTAAAATAAACATAAGCATTTTTAACATTAATCCTCCACTCCAAAATGCACAACCTTACCAGGATGGTTGGTCTTGATATGTGACTTTATCAATCGATCCTCTGAAAAAGACTTTTCACAAACAGGACAAGAATAACTCCTTTTGTCCTTAATAGAAAGAGAACATAATCAGTTGACTTTCTCATTTAAATCTGTGGTCTGTAAAAAATAACCATCACCATCACCATCATCACCCACCACCACCACCACTACCACTCACACTGTCAACAGTCATCACTACCACCACCATCACATCACCATCATCAACACCACCACCACCACCACTAGCACTATCAACAGTCATCACCACCATCACCACTACCACCACCATCATCACCATCATCACCACCACCACCAGCACTATCAATAGTCATCACCACCACCACAACCAACACCACCACCACCATCAACAACACCACGACCACCATCACCACCACCACCACCACCACCACTACCACTAGCACTATCCACAGTCATCACCACCATCACCATCATCATCACCACCATCACCACCAGCACTATCAACAGTCATCACCACCATCACCACTACCACCACCATCACCATCACCACCACCACCACCAGCACTATCAACAGTCATCACCACCACCACAACCAACACTGCCACCATCACCACCACCACCACCACCATCAACATCACCACGACCCCCATCATCATCATCAACACTAGCATTCTCATCAGCACCATCATTATCATCAGCTTCATCAAAACCAGACAAAGTACATCCTTCCAAGTACATACATACACCCTCTACCTGGCGCTGCACAGCCTGGGGAGCTCAAGAGTAGGGGAATGGGGGAATGGCATCAGCTCCATTTCAGAAGGAAGGGATGGGGCTTAGAGGGGAGAGTTCTGTGGAGGTGGGTGGTACTCAACCTCAAGGCTGTGGGTCTACCACACAGACCAGTGCTACTCTACAACCCAAGAGCATATTACATCTGCCAGCACTCAACGCAGGGATTGCATCGCAAGTGATTTTATTGAGACTCACAACCACTCACAAAAGATAGGCACAGTTCATGCTCATGTTACAGATTAAGAAAACAAGGCCCAGGAGATAAGCCCAAAGTCTGAGAGAAGGAGCCAGTGTTGGAAGTAGAGTGTGCGGATGCCCACCCAGGATGCCTCCTGCCCCTCGGTGTCCCACTAGGGCTGCAGATAGGTTGTTCATCCTGCACTGCTGCAGCTTCACAGCCAGGGCCACCATGGTGTAACATTCTCAATTAGGAAGAAGCTTTTGTGAATTACCAAGCTATGGCTTTTGCTCACCTCCCTTTGCTCTCAGCACTCACTTGAGGGCGATTTCATATCACTCTTTTCTCCCAGCGTGGGTGTTACTGGTTGAATTGTATCCCCTAAAAAATCATATGTTGGAGTCCTAACCTCCAATACCTCAGAATGTGACCTTATTTGGAGATAGGGTCTTTACAGAGGTAATCCAGTTAAAATGAGGTCACTAGGGTGGGCCCTCATCCAATGTGACTGGTGTCCTTATAAAAAAGGGAAATTTGAATACAGAGCTGCATGCAGGGAGAACACCATGTGCAGATGGAGGCAGAGACCAGAGCAATGCATCTGCCAGCCAAGAAATGCCAAAGACAGAGAGCAAATCACCTGAAGCTCAGAGAGACGCACGGACCACATCCTCCCCCACAGCCCTCAGGAGGAAGCAGCCCTGCCAACACCTTGACCTCTGCCTTCTGCTCTCCAGGACGGTGTGACAGTAAATATCTGCTGTTTATACCACCAGCATGTGGCACTTTGATTGCCAAGCTTACCAAGCACACAGCTTACAGACAGCCAAACCCTGGTAGGGAGGACTCTGCGCAGATAGCTGAATAAAAAGTAAAAACAAAAAATTCAGAACTACCACTGCAAGGAAATGTTTTGGGCTGTGTGTGTTTTGGGGGAGGTTAATCCACTCCACGCTCACTTGGATTTACAGAAGGACTAACTCCCTCTATTTGTGGAGCCCCTACTATGAGCTCCGCAAGGCACCAAGTGTGTTCCACGCCTTGTGTGATGAATGCTCTCCTCACTGTGCTCCCCACCGGGCAGTCTACTCCTACTCTAAATAATAAAAAGCACAAGAGCTACCACTTCTTAAGAACTCACTGGATGCAAAGTGCTTTACATACCATATCCTATGAGGCCTTTAGAAACTTGCCCAAGGTTCACACTACACCGAGGGCAGAGCTGGACTCCAGAGCTCTTGCTCTTGTGAGACCCTGACTAGCAGAACAGGTTCAGGGCTCAGAGCCCCTGGGTTCAAATCTTGGTTTTGCCCCTTATTAGCTGTGGAACTTTGCGCAAATGATTTAACCTCTCAGTGCCTCCGTTTCATCATCCGTAAAATGGAAATAAAACACAATGCCTCCTTCACAGGGTCACAAGAAGGATAAGGGAGATGAAAAAGACATAGAGTGTTTAGAATGGAGCCTCTCCTATAGTGAGCGCTCAATAAATCTGAAAGACTTTGCTGCTGTGGTTTCCGCATTGCTGTCATGTAACTCAGCCTGAGACAGCAGCCCTTCTCATGGGCTAATATTCCCTGGGAGTCTCTGAGAGCAGGATCTGAAGGATCACCCTCCACCTCCTTTGGTGTTCCCCAGCATACACTTAGAAAAAGTGTACTTTACATTAAAAACCAAAACCAAACCAAACCAAAAGTCCTTCTGAACAATCAAATGGTTTTGATGCATTTCCCACCAAACATATGAATACCAAGCAACGCCAGCCAAGCACACATGTCCAAGGGATCCAGGCACCACTTAAGAAACTGTCCTGAGTTTTCTGGCCAGGCAATGCCACAGATCCCCACACAGGCTACACCACAGGTTCAGGGCTCCTCAGAGTACTCCTGTCACTGTCCTCCTCTGCCCTTGGCCTTGGGCAAGATGCCCCGGGTCAGGCGGGCATCCTGGAGGAGACCTCCATCATCCCTGGCTGCCTCTCGGTGCCCGCGTCATTAGAGTTGAGGGAAGCATTCAGAAGGGCTTTGAAGGAGTTTACAGTGATCTCCCCTGAGCCTCTGCTATTTGATTTTTTTTCTTTTAATCTCTGATAGTCAGAAAGCAATTTATCTCAGAGCTTATTAGGGGCCCTTATTTTTTGATGCCTTTGAAGACTGTCAGAAGGACACAGATGGTGGTTAAAGGTACTGGGCGGGGGTGGTGGGGGGAACTCTTAGGACTCATTTACTTCTTTTTCAAAACCTCAGTTCCATACCAGAGATGAAAACTCAGACTGACACAGCAAACTTAAAAAGAGTGGTGGTTAAAAGAGCTCCCAGCAGAGATGGAGAGTCTGAGAGACCCATGCCTTAATGATGGTAGGAGAGCCCAGCTTTTGGAGTCTGTTTGCTCTGACGGAAATGGCCTTCAAAGCAATCAGGACCCTTTGAAAGAAGGGAGACGCCGCATGAAGCTGCAGCATGGCCTGGGGCCTAGGTCAGCCCTAATCCTGAGGCTCACAGCCCAGCTCTGCTCCGGGCAAACCTCATCTGGTCTATGCCTCAGCGGCAGGTGCTTTAAAAAATAAAGGTGGGGGTTTCTACTCAACCATTTCTCAGGAATAAAGTCCACAGTTATGGCATGTGCTTTCCTCCATGGACTCACTCATTCATTCCTCAACTGCTACAGGGCCCCTGTTATGTGTCAGGCGCTGCACTAAGGAAGAGGTGTGAGACTCTCAGGCGCTCGAATGCTCATCAAGAAAGAGATGTATCAACCCGTGGAACCCAACCATCAGTGAGGATGTCTGCAGAAAGTGCAGCAAAGCACAGGAAAAGTGATGCTGAAATTGCAACTGATTTGAACAAGTTAGAAGAGAGCCAGAAACGTGCTCGATTTAGGATTTCAACTCAAGGGTTTTCCTTTCCACTGGAAATAGTTCTGTTTTGCCATGTGATGCCCTTTCAATTTAGAATCTCAGTTTTTGCTGAAATGAAGCTGTTCTATACACAACATGCTCTGGTAGCCTGAGGTCTCCTGGACAGTGGATAAAACACCTAAATGGAGCAACACAGAAACAAACTTGTTTTGTGATCAAGTAAGAAAAGACCATTTTCTTATAGCTCTTGGGAAGGGAAAACATTATGCGCAATCATTTTAATTAAATAACATTTCCTGTACTTTAAAAGTACACATACTGACCATGTGTACCCATTTATTTCCAGAAAGAGATTGAAAGTAGCTTTGTCTACCTTCTCAGTGCTTTGTTGGCAATATATTATTTTAGCTTATCTCCAGAAAGTACATGTAAGATTTCTTTTGAATATGTGTACCTTGATAGCCAAAGAAAGACTATGCACTTCTCAATGACAAAGGTTAAGTATTCTAAACATTTGTTGAGAGACCATCAGACTCACATGCACCACCGCCAATCACTATTACTATTCCTCTTCTTCCTTCTCCTCCTCCTACTAAAAAGGAGGATTAGATGGATGAATTACTCTGGACAGGCCCCTCCCTATATGCTGTGTCCCTTACGAACATGATCTCGCTAAACTCCCATGGAGGTGGGTCCTGTTGTCTTCATTTCCAGGGGATTTGTTAGGTTATGGAGCCACACCACTTCTAAGTCCCAGAGTCAGAAAGTAACATCAAACTTACCAACTCCCAAGCTCAGACTGTAACTGCTACAAGACCCTTAGCATCAGGTATCTTTGAGGTTTTCTGAGAAGCAACACAGGCCAGAAATAAAGGGAATAAACTGGCATATCATAAACATCCGCCAGATGCTGTACTTCCTGCTGCCTCACACTTTTGTGTCAGAAGGAACTTTAAATAACATTCTCAGATACCACCTCAAATTATGGTGGAGGTAGGAGCCCAGGAATATCATTCGTAACAATTATCCCCATGAGACTCTGACTGAGGACGTCATGAATTATGTGATTTAGGCCACTAAATACGTATTTAAGGAGACCCACAGGGGTCACCCATCTGACAGTAACACCCAGCACATTCATGCACACACACTGACAGATAAACATTTAAACACTGAAACAAACGTCTCTGAAAATAATACTTACCCTTGGTAGAGGTGAATAATGCTGACAGGTTCTATTTTATTTTATTCTGTTTCATTTATAAGATATCCTAGCTGTGAATCACTAAACTGATTTCACAACCTTCTAATGGATCTTTTTATTTTTTTTTTGAAAGACAGAGAGAGAATGCTGACTTGGGTGTTCTGTACAGTACAGCTTTTCTAATGCGGTCCTCACAGCCCAAAGAGGCAGAGGAAAGTACTTTTTATCTCCATTTTTATAGATGAGAAAACTGAGGCTTGCGGAGGCTAAGGATTTGCCCCAAATCACAGAGACAGATATGAGGTCTGAACTCGGGCACATCAGAACCTAAAGCCTCCTCTCATCCTACTGAAATCGTCTCAAGTGCCCCCTTCATAAAGTGTGCGCAATGCTGTTAAAAGTGGATTTGCTCCAGAAATGTCACTGACTCTCTTCACTAGGTCCCCATATGTCCTCAATGCCAAGACATCTTTGACTATAAGTTGACATCATCTAGTTACTAATTGGAAGAAGGAGGTAGTGGGAAGAAACTTTGTTAAATGTACACATTCTTTCCAATCACTAGGTTTATCCTCGGCTAATAAATGGTTATAAGAGTCACAGAAACAGGCACTTAGGCAGATTATCCTACAGTCCCGATGCAACTGGAAAGAACCTGGATATGGGCCCATTTGAGGGCCAGGTGGGAGAGATGGCTACTTCTAATCTCCTTCGTTTTTGCTCTTCATGGGAATCTGTGCTGAAAGCAGTAAACGCTGAAACAAATGCAGAAGGCCAGGCAGCCAGAATTATACCTGCTTCCATCTCCAGGGTCACAGGTAAGGAAACCAAGCCCCACGCTGGTGCAAGGTCTCGCCCCAGGTCCCATGCATTTCCTGATCAGAACAGCACCATTCTCCTGACCCAGCTAGACCCTGCCATGATCACAATCCTAAGATCAACCTCATGGACATCCATAAGGCACTTTCACATCACAAAGCACAATCATGCTATCCCACTGGAGCATCGCCACCATCACAAAGCACAACCACGCTATCCCACTGGAGCATCGCCACCATCACAAAGCACAATCACGCTATTCCACTGGAGCATCGCCACCATGCAGAGAAAGCAGGGAAGTATTTTTCACTCCACTTTCAGGTAAAGGGAAATAAAGACCAAGCAGTCTGCACAGTCCACAGACGTAGAGCCAGAGCCCTGTCCTGTAACTCCAAATTCCCAGTTTTATCCATTTCATGGCAGCAATAATGGTACAAGTGTCAAAACAGTAACAATGACACAGCTAAATACTGGTGGGTGGCGAATAAAATAACTTTTCTTAGATGCTTCATAATTTTTCTTAGATGCTTCATAATTTTTGAAAACCCTTTTAAGGAAAGGTTGATACTTAACCTCCTAGAATTAACCTCCATGCTTTCTTAGGTGATTTCACAAAGAATTAGATTGAATCCTGTGGACTTAAAACATACTGTAGTTGGGAGGTACTGTCTGGGTGAAATTACCACTAAAAAATGCCATCAACTGATGAAATGCAGCGTATCCATGCAATGGAATATTATTCAGCTATAAAAAGGAAACCATGGATGAATTAAGGACAGAAATGAGTCACAAAAGACTGCATCGAATATACACATTTTATGATTTCTTTCATATGAAATGAAAGAAATTTCATATGAAAGAAAGAACAGACAAATCCACAGATACAGAAAGTAGATTAGTGGCTGCCTAGGGCTCAGGGAGGGGAACAAAGGATGGCAGCTGATGGGTACCAGGTTCCTTTATGGGATGAAGAAAAAGCTCTGAAATTAGCTGTGGTGATAGTTGCACAACTCCGTGAATATACTAAAAAAAAAAATTTGATTTCACACTTTAATGAGCAAATTGTATGCTATGTAAAATATATCTTGATAAAGTAAAGCTGTTACCAAAAAAAATCCACATTAACTGTCCTTGAAAATATGGAATTCTATTTAAAACACTTTGCGATAGCAACTTTATTATCAGATCAAAAGAGTCTTCATTCAGGGAAAGCAGATTTTTTTTTTTTTTTTTTTTGGTACTGTGTCAACATTTCCTTGGTACCCTTGGCTTCATTACAAAAATAATTTGCAGGCTCAAAAGACAAATGTCTAAACTAAAAATCCTGGAACCTGTTTTCATAAATCATGCTATCTTACTATGTTGGCAATATGGTCCACCTGCTTCATGGAAAATGTTCAGTAATTCAATATCCTGGAGTAAATACAAAAAGCTTCCCCTTGGTTTGTGCTGTTAACTCTGCTGGGAATTTCCTCCTCACTCTCTTTCTTGGCCCAAATCTACTCATAACCTCAGAACCCCTTCCTCCAGACAGCCCTCAGAACCCTTCCTCCCAGGCCCTTTCCAGGCAAATTTTTTTTGGGCGGAGAGTACATTGTCGTATTGACGTCACTGTCCCTCTCACGTTGCCATTTTGCCATTACCGTTTATTGTTTAGCTCCCCCTTCACAAAACCAAGAGCACCCTGAAGGCAGGGACCAGATCTTACTTGAAAATCTCAATGCCTGACACGTAGAGGAGGGGGCCTCCAGCCAGCGCTGGCTGGCTTTGGAAGCAGCGGCAACACATTCACCTTTAAAAGCATTTCAGCTGGAAGAACTGCAAATATCAGTGAGGGAAAAGATTGAAGTTAAACTTACAAGTTCTAAGAAAATGTGAGAGCTAACGAGGAGCAAGCTAGCATATCTTTTTTATAAGGTCAACTGAGTCACACCCCCTTATTCAGCACACTGCTCTTCTCTTGCAGTTAGTTGCATAGAAATTTTATTATCGTAGCATGAAGCACAACTGCCACTTAACAGCACAGAAAGAATCAGCACAGTCCCTGCCCTTAGGGCACAACATCTGCCTCAACCACATTTCTTCAGATGACGGACAAGTGTCCAAGAGACCTACCAAGAACCATGTGGTTGCTGTTAATGACCAACTACAACAAAATGGGCAACCCGGGGCAGTGGTGAGAATGTGGGCCTAAATTCTATCTCTGTCCCTTACCAATGGCACGACAATGAGCAAGTTACCAAACGACTCTGTAATGCCAGGCCCCTAATCTGCCCAGTGGAGGAAGTACTCCAACTCCTAGAAGTAATATGAGAATTAAGACTGCACAAGGAGCTGACCCACAGGATAAAGACAGCAGCTGTTCCTTCCCTTTCCCCCAACATGTATTACCCCAGATGCCATCCTACATGTTCACATTGAAGAGATAAGCCTCTCAGAAGGAAGATTCATAACCATAGAAACTTGAAAAGAGAAAGCTCTTTAAATGCTGGTTTATTAAGAAGAATGAAGGCAGATGTGACTGGGGCCAAAGATCTCAGTGCACATTCCTGACACTCCCCCACTGATCATGAGGCCCAAGGATGTGGCCAGGAGGCCGGGCATCAGCAGCTGGGGTAAGAAAATCGCTGGGCTGAACCGTGGGTCCCTCACAACAGGCAGGCAAGATTTGGGCGTGGAAAAATACATACAGTCCCAGGTGGTAAAGCTCACTTACAACTTCCCTTTTCTTGTCATTTTTTCAGCCTATGTTTCAAAACCTCTAAATCCAGAGCAGCAAGTTCCAAAAGGAGAAGTAGAATCAATAATGATAACAGTCCATGACACACAGTGCTTGCTCCATGACAGGCACTGTTCTAAGACATTTACATCTATTCTCTCACTTCATCCTCATCCAAGGATGGGTAAACTGAGGTAAATAAGTCACATGACTTTTCTCAAGGCTAAACACGTGGTAAACAGGGGAGCCACGGTGAAAACCCAGCAGTCTGCTTCC
Source organism: Pongo pygmaeus (assembly GCF_028885625.2). Lineage (NCBI taxonomy): Eukaryota > Metazoa > Chordata > Mammalia > Primates > Hominidae > Pongo > Pongo pygmaeus. The sequence continues at coordinate 147,492,956 of NC_072380.2, forward strand.
TGGTTTTAATTGCCATATTCAAAGGCTTCTCCCAAGAACTTGTTCTCATACTGGCTTCACTCCCTCCCGACTTCATATGAGCTTTCAGCAAAATCACTTTAATGAATTCTGCCACCTCACTTTTCCCGGCCATAATAGCGTACTGGAATCAGTATCTATGTAACAGCAGTTCCACGAAGAATTACAAACAACATGCCTTCACATGCTACTCAAAGAGAGAAAGAGAGAGAAAGAAAAGGAAGGAGAGAGAATGTGTAATGAGAAGTGCCAAATGACATGCTATAGCCGGTACACAGTCAACTACATGCAAGCACTGTGCCAAGTTCTTTAGAGTACTGTACGTGTGTGTGTGTGTATGTGTGCATATAAGTGTATGTGTGTAGGTGTGTATAAGCACGTGTATAAATACATGTATATACACATCTGTATATGTGTGTATATGCATATGTGTGTGGATGTATAGAAAATAGATTTTTTAAAAATATGTATCTTATACAGAAGGCTATTTCATACAGGTCTCAGGGAAGACAAGTGACTTGCCCAAGGCCACAGGGCCTGTGAGAGTGTTGGAGACAGTGTTTGAATCCAGGTATCCAACCCCAAAGCCCATGCTCTGACCTACTCACCACATCCAAACACCTGACTTTACCCTTAGTGACAAACTGTCATGATTTTTATGCCAGGAAACCATGGTAGCACATCAAATGTCTGAAGCTTCACTTTTTGCTGTCTGTAGCATAAAAAGGCATTCAATTAAAACAGAACCACACCTGGGGCCAGATGTGCTTCCTTTATAACTTGAAGAAGTCTCAAATCACTCTCAGGTGTCAGCCTCTTGAGTTAGATTAGAATTTGCAAAAATAAACATTCATTCACTGTGTTACAAGATCCTCCACCAAAGACCTAAAGAAATTTACCTTTGTGAATATTAACAGCATATTGAATTAACATATCACTTTTTAAAAATAAACATGCTTCAAAGACATTCTCTCCCAGAGACTAAAATAAATAACACAAAACTGTGCCAACAGTGGTCATCAACATCTACTATGCTCTTACTTACTCTGAACCAAATACTGTTCTCATCACTGTACAGCATTATCTAATTCAACCTCTCAACTACGTTCAGTAAGAGCTATTACTGTTATCTCTGCTATTAATTATTCTTTAAAATGTCATTTGAGAAATTCCGACTTTACTTCTACTCTATAGATATTTCTTCTGTAGACTTCATCTGATGCTAAAAAAATTTGCACAGGAAACAATTTATTCCATCTAATCTCTTTTTTCAATGTATTAGAGACTCTTGCTGTGAAAGGAACCTGGGAAGCCTCTGCCACGTGCACAGCTGTGCAAGCAGAAGGACCTCTCTATGTTTTCAGGGCTGACCTGCAGTGGAGACACCTACATATAAGTATAAACTTGAGAAAGCAATGAGCACCCAAGGGAGATGGGGCTGCCACTTGGGCTTGCTACTTACCAGTGCTGTGTGAACTTTAAGATGTGCCTGTAGCTTATATTTATCTGGAGTCGAGTAGTCACAGCCGTCGGTGGGACACTTCAGCAAGATGTTACTGTGTTTCTGAATTACGTGGCGTTTAAGGCAGTTTTTGGTGATGGAAGAATAATGACACTGAGAGCAATAATACAGATGTTCCCGGGTGTGGGTGCGGACATGCATATCAAAATGCACTTGGTACCAAAAAAGTTTGCCTAAAAAAAATTTTGACATGAGAACAAGGAAGTTTCTTTTTGACTGATTTTGAATTTTTTTAATTATTATTATTTTTTATCTACAATATTTATCTCCCTCTTGCGCTTGTCCGGGTCACCCTTCATACTTTTCACCACATTTCTGTCTGAAAATTACCTTTCAAAGGTGGGAGGCTGCAAATATTAAGGGTGCTACTAGTTTTTGCATAATGTTAGGGCCAGGAGAGGAGGAAGCCAGTGTTTACTGAGAACCAGTTATGGTGCCAAATACCATGATGCACATGCATAAATCTACAAGTCTCTAAGTTCTACCGGCCCTCCTGGGACAGCAGGTCTGGAGCTGGATTTTCTATATCCTGTACCACCAGAGTTCCAGGAGCCATGCTTTCATTGTGAGTTGCAGGGTGCTATTTGGCACCTCCCTACAGAGAGCTGCAGCCACTTTTGTAACCTCTCTTGGCTGATCTAGTAGTTGGCCACAATTTAAAGCTCAACTTTAAACTTGCCATGTGCCAGAAGAAAGATTCTTCTTGGTTAGAGTTCTGGTAGAGGTCATGGGTAACCCTTAGCACACACACCTGACCAGACCAACACCGTCAACTGTGCAGCCATCCCGGCCGCCTCCACAAGACTCCAAGCACTAACTGCCACACAGGGGCCACCGTTCCTATCTACAATGGAGGAGGGTGGCTCACTTAGAAGGTGTTCTTTGCAAACAAACATGAGCTCAAATCAAATGTGAGGTGACCACAGCGTGATGGTTGTGGACAGGGCCACACACCGGCGCTGCCTTTCCTTACCACAGTATTCACACTCCAGGTCTCCATAAACTTTCCGGATCCGCTCACACAAGCTGGTGTTCATTTGCTTCTTCTGTAAACTGTTCAGGACCTTCATGAATGCGGTGATGCCTGACCGGTGCTCAGGGACAGCTTTGCAAGAGTCAGGCTGATGTGTGATGGTGTCTCCACCACCAGCTACTGGAGGGAGGAGGTCTGAGGCCTCAGCTGGGTTTGACCTGAGACACCTGCTGGGATCTGGGTCACCAGCTGAAAGCGCAGCCATGTTCTGCCTTTCCCCTGGGGGGCTCTGGGCGCCCTGGCTTTCCTGATCTGACCCAGCACTCTGGGCCTTGGACAGCAGTAGTGTGATCACTTCACCTTGCGTCTGGACTGAGCTTCTGTGCTGCATGTCTGCGGGCTTCTCAGGAGCAGCATGAGCCTCCACGGAGGAGCTATCATTTTTCAACAAAAAATCATCTGAAACCACCTCTTGAGAATGCAGGTCTGAGGAGGAGACCACGGTGGTTTCCAGCTCACAGGGTGGCAGGGCTGTGCTTTCGGCCTGCGGGGAGGCCAGGTGCACAGCTGGGGCAGGCATTTCCCCAGGGGCCTCCAGCTCCTTCCGGCCCTCCTCCAGCTGAGTGTCCCCAGGACAGGCCTCTTCCTTGAGTGCATTCACGCCCTGGAGGGCAAATTCCTCTTCCACCAGCTGTAGCTGGTCCCCCAGAGCTTCTTGCTGGATGTCCCCACCAGGCTCCAAGAGGCAGAAGCTCTGGTTGATGGAACTGGTGAAGATCAAGGCCTCCTGGGCAGCCCCATGCACCTCTTTGATGTGGGAGCGCAGCCTGATGGAGCTGACGAACTTCTTGCGGCAGACGGCACAGACGTACACGAAGGGGTGCTTCCTGACATGCAGCTCCAGCGCCTGGTACTTGGTGGCCCCATGGCCACAGAGCTCACAGGCAAAAGGCCACTTGTCTCCGTGGACCAGCATATGGCGGTCACGGTCCAGCTCGTTCTTGAACTTACGCTCACAGATGTGGCAGTCATAGAGCAGCTGCCGCTTGCCCTCCCTCGTCATCAGGCAGAGCTCGTCCAAGGCCTCTTTGACCTTCTTGTCCTGTGGGTCATGTGCATCTCGGATGTGCTTGATGAGGTTCTTGACGTCAGAGTACTTCTTCTTGCAGAAGCGGCAGTGCTGCTTGATCTTCTTGTGCACTCGCTCGATGTGCACCTTGAGGTGGCCCTTGCTCAGGCAGGTGAACGAGCAATAGTCGCAGGCGAACTTCTCTCCAGTGTGCTTGCGCAGGTGCACGTTGAGGTTGGCCTTGATGGCACTGGCATAGCTGCACTGGGGGCACTTGTATGGCTTTTCATTGGTGTGGATCCTCAGGTGGGCCTGCAGCGAGTGCTTGAACTTGAAGACCTTGTTGCAGTATTCACAAGTGAAGATTTTGAGCTGAGTGGGACCTAGCCTAGAAACAGATGACAGCATGGTTACATCTGGAGACCCTGAATGTTCCTCATGAACTCTACATCCTTTTCATGAACCAAACACTAAAGGCTGAAAAGTGAATGAAACTGGACAGACGCTGGATGGGTGCATTCATTCACTCAACAAACAGGATCGGAGGGCTCGTGTGTGCCATGGTCCTTCAGGAGCTCACAGTCTTGGGGGAGGGAGGACAGGTTGGCAAATATTTGCATGACAGTGCACTGTCAGTGCATGACAGTGACAGTGTGGTATGTATTGATAGGAATATGCACACCGCAAAAAAGGAAAGAGACCTCTAACCTGGATTAGGATAGCTGAGAAAACTTGAGGAAGAGATGTCTGTCTGGACTGGGCTTCAAGAAAAGGAAAGAGGGAGGCAAGAGAAGGAAGAAGGAAGAGGAAGGACAGGTGTGCCATCCACAACACACACAATAATAATCAGCTGTGTTCCAAGCTGATCTAGGTGGATTCTGTGATATTTTAAGAGGACTAGTCTTAATGGAATGAATTCAGTCTGCTGCATAAGACTGGATGCAACCATCTTTTCAATAGCTTGGTTAAGCCAGACTTGCCTATTCATTCAACCAACTGTTGGGGGTGACTCTTTTCCTTTCTGCAAGTTTCCATGTGAGGGCCAACCATTAGTGAATGACCCCTGGCCTTTCTTTACATCCTTACTTCTTCCCAAGAAAAGAGAACCAACGTGTTTGATTGGTGACTTTAGAGCAGGACCTAAGACACAAGCTGAGCTCTGCCTGTTTCTGGGGAGGATGTGCCTGCCTGGGGTGAGCATAGGATACAGCGGGCACTTAGCCAACTGGGCCTCTGTGAGCCTGGCTGGAGCAATCCAGGACTGCGGGTGGGAGAGAAAGTCTGTCTCATTCTGCAGGCAGTAACAGGAGGCTATTGCTGACTTGTACCACACTGTTCTCCTCCACAGCTCTGTCAGTAATAGAGCTGGCGTGTGGCTCTCCATATTTCTCCTTCTCTATCATGGTTGGTTTAGAACGCAGATGGGGAAAATAGGGTTGCTGTTTATTAACTTCGTGTTCCATTTATTCATAAATGGCCACCATTTGTTAACACCTGCCAATGCGTTTCAGACACTGCATTAGATTTTATGTATGTGGTGAAGAACAAAAGCATGGTCCGTCTGCCTCATGAATTCTGTCTCTTTCAATACAGTAATATGTGTGCTGAATGAGATGGTAATAATAACAGCTAATAATTATTGAGTATGTGTAGTATGATAAGCTGTATGCTAAATATTTAATCCCAACTGTATTGTTATACTCATTTTACAGATGAGAAAACTGAGTATTTGCCCCATGTTGTACAGTTAGTAAGTGGTGAAGTCAGGACTTGAATCTAGGAAGACTCTCCAACTCTAGAGCCTACAGGTGCATGCTTATCGTCTCTACTGCCTGAAATCACTGACACGCAGCGACCCTGCCCCAGAGTGGCTGTACCGCAAAGAAGGCTCCCTGTGTGGGGTTTCCATTGCTGTTGGAATGGCCAAGCCTTGTTTCTGAAACCAGCAAATGACAGTCACCAAAGTACCACAATAGGCACCAGGGACAGGCACTGACAGATGAGTCTAAGGAGGCAAATGAGGCTTCTTCTCCAGCCGTAACTGCCTTCTCTGGACAATGTGTCCACGTTATCCAAAAAGGACCTCAAACATACTAATAATCATGTAGTGCTATTAACCAGATACCATTCAACTGTACCCACTCTCACTGTAAAGTCTATAGTTATAAAACTATCCAAACAACTGTGTCTAATCAATACAGGTGGCCTTGTCTTTAAATTTAAAATATTTAAATGGATTACAGTCCATAAATACCAGAGGGTACAATCCACATGATGTAATTACAATATTTAAATTTGGAAGTTACTAGTATGCCTGCATGCTAAGCCCAAGGCTAATTTAAGGAAAGTAATTTGGATCTTTCTCAAATGACAAAGATATCCAGAAGGTGATACATATTATCGGCACAAAGAATGCCAAAGAAAGAAACCCTGGATTCATAACATTAATTAAATAAATAAATCAAGACTTTGCATATTTTCTCCTCTACTGCAAGATCTAAACAGTCTTAGGAGAATCTTTTGCTCTGATTTTTTGTATTATTAGGCAATACCTGGTAAAGCCCTTAATGCCCGGGTTCCCCTTGACGATAGTGAGTCTGATGAGGATGCTACACAGCCTCCGTCTGACCCTTAAGTCCAAAGTCATTGACTGTGACAGTGAACCGATGCCAGAGCTTCGATGTCCATGCGAGTTCTATGAAGTCACTTTATTCCAAATGCTGCCTCCTCAGAGAGGTACTCACACCACTGCTTTTACAAAGGAATCCGGCCGGGCGTGGTGGCTCATGCCTGTAATCCCAGCACTTTGGGAGGCTGAGGAGGGCGGATCACGAGGTCAGGAGATACAGACCATCCTGGCTAACATGGTGAAACCCCGTCTCTACTAAAAATACAAAAAATTAGCTGGGCGTGGTGGAGGGCGCCTGTAGTCCCAGCTACTCAGGAGGCTGAGGCAGGAGAATGGCGTGAACCCAGGAGGTGAAGCTTGCAGTGAGCCGAGATCGCGCCACTGCACTCCAGCCCAGGAGACAGAGCCAGACTCCATCTCAAAAAAAAAAAAAAAAGAAATCCAGCAGAACTTTAAGAGGTCCTACTCCTTAATCCAGTTATTCCACTTCTGGGAATTTATCCAAAAGAAAGAATACAAAATTCAGATGATGGTGCTCATGGCTCATTTTCCATAATAGCTAAGAATGGGAAGCTGTTCGAAGGTACCAACATAGGGAACTAGTTTGTTTGCATGTTTATCTTTCTTCACTTATTCATTCCCTTAAAAAAGTTTTCCAGGTACTCAGGATACAAAAGGGAATGAAAACAAGCACAGCCCTGCTCTCTGGAGCTCACCTTCCAGAAAGTGCCATAGGCCAGCCTATGTACTAAATATAAAAGTAAGCAGACAAGGACCATCAGGCTCCCTGTGAGAAGGATAAGGGCCGGACACTCCGAGAGTCCAGTCAGGGTA